>NC_088214.1:46429605-46779605 GCF_036934945.1 Oncorhynchus masou masou
ATCTTGAAAGCATGAAAAGGTAAACCCCTGTCCATCTATGGGGAAAGTACATTTATTAAATCTCTAGTGATATCACCATTTACATATCTATTCATGGCTCTACCGACTCCAGGAGAATGTTTTTTCAAGTTATGTGAGCAAAAAATATTTCATTTTATTTGGAATGGAAAACCAGATAAAGTGCAATGGGTATATTTATGTAATGAGAGTTTGGAGGGCTAAAACTATTAGATATCAAGGCATTACATTTCTCTCTTAAAGATTCGATTATGCCAAAACTATATATCTAAATCTAAACTGGTTTTTCAGTAGGCTACTAAGACAGGCAGATCTAATGTTTAATAGGGGGCTCTTTGCTGTTATACAGATAACAACTGCCCATATCCGGCCTCCTGAGTGGCGCAGCATCACCTGGGGTTTGATCCCACAACCGGTCGTGTCCGGAAGTCCCATAGGGTGGTGCACAATTGGCCCAGTGTCGTACGGGTTAGTAGAGGGTTTTGCCAGGGGGGCTTTACTTAGCTCGTCGTGCCCTAGTGACTCCTTGTGACGTTGCTGGGTGCCTGCAGGCTGACTTTGGTTGTCTGCCACCAATTAAGGATCATAAATGGCTTAAAATAACTAATAAATCATAAAATGAATCAGTTTCTCTTAAGGTCGAGGGTTGACAACAATGCCGCGTAAAATTCAAGATAGTTGGGAACAGATTTTTTAATATCCCAATAACATGGCATCTGGTTTATGAACTGATATACAAAACAACTATTGATGCATTTCAATTTAAGCTATTATATACAATTCTCGCAACAACAAAAAATGATCAGTATATGGGGTATTCAACATTCAGAACGGTGCAGACTGCCATGTGGAAAGAATCAATAGAGCATTTATTTTGTTACTGTCCATCGGTAGCTTGTTTTTGGAGTCATGTCCAGCAATGGTTATTATGCTAATTGTACCTGCAAATTGTATTGCTGGGGGATTTCAAAGACCCCAGTCAGTCAATAGGAAATATCACTGTTCTCTTGGGTAAATGTTTTATTTTTAGGGCAATTTCAGCAGACATTTTGCAGATGGGGAGGTTCAAGTCCCTAGTGAGACACCTTGGGAAAATAGAGGGATGCATTGTGAGAAGAAATGGTCATATTATGATTTTTTGGGAAAGATTGGTTGATCTGTGGCTGCCTGAAGGTTGGAATTGATGAGTGTTGTAATAATTATATACACAAATGTAGAAATGTTTGAGGTCCTCCAATCAAGGGTGGGGATGGGATTATTATACAGTATGTTTTGCGGTTTGGTTTCATGCTGTGAGTGTGCTGGTCCTGGTAGTTATGGAGAGCCACAGAATCGTCTAGAATGTCATTGTATGCTGTAGCATTAAGATTTCCCTTTACTGGAACTGAAGGGCCTAGCCCGAACCATGAAAAACAGCCTCAGACCATTATTCCTCCTCCACCAAACTTTACAGTTGGTACTATGCATTCGGGCAGGTAGTGTTCTCCTGGCAGCCGCCAAACCTAGATTAGTCCTTTGGACTGACAGATGGTGAACCATGATTCATCACTCCAGAGAACGCGTTTCCATTGCTCCAGAGTCCAATGGCAGCAAGCTTGACACCACTCCAGCCGACGCTTGGCATTTCGAATGGTGATCTTGTGTGTGGCTCCTCAGCCATGGAAGCCCATTTCATGAAGCTCCCCACTAACAGTTCTTGTGGTGACATTGCTTTCAAACTCAGTTTGAAACTCAGTCTTGCAACAGAGGACAGATGATTTTTACTCTCTACGCGCTTCAGCACTTGGCAGTCCCATTCTGTAAGCTTGTGTGGCCTACCACTTGCGGCTGAGCTGTTGTTGCTCTTACACGTTTCCACTTCACAGTACTTACAGTTGACCGGGGCAGCTCTAGCAGGGCAGACATTTGAAGAACTGACTTGTTGGAAAGGTGCCACCCTATGACAGTGGCACATTAACAGTCACTGAGCTCTTCAGTAAGGCCATTCTACTGCCAATGGTTGTCTATGGAGATTGGATGGCTGTGAGCTCGATTTTATACCTCTGTCAGCAACGGGTGTGGCTGAAATAGCCAAGTCCACTAATTTGAAGGGGTGTCCACTTACCTTTGTATATATAGTGTCTTTAATTCTTGTCACCCATCAATGTGTAAAGGTGTCGGTAGCCTTGCGGTTAGAGTAACCAAAAGGTTGCTGGTTTAATTCCAATGGCTGAAGGGAAATATTCGGGCGGGAATGTGCCGGCAACCGTAAGGTAACTGGTATCAGAATTTCATGTCCCACCTACTGCCATTGTGCCCTTGAGTAAGGCATTCAACTTGTACTTCCAGCCTGTTTTATGAGTGTGCGTGGGAGGCTTGTTAAAAAAAAAAATCACAATTTACAAGTAAAGTTGCATTGTACTGATTCATGAGCAAGTGATTCGATACCAGATATTCTAGATTTGATCTCCTTTGTGGGCCATGGATTTTTCTTCAAACTCAAAAATGATAGAGAAATAGGTCTTCTTTTCAATTCCCACTGATACTCGGAGCATGGCAGGCAATTTGATAGCATGTCAATACCATATATAATTCCTGGGTGAGCACTATAGACAGCTTATCGGGGGACATCAGTTTCAACACTACATGACTCAAGAGGATTTCCATATTTCTTCCGTCCTGGCCTATGCTGCATTTCAAAATCACTGCTTTTTCTCTCTCTCACTCAGACGCTGTTACATCCGTCGTTGAATGAGTGAGACCAAAGCACAGCGTGGAAAGTGTTCATGATCATTTAATAATGAAACACCGACAAAACAACAAAATATAAAGGAATGTAAAGTTCTGCAGGGCTAGACAGCGACTGTGCAAAAACAAGATCCCACAAACTCAGGTGGAAAACAGGCTGCCTCAGTATGATTCCCAATCAGAGACAACGATAGACAGCTGCCTCTGTTTGGGAAACATACCCGGCCAACAAAGAAATAGAAAACTAGAATGGCCACCCAAATCACACCCTGACCTAACCAAATAGAGAAATAAACAGGATTTCCGCAGTCCGGTCAGGGTGTGACAGTACCCCCCACCAAAGGTACGGACTCCGGCCGCAAAACCTGACTCTGAGGCAGGGTCCGGGCGGGCATCTAGCCTCGGTGACGGCTCTGGTTAGGGGCGTAGACCCGAACTTGCTGATCCCTCCGCCTCTGTGGAACCGGACCGCCGCCGGAGGCTCCGGACTGGGAACTGTTTCCGGAAACTCTGGACTGGGGAGGCGTACCGGTGGCACCGGGCTGGTGACACGCACCTCAGGGCGAGTGCGGAAAGGAGGCACAGGACGCACAGTGCTGGTGGAAAACAGGCTGCCTAAGTATGATTACAATAGACAGCTGCCTCTGATTGGGAACCATACCCGGCCAACAAAGAAATAGAAAACTAGAATGCCCACCCAAATCACACCCTGACCTTACCAAATAGAGAAATAAACAGGCTCTCTAAGGTCAGGGCGTGACAGACGCTTTATATTTGCATAGATTTTTCATCCCGGTGGTGGTTGACATTTATTTCACAAACACTTGACATTTGGACATGGCCTCCGCTGCAAGGGGTGTGTATAGAGTTGGACAACTCCCTATGCCAGGCATTGTAAGAAGCTGCTTGATAGGACATTTAGTCTCATTTCAATAAATACAGTAAAAAAAATCCAGAGAGTAGAGTATATCCAGAATGTACTACCAGCTGGATTAAAAACTCCTTTCTCTCCTCAGACATCAATGGGAGTCTAATACGTTACTAATTGCTAACAGGTATACTACTTATTTTTTTTGTTATAAGCATTTATGACTCTATAATGTCTTATAATTAGGGTTCTGCACTTCTGACTTCTAACACCAAATCAAATTTTATTTGTCACAGACATGGTTAGCAGACGTTAATGAGTGTAGCGAAATGCTTGTGCTTCTAGTTCCAACCATGCAGTAAAATCTAACAAGTAATCTTTCCTAACAATTCAACAACAACTATCTTATACACACAAGTGTAAAGGAATGAATAAGAAAATGGACATAAAAATATATGAAAGAGCGATGGCCGAACGGAATAAGCAAGATGCAGTAGATGGTATAGAGTACAGTATATACATATGAGATGAGTAATGTAGGGTATGTAAACATTATATAAAGTGGCATTGTAAAGTGGCTAGTTATACATTTATTACATAATTTCTTCATTACTAAAGTGGCTAGAGATGAGTCAGTATGTTGGCAGCAGCCACTCAATGTTAGTGATGGCTGTTTAACAGTCTGATGGCCTTGAGATAGAAGCTGTTTTTCAGTCTCTCGGTCCTAACTTCGATGCACCTGTACTGACCTCGCCTTCTGGATAATAGCGGGGTGAACAGGCAGTGGCTCGGGTGGTTGTTGTCATTGAAAATCTTTTTGGCCTTCCTGTGACATCGGGTGGTGTAGGTGTCCTGGAGGGCAGGTAGTTTTCCCCCGGTGATGAGTTGTGCAGACCTCACTACCCTCTGGAGAACCTTACGGTTGTGGGCGGCGCAGTTGCCATACCAGGCGTTGACACAGCCCGACAGGATGCTCTCGATCTGTAAAAGTTTGTGAGTGGTTTTGGTGACAAGCCGAATATCTTCAGCCTCCTGAGGTTAAAGAGGCGCTTCTGCGCCTTCTTCACCATGCTGTCTGTGTGGGTGAGCCATTTCAGTTTGTCCGTGATGTGTACGCTGAGGAACTTAACTTTCCACCTTCTCCACTACTGTCCCGTCTTGTTTTGTTCCATACACACCTGGTTTTCATTCCCCCAATCATCTACATGTATTTAGTTTCACATAATGTCTTTGTGTGTAATTGTTTGGATGTTATGTGGTTTAGTTACGTGCTTTATTTTCTATGTTCCTGGTTATGAGCACATTGTATGTTTTTTGTGCTTTATACTGTATGTGGAACGTTATTAAAGTGTGCTTGTTACTAAAATCCACTCTTTCGCACCTGACTTCGCCTCCAGTACAGCCACGTAACAGAATTACACACCTTAAATGGAGTCAGCAGGAGCAGGTACCTCGGTTAGAGGAGTCGAGGAGCGCTTCCAGGAACATTTGGCCATGTTACATAATCTTGGTGCCATGATGAATTGCGTTGTCCAGACCATGGACCGCTGGGAGAGACAGGAAGTCTCTGGGTTTGCCTCCTCCCGTCCCGTCCGGAGAGAATTCCAGTTGGATGCGTCCCTCCCTTCCCTGGGAGTATGATGGGACGGCATCACAGTGCCAGGGATTCGTTACAACTGGACCTCCACCTGGCCACTGTGCACCCAGCTCCCTTGGGAAGGGAGAGAGTGGCTGCACTCGTCTCCTGCCTCATGGGAATAGTGCTGGAGTGGGCAAACGCCGTGTGTAGAGAAGGAGACACGGCGTTGGACCACTTCGAGGAGTTCACTCGCTTCCGGGCCGTCTTCGACCATCCACCCGAAGGTAGAGCGGTAGGGGAAAGGCTCTTCCATTTGAGGCAGGGACGAGGAGCGCCCAGGAATTCGCCCTGGAATTTTATTGACAGAGTGTTAGCCATTAGTTTAGGGATCCCCATTGTTCCTGTGGTGAGACCCTTCCCGGTACACGCTCTGGATAGTCGACCATTAGGGTCCGGGCTAATCAGGGAGGCCACCATCTCCTTGGCCATGGTTATGCAGGGGGATCATGAGGAGAGAATCAGCCTCTTCCTCATTGACTCTCCTGTGTTTCCTGTGGTACTAGGCCTTCCCTGGTTGGCTCTGCATAACCCCACTATTTCCTGGCAAGAGAGGGCTCTCACAGGTTGTTCTCGAGAGTACTCGGGAGGTGTGTAGGGGTTGCCGTTGGTGCGACCACGGTGGAAAGTCCAGACCAGGTCTCCACCATGCACATCTCCCCAGAATATGCCGATTTGGCTCTCGCTTTCTGTAAAAAGAAGGCGACTCAATTACCACCTCATCGACGGGGGGATTGTGCGATAAATCTCCTGGCAGACGCTGCGCTCCCCAGGAGTCACTTGTTTCCCCTGTCGCAAGCGGAGACGGTGGATACATATGTCTCTGAATCCCTGCGTCAGGGGTACATTAGGCACTCTACTTCATCCGCCTCCTCAAGTTTCTTTTTTGTGAAGAAGAAGGATTGAGGTTTACGCCCAGGCATTGACTATAGAGGTCTTAATCAAATCACGGTGAGGTACAGATACCCGCTACCTCCTATTGCCACGGCGATTGAGTCAATGCATGGGGTGCGCTTCTTCACGAAACTGGATCTCAGGAGTGCATATAACCTGGTGCGTATCCGGGAGGGAGACGATTGGAAGACAGAGTTTAGTACCACCAGAGGGCTCCATCAGTTTTTCAATCAGAACTACAAGATTTTCAGTGACCTGCACGGGCAGGGTGTAGTGGTGTATATTGATGACATTCTGATATAATCCGAAATTACTACCAGTGATTTCTCCACGTTTTTGGCCAGGTTGCTGCGCCCATTACCTCACTGCTGAATTGGGAGCCCTGTAAGGTTGCAGTGGTCGGCTGAGGCAGGCAGGGCTTTTGGGCAGCTAAGACCCCTGTTTACTTCAGCTCCCGTGCTGGCCCATCCGGATCCCTCTTTGGCATTCATAGTGGAGGTGGACGCGGACTCGGCTGTCTGACTGGAAAGTACTGGTGGCCCACCTTGGCAAAGGACGTGAGGGTTTTCCTCCTGCTCGGTGTGTGCCCTGTGTAAGGCTCCGAGACACCTGCCCAGAGGTAAGTTACATCCCTTACCCGTTCCACAACGACCTTGGTCACATCTGTAAGTGGATTTCCTAACAGATCTTCCTCTTTCACAGGGAAACACTACGATCCTGGTCGCTGTGGATCATTTTTCTAAGTCCTGTCATCTCCTCCTTCTGCCCGGTCTTCCTACGGCCCTACAGACTGCGGAAGCTCTGTTTGGAAGGCGTTCATGGAACGTCTGGGGGTCTCGATCAGCCTTACCTCAGGTTTTCACCCCGAGAGTAGCGGCCAGGTAGAGAGAGTCAACCAGGTTGTGGGCAGGTTTCTGCGGTCCTTTTGCCAGGACCGGCCGGGGGAGTGGGCGCCGTTCGTGCCCTGGGCCGAGATGGCACAGAACTCGCTTCGCCACTCTTCCACTAACCTCTCCCCATTTCAGTGCATATTGGGGTACCAGCCGGTTCCGGTTTCCGTGGCATCAGGGTCAGACCGCGGTGGAAACTGGTTTAGGCGCGGAGCAGACATGGGAGGTCTGCCCGTGTACACCTCCAGAGATCCGCGCGTCGCTTGATAAACTATGCGGACCGTCACCGCAGTGAGACCCCAAGGTTCGCAATGGGGGACCTGGTCTGGTTCTTGACCCGTAACCTGCCCCTCCGCATACCCTTCCGGGGTCCGTGGTTTGTGGGGCCATTTAACCTCTTGAACCTCTGGGGGCAGTATTTCATTTTTGGATGAAAAACGTTCCCGTTTTAAACAAGATATTTTGTCAGGAAAAGATGCTCGATTATGCATATAATTGACAGCTTTGGAAAGAAAACACTCTGACGTTTCCAAAACTGCAAAGATATTGTCTGTGAGTGCCACATAACTAATACTACAGGCAAAACCAAGATGAAATTTCATACAGGAAGTGAGCCGGATTTTGGAGGCGCTCCTTATATGGATGTGAATGCGCAAGGAATGAGCCTACACTTTCTGTCGTTTCCCCATTTCCCCAAGGTGTTGTGACGTATTTGTTGGCATATCATTGGAAAATTGACCATAAGAGACTACATTTACCAGGTGTCCGCTCGGTGTCCTCCGTTGAAACTATTGCGTACTCTCCAGGTGCATGCACGTTTTCATTTGGTTCAGAAGAGAAAGTCAACTGCCCCGAATGATTTATCATCGAAAGATATGTGGAAAAACACCTTGAGGATTGATTCTAAACAACATTTGCCATGTTTCTGTTGATATTATGGAGTTAATTTGGAAAAAAGTTTGCGTTGTAATGACTGCATTTTTGGGGGTTTTCTTAGCCAAACGTGATGAACAAAACGGAGCGATTTCTCCTACACAAACATTTGCTATCTAACTGAGAGTCTCCTCATTGAAAACATCCGAAGTTCTTCAAAGGTAAATGATTTTATTTGAATGCTTTTCTTGTTTTTGTGAAAATGTTGCCTGCTGAATGCTAGGCTTAATGCTATGCTAGCTATCAATACTCTTACACAAATGCTTGTGTAGCTATGGTTGAAAAGCATATTTAGAAAATCTGAGATGACAGTGTTGTTAACAAAAGGCTAAGCTTGTGAGCCAATATATTTATTTAATTTAATTTGCGATTATCATGAATAGTTAACGTTGCGTTATGGTAATGAGCTTGAGGCTATAATTACGCTCCCGGATACGGGATTGCTCGTTGCAACAGGTTAAAGTCCTGAGGAGGGTGAACGAAATATGTTACAGATTACAGCCCTTCGTTCCATGTGTCTGTCCTCAGGCCAGTGATGGCTGGTCCACTCCAGGAATCTGAGGTGCGGGAGGTCCCTCCGCCCCCTTTGGACATCGAGGGGGCCCCGGTGTACATCGTCCATTTGTCTTGTTCCATACACACCAATCAATCTACTTGTATTTAACCGTCTGTTTCACATCATGTCTTTGTGTGTAATTGTTTTGATGTTATGTGGTTTAGTTACGAGCTTTATGTTCCTGTTTATGAGCACATTGTATGTTTTTTGTGCTTTATATGTGGAACGTTATTAAAGTGTGCTTCTTAGTACAATCTGCTCTCCTGCACCTGACTTCGCCTCCAATACAGCCACGTAACAAATACACTGGGGATAATGGGCAAGATGGGTGACAAGCACAAAGACAGGTGAAACAGATTAGGGTGTGACATATATAAGTGGACTAGAAAGCGTTGTCGCACAAAGGCCAGGGTACGGCGGGGGCAAGGGTGGCAGGCAAGCCTGGAGGAGTGGGCCCACTCCAGAACCGAGGAGCGGACCGTGTCAGGAACAAGCATCCGATGATCTACCCCACCCCTCCCCGGGGTTCGGCTGGGAACGCTGGGCCTCACAAACCTGTTTCCCTATCCCCCAGCTGAGTGTCGTCGCCAGGCACGAGGTGGGAAGGATGGAATCGGGTTCCGCTGTTGTAGCTGTGGGGCTACAGCGGTGCGACAGCGCATCCGGCTGGACATTCTTGGATCCCGGTTGGTACAAGAGTATGAGAGGGAGAAGTTGAACCGGCTGAAAAGCAAGGCCCATCTAGCTTACCTGGAATTGAGATGCTTGACAGTGCAGAGAAATTCCAGGTTCTTGTGGTCGGTCCACACAATGAACAGATGTTCCTCCCCCTCCAGCCAGTGCCTCCATTCCTCCAAATCAGTCTTCACCGCGAGAAGCTCACAATTCCCCACATCATAGTTCCTCTTCGTGGCATTGAGGCAATGGGAGAAGGCGGCGCCGGGATGTAACTTGAGGTCCTGGGCAAAAGCTGGGATAGGACAGCCCCCACTCCGACATCCGAAGCATTGGCCTCCACCACAAACTGTCAGGACGGGTCAGGATGAACCAAGATGGGAGCAGTGGTGAAACTGTGTTTGAGATTCCGGAACGTTGGGTCAGCAGATGGGGACTACTTGAACAAAACCTTGGGATAGGTGAGTGCAAACAGGGGGAAGCCAGGGTGCTGTAACTCCAGATAAACATTGGCAAATCCCAGGAAACGTTGCAGCTGCACCCTGGATGTAGGCTGGGGCCAATCCCCCACTGCTCTCACCTTCTCGGGATCCATCTGTACACTCCCTGCAGCGACGATTTAACCCAGGAAGGGGATGGTGGGGAGCGATGGAATTCTAACTTTGACTTTCACAAAAAAGCTGGTTTTCAAGGAGGTATTGAAGAACCTGTCGGACGTGGAGCACGTATTCTTGGGCGGAGCGGGAGAAGATGAGGATGTCGTCAAGGTAGACGAAGATAAACCGTTTCAACATGTCACGAGAACATTATTAACCAGAGCCTAGACCACAGCAGGGGAGTGGTGCGTGGGGGAAGGTCAATCCCACAGTCATAGGGTCAGTGCGGCTGAAACGAAGTGGCCCGGACTTTACTGAACACCTCCCGGAGGTCCTACTACTCTGCGAGAATGGGGGAGAGGTCCGAGGCAACTTCCGAGCCCCCAGGAAGATGTCCCGGGACAAGCTGGTTGGCAGAACGGGGTCCAACCCATATGATGGCACCAGCAGACCAGTCAATAAGGGGATTGTGTCGCTGTAGCCAAGACAATCCCGATACCACTGGAACCTGAGGAGACTAAATGAGCAGGAATTGGATCGTCTTGCTGTGGTTCCCTGACACCCATAGTTTGATGGGGGTGGTATTGTGGGTGACCTGACCTATAGAGCGCCAGTCCAGCACTCTAACGTCCATGGAAATGGAGAGGGGCTGAGTGGGGATGCCTAGCTCAGACTCTAGGGTAGTGTCCATAAAGCTCTCATTGGCCCCAGAGTCGATGAGTACCCGGAGAGATTTTGACTGGTTTCCCCAAAGCAAAATGGCATGAAAAGGGGAGAGGAAAAGTTATCCATATGACCCACCAGAGTACTCGCTCCTACCGGTGAGCTTGGTCTTTTAGTGGACAGGTGGAGACTAAATGGCAGCAGCTACTCTTCCTTGGGTCCAAACATATTTAACCACTTATATTACACATAAAACAAAAACAGTACATTATATAACACTGTTACAACACTACATATCTACAATACAAATGTTTAATACCACCATACAACAATATCACATGGGTATCGCATGTGTCTGTACCTTTGCGTGTGTCTCTTCACATTCCCTGTTGTCCCATAAGGTGTATTTTTACCTGTTTAAAAAAAATCTGATTCATCTTCTTGCATCAGTTACATGATGTGGAATAGAGTTCCATGTAATCATGGCTCTATATAGTACTGTGCACCTCCCACCGTCTGTTCTGGACATTGGGAATGTGAAGAGACCTCTGGTGGCATGTCTTGTGGGGTAATCAAGTATTTTAAAACAGACAGCTTGGTACATTTAGCTTGTCAACACCTCTTACAAAAACAAGTAGTGATGAAGGCAATCTCTCTTCCACTTTGATCCATGAGAGATGATTGACATGCATGTCATTAATGTTAGCTCTCCGTGTACATTTAAGGGCCAGATGTGCTGCCCTGTTCTGAGCCAATTGCAAGTCCCTCTTTGTGGCAGCTTACCACACTACTGAAATATAGTCTTGGTGCGACAAAACTAGGGCCTGTAGGACCTGCCTTGTTGATAGTGATAGTTGATAGTGTTGTTAAGATGGTCTTAGCTACTACTGTATCTTGTTTTGACCATGACAGGTTACAATCCAGGGTTACTCCAACCAGTTTAGTCTGCTCAATTTCCACATAATTCATTACAAGATGTAGCTGAGGTTTAGGGTTTAGTGAATGATTTGTCACAAATACAATACTTTGAGTTTTGGAAATATTTAGGACTAACTCATTCCTTGCTACCCATTCCGAAACTGACTGCAGCTCTTTGTTAAGTGTTGCTGTAATTTTAGTTGCTGTGGTAGCTGACGTGTATTGTGTTGAGCCATCTGCATACATAGACACACTGGCCTTACCCAAAGCCAGTGGCATGTCGTTAGCAAAGATAGCAAAAAGTCAGGGCCCTAAACAGCTATCCTGAGGAATTCCTGATTCTACCTGGATTATGTTGGAGAGGCTTCATTAAAGAACACCCTCTGTGTTCTGTTAGACAAGTAACTCTTTATCCACATTATAGCGCGGGTGTATAGCCATTATGCATACGTTTTTCCAGCAGCAGACTATGATCGATAATGTCAAAAGCTACACTGAAGTCTAGTGAGAAACTCTAAGTGAGTTTCAGAGATAGTCGGAATATGAATGTCATCTGTTACAAGCAAGTTATTGACTCCATGGAGCTTGTTTCTCAGGTTGCAAATGAGCTATTTCTAGCACTTTTCTGGGTTGCTTGATAGTTTTTAATGCTTTACTGGAAAGCTTATCAGAAGTAGACTTGCTCATGTAATTTATATTGGAGCTGCTCACAGTGGTCTTCCTGCTAGGGCACACCGTCTCAGTGCAAACAGTGTAACTCTGGTTCATAGGCTCATGATTACTGCATACAATTGCTGTAGCATCAACAGAGGTATTCAGGGAAATTCAGGGGACATAAGTTTAGTTACTTACAGTCCATTGTGTCTACATGCCAATCAGACAGTACCTGTAGGAAAATGGGACAAAATCTCAACTCCGCTTCCCAGCAGTGCTGTGGGTATGGAAGGGAACACAAAGGATGGAATATACCCGCGCTGATGAAGCCTTAATCAAGCTGAAAGAACCTCTCCTGTCAAAGGTCAGCAAACATTATGTGTCATGGAGATCTCAGCGGACAAAGGGGAGTCACCTGCACTGAGAAGAGGATAGAATGACACAAGACGAGCACTGTAAGCTACATACAGGCAACTGCCAGCACAGGCCTGTCCTGGGATTAGTGCTTGAGATGTGGGGCAGCAATTTTCTCCACAGATTCCTGCCCGAATACACGTACCTATGAAAAATACACAAATAATGTGAGATCAATAAAAGTAGTGACAATCATGTTGGAGGTAAATTAAATAATCAAAATATGTGTTGTATTTGCTTTACATACCAAGTGTTATCATCAATTCCTTGTAGAGACGCCACACTGCTGCTTTTGTCACATGAGATGGCATTAGCTTTCCACCAAAGTGTTTGTGTCCTGGGTGGCATCCTGGTAATGCTATTGCATTATCCTCTGCATCACTGCAAGTCCTCATGCTTCAGGTGTTACCTGTGCTTGCTTGGGCCAGCTCTCTTTTTGATGGGAGACATTAGACCATTCTCCTTGTATGACAGGTGTGTTCTACAGGTCTTTTTGATGGGAGTCATTAGATCATTCTCCTTGTACTACTGGCGGAGGACAGTCAGGCTTGTTCTACTGATTCTGAAAGACAAATTACAGATACAAATGTTTTAGCATTATCATACAATAGATGGTTGTAATCACCACTAGACACCTGGCTAACTTGATGGGTTATGTAATCACCTGGTGAAGTGGAGTTTTTTGTTTAGACATGTAGCTAGCTGGCTAAACAATTAACCATTATCCCAACCCATAGAGTACTAGCAATACAAAACGATTGTCATAGCTAGCTAAAGCTAACCAACTAGGATCAATGTTAGTTAGCTAGCTAACATTAGGCTATAACTAGCAATGCAAATGGATTTCTGAGATAATATTACGACACAAATCATACACATTATGTGAGCTAGCAAGCCAGCTAGTGGCCCTTTGACAATATAAAAAAATGTATAATATCTGAAATTGTAGCTAGACTCTTACCCGTATACATGGATGAAAGCTTCATGGCAGACTGCAACCCCTTTCAATAAATAAGAGGTCCTGTGTTGTTTCCGTTTTGTTTGCACAACTTGTTTGGCCTGTTGTGTCAAGTCACTGGTTCACACTGACCGTGTGCAATGCCATAAGAATCATCACATCTTTCTCCCTCTCTGTCATGGATGCCATTAGTTTGAAGATGTAATCCGGAGACGTGTTTTATGCAACAGCCTTCAGTGTTCTCTTTTCGACTCCATATGCATTTACAATCAAAAGCCAACATTTTTATAAATGTTGTATTTTGTTATTGAATATCCAAAACATACAACATGCTTGCAGTGAAGCCGCTCAACAACTACACCACACCAAGCATCGAACAGACTCGCATTCAGAGTGACACACAGAAGCATCCAGTATCAATGCCCTGCTCAAGGGCATGTCGACAGATCTCACACAATGCCAAAAAAACGGGGACGCAAACCTTCCAAGATCCCCCCCAGTTTCCAATAGCTGTCCCTCAACCATCCAAGAGCCCTCCCACAGTCACCCCCTCCCAATAAAAATAAAATGAATTCCATTCCCCACCCCTATGCACCAACAACCAAGAAAATGAATTCCATTCCCCACCCCTATGCACCAACAACCAAGAAAATGAACATGATAAAAAAGACAAAAGAAAACAACAATGAAAAAAAACACATCAAGGACAACTATATATGTCTGGCACTATTTACATATGTGTGTGTCCGTGTATGTCACGCCCTGACCTTAGTATTCTTTGTTGTTTTGGTTAGGTCAGGGTGTGACATGGGTGATGTATGTGTTTTTGTACTGTCTAGGGGTTTTGTATGTTTATGGGGTTGTTTACTATCTAGGTGTTTTGTATGTTTATGGTTGCCTAGATTGAGAACCAATCAGAAGCAGCTGTTTATTGTTGTCTCTGATTGGGAACCATATTTAGGCAGCCACATTCTTTGGATAATAAGTGGGTCATTGTCTATGAATTAGTTGCTTGTGTCTGCACTTATATTATATAGCGTCACATTCGGTTTATTGCTTTGTAAGTTTGTTTAGTGTTTCTTTGTCTTCATTAAAGAAGCATGTATTCATCTTACGCTGCGCCTTGGTGTCCTCCATATAATGAACGTGACAGTATGTGTGTATTTGAATGAGAGTGTGTGTATATGCATGTGTACAAACACCTGCACAGCATCAGCCTCAGGCAAACCAGCATTGTCTGTAAAAACACTGCCCCTCAGTGTCATTCAAACTTTTACTTTTTATATTTTATCTTTGACCATCCTTCTATCTCCTGCCCAGCAACTCCACTCCAATTCTACATCCCATCCCCACCGGCCACCCTCATTGGATTTCTTCGCAAAATATACATCTTTCAACTATGCCTAACGTACAATTTCTATCCATCTAATCGAATAGAATCCACAGATTGTGAGTTGAAGATAAATACTTTTACTAAGAGTATTAGTATATTAGTAATTGACTGACCCGTTCTCTCCAGATCTCCTAACAGTACTATTTCTAGGATAAAGTTTAGATCAATGTTATGCATTTTCAGCCATTACTGAACCTGAGACCAGAAACATTACCTGAGGGTAATACCAAAATAAATGGTCTAATGATTCTGTATCCTCACAACAAAATCTGCAGAGCTTCGATGATTTTATGCCCCAAATATTCAACATTTTGCAGGTGGCAAGAATTGTATATAATAATTCTTGCTCAATTAATCAAACATGAGACATGGCAATCTGCAAAAAGGCAGTTTTTAAACAAGGGATGAGCTTTTCTTAGTAATCTACTTGAGAACCACTTAGGGTTCAAGTAAAACTTTTGAATAAGTGAAGCTTTTAGAGAGAGGTTTAGTGCTTTTATATTTAATAATCTCAACCCACCCAATTCATATTCATTATATAGATAGGCTCGTTTTATTTTGTCTGGTTTAGCGTCCCAGATAAAGAAAAGTATTTCTTGCTCATATGATTTGAAAAATGAATCAGGAGTAGGCAGCGCCATAAGTAAGTGAGTCAACTGAGATATGACTCAGGAGTTAATCAGGGCAATTTTTCCATGGTTTCAGGATCTTGTCTATTTTTACAAGTTTTCTATTGAAATTCATTGTGGAGAGCTTATTTATATCTTTTGGGATATGAATACCAAGTATGTCAACTTCACCATCAGCCCATTTTATAGGTAAACCTGCAGGGTAATATATTTTGTATTTTATAAATAAAATCCAGTCTTTATCAAATTCCTTTTCAAAATCCACTATAAATACCAGGCCTGGCTTCTTAGATGTTTCATGATGTTCTATTATTTCTAGTAGTTGTCATATTATATCCAATGTATCGTCCATGTAAAAAAAACAGTCAGGATGAACAATACCTGGTAAAACTCTTTAAATTCTGAGTGCTATGCACTTCACTAGTATTTTTGCATTGAAGTTTAAGGGACCTCCAGTTTTTTAGTTTTTAGATAAACTTGATCATAATATCTGGGTCGTGTTTTAACCTCTCTGCGCACAAGGTTTGCGGGCTGAAATTCCACAACATATGGTGATCGCTAAATAAATAGTCACATTAAACATTCATGAAAATACAAGTGTCTCACATGTATTGAAAGCCTAGAATCTTTCTAATCCAACTGCGTTGTCAGATTTAAAAAAGGATTTACTGCGAAATAATACGATGCGATTATCTGAGGATAGAGCCCCATAAAAAAACTATTTCAACCAGCACAGACTGACAAAATCACAAACTGCATTAAAATAAATTGTTTACCTTTGACGATCCTCGTCTGTTTGCAATCCCAATGCTCATTGTTATACAATGAATGATCTTTTGTTTGATAAAATCAGTTTTTATAGCCTATTCAAGGGTAAATACCCACACAAAACGTGACTTTTCCAGTCATGTTTGGTTTCATTGCAATCAACTGGTTTGTTTGTAACACAACCAAACCTGATGGGCCATTTCACGGGACGTATTGACCGAAAGAAACCGATTTGATGACAACAAGTAATGACATCACTGTGCACCAATGATATGACCACTGTTTCGTTGATTGACTGTATTTTAACCCAATGACCACTGATCGTCTTGAAATCTAGTTGTGTAGATAGCCAATGAGCTGAGGTAAACGGCAATATGAAATGGTTATGTGTTGGAAGACCAACCCATGTCGTAAACTCCAGCGTAAAGTTCGCTATTAAAGTTTTATACCCGAAGGAGCTATGCATATTACGCACTGCATTGTTTGGTAAACGGGCGGATTCATCTGTTTATATATCAATCATTATGGCGACTAAGTCAGGGAAAGGTAAATTGAAGTTTAGATATACAGGTGTACACACAATTTTAGAAGAAATTGATCGGAAAAGTGAGACAGAGATTGTTGTAGGACGATTCATTTAGCGATTCCCAAGTGGAGGAATATTTTTTGAACGGAGAGGACATCTTTTTGGACTGGTAAGTTCTTCTCATGCTAATGCCCTTGTTTGAAATTAATAATGTAAAATATTATTTGCGATTTCTATAAATTTTAGAAGCAATATATAAAAATGTAATGTAAATGAAATGTGAGATGCGTGTGTCTGCCGCCCCACCCCAACCCACATGAAATAGACTATTTGAGGCTGTTGAGGGGAGGGCAGGCCCAAAACAATGGCCAAAGTGAAATGGAGACAGTAGATACTGCTGGTCTGTTGTAATATAATAAAGACAGTAGATCTAGCAGGTCTATAATAATATATTCAACCTTATGTTCCCTGTACCCTATATATATATAAAATCTGTTTATTATACCTGTTTATTATACCTGTTGATACTCACTTTACAGCAGAAAGAGACTGCTATGGCACCTGGCATCAGCAGCACAATATTGTGTAGAGCTTTGGCAAAGTGGGTGGGGTTATATCCTTCCTGTTTAGCCCTGTCCGGGGGTCTCATCGGATGGGGCCACAGTTTCTCCTGACCCCTCCTGCCTCAGCCTCCAGTATTTATGCTGCAGTAGTTTATTTGTCGGGGGCTAGGGTCAGTTTGTTATATCTGGAGTACTTCTTATGTCTTATCTGGTATCCTGTGTGAATTTAAGTAGGCTCTCTCTAATTCTCTCTCTCTCTCTGAGGAGGACCTGAGCCCTAGGACCATGTGTCAGGACTACCTGTCGTGATGACTCCTTGCTGTCACCTGGCCTTGCTGCTGTTCCTGTTTCAACTGTTCTGCCTGCGGCTATGGAACCCTAAACTGTTCATATTTACTCTAGAGGTGCTGTCCTGTTGCATCCTCTACAACTACTGTGATAATTATTATTTGACCCTGCTGGTCGTCTATGAACATTTGAAAATCTTGGCCATGTTCTGTTATAATCTCCATCCGGCACAGCCAGAAGAGGACTGGCCACCCCTCATAGCCTGGTTCCTCTCTAGGTTTCTTCCTAGGTTTTGGCCTTTCTAGGGAGTTTTTCCTAGCCACCGTGCTTCTACAGGACTGAGGGTCTTCCAAATATTGAAAGTGTGTAAATAGTTACCCATGTTATTTTGTAAATGTATATATATTTTTTCTTCATATTTCTTTCTCCATTTTTTTTTTGGGGGGGGGGGGGTGTGCTAGAATACCATTTTGGCATTTTGTATATAGTTATTTGTTTCAAAATGTATTATGTGAAGGCCCAGTATGGATCACCCTGATTTGGACTATATAGATTAATGAGCCAAATCTCTTTTTCGTCCACTTTCCTATTCAAAAAGATGCACCTTCCTTGCGAATCATTCCTAACTATTTGCACATTCAGATTGACATTTTTGTTAATTAATATCACACCTTTTGAGTTCCTTTGTCCATGACAGAAAAATATTTCACCACCCCATTCCTTTTTCCACACAACTTCATCAGGATGTAGTGTTTCCTGTTAACAGTATACAATACATTCCTTCTCTTTTAGCCACGTAAAGACTGATCTTTTTTATGATCTGCTAAACCATTACAATTATAACTGGCTATATACGTATTTCACCCTTTACCGTAACTAAATACTATTCTCAGTCTAAATTGATCATAATTAGTGCTTGTAAAGTTATTGCCATCAGAGGTGTTATGACGGTCAAAACTAGAGCTTTCAAATGTCTTATATCTAGAATTCAAGAAATAGGTTTAAGCAACATATGTTTTATTCCCTTGCCTGTGAGCCAGTGCCACAGATGTTAGAAAATGGAGACAAGATATGTGTGTAATCTGAGTAAGATGATGTGTATGATATTGGATGTGATTTAGTGAGTGTGTACGATATCTGATGTACAAATAAATAACAACTCCGCCAATTTGCATGGTTGAGTGTCTATGTGTGTAACATGTAGTGCGTATAGCCTTAATATTCATGATGATAATTGTAATCCATATCGTATCAGCATCATAATTAACTTTAGCATCATTGAAAAACACATCCCAGCATTTCCATAGAAATTGACGTTTCACATGATCATGAAAGAGACCTTGCATTACTATAGAGAGGGCTTCACTACAGTACAAATGTATCCTGTGAAAATATGCCATTATTCCCCAATGTCCCTATTCTGATATATTCCCCTTGCTTGTTGTAAACATATATAAACATGAAGACAAAAAAATAGAAAAGGTAGACAAGAAATAATAATACAATTAAATTATAGAACAGTTCGACAATAGAGAGAGGGAGAGAAGAGAGCGAGATCAAATGTGTATGTGTAAGTGAACATGTAATTGAGTACGTGTGTATTCATATCCACTTCAGTGTTCAGATATTTTTACAGTTCAGATATTTTTACAGTTCCCATACTTTCTTTTTTTCATAACCTGAAGTCCCTCTAGAATTTAGAGCAGCCATGGTGTTATGGAGCTGTCTCGGAATAGCTGTCCATCTATAAAGAGTTTGTCCACAATTAGAAAGGAACGCTTACCCCTCTCCATCTGTTGCCGATGAACAGGATACAGTCTCTTGCGATGTTTGTTTATCTCCCGGGGAAATTGGTCACTAAGCCCGAATTTGGCCCCTTTAAGTTCCTTCCCCTGCTTTTGATCAATTCCTTTTGTTGGTAGTGATCAAATTTTGCGATGATCGGTCGGGGACCCTTGGTCTTGTCACTCCGAGCTCCAAGTCTGTGTAGACGGTGGAAAGCCACCTTGTTTACAGTCTCTGGAGGAAGTTTCAAGGGGATTGCATGAATTCTCTGATCGCGCCCTCTGGAGTTTTGGATATGTCCTCAGGAATCCCCAAAATATTAGATTTTCACGCATGCTACGACTTTGTATGTCTAGCAGCGACTCCTTCATCCCCGGTTTTCCCTGAGTCGACAATCCATTGTAGAATCGTGGCTTTTTACCTTGGCTGTGGGTGCCTTGTTCTCTCCTTGGAGCGTGAGAATTTCACTCTGGCAAAACTCCAAACTCCCCCTCATAATATTTTTCCAGTGTTCCAGCCAGAGCACTAGCCTCTACATCAACGGTAAGTAAGTCTTCCGTGTCTGTCCTAGTATATAGGTCCTGGATGGCAAGAAGCTTGGCCCCAGTGATGTATTGGGCCATATGCACTACCCTCTGTAGCGCCTTACGGTCGGGCGGTGATGCAACTGGTCAGGATGCTCTAGATGGTGCAGCTGTAGACATTTTTGAGGATCTGGGGACCCATGCCAAATCTTTTCAGTCTCCTCAGGGGGAAAGGTGTTCTGCCCTCTTCAAGACTGTCTTGGTGTGTTTGGACCATGATTTTTTGTTGGTGATGTGATCTTAACTCTCTCAACCCGCTGAACTACAGCCCTGTCGATGTTTCCTGTCGTCCACGATCATCTCCTTTGTCTTGCTCACATTGAGGGAGAGGTTGTTGTCCTGTCACCACACTGCCAGGTCTCTGACCTCCTCCCTGTAGGCTGTCTCATCATTGTCGGTGATCAGGCCTACCACAGTTGTGTCGACAACCTAATGATGGTGTTGGAGTCGTGCTTGACCATGCAGTCATGGGTAAACATGGAGTACAGGAGGGGACTAAACATGCACCCCTGAGGAGCCCCGGTGCTGAGAATCAGCGTGGCAGATGTGTTGTTGCCTAGCCCCAGGGTCGGAAGTTTACATACACCTGAGCCAAATACATTTAAACTCAGTTCTTCACAATTCCTGACACTTAATACTCATAACATTTTTATTTCTTTCATAACATTCTCAGGTGGGTCAGACGTTTACATACATTCAATTAGTATTTGGTAGCTTTGCCTTTAAGCCATTTTACCACAACTTTGGAAGTATGCTTGGGGTCATTGTCCATTTGGAAGACCCATTTGTGACCAAGATTTAACTTCCTGACTGATGTATTGAGATGTTGCTTCAATATAACCACGTAATTTTCCTCTCACATGATGCCATCTATTTTGTGAAGTGCACCAGTCCCTCCTGCAGCAAAGCAACCCCACAACAAGAAGCTGCCACACCCGTGCTTCACGGTTGGGATGGTGTTCTTCGGCTTGCAAGCCTCCCTCTTTTTCCTCCAAACATAAAGATGGTCATTATGGCCAAACAGTTACATTTTCATTTGATCAGAGCAGAGGATATTTCTCCAAAAAGTATGATCTTTGTCCCCATGTGCAGTTGCAAACCGTAGTCTGGCTTTTTTAAGTCATATTTGGAACAGTGGCTTCTTCCTTGCTGAGTGGCCTTTCAGGTTATGTCGATATAGGTCTAATTTTTACTGTGGATATAGATACTTTTGTACCTGTTTCCTCCAGCATCTTCACAAGGTCCTTTGCTGTTGTTCTGGGAATGATTTGCACTTTTTGCACCAAAGTATGTTCATCTCTAGGAGACAGAATGCGTCTCCTTCCTGAGCGGTATGACGGATGCGTGGTCCCATGGTGTTTATATTTGCATACTATTGTCTGTACAGATGAACGTGGTACCTTCAGGCGTTTGGAAATTGCTCCCAAGGATGAACCAGATTTGTGGAGGTCTACAATTTTTTTCTGAGGTCTTGGCTGATTTCTTCTGATTTTCCCATGATGTCAAGCAAAGAGGCACTGAGTTTGAAGGTAGGCCTTGAAATACAGCCACAGGTACACCTCCAATTGACTCAAATTATGTCAAGTAGCCTATCAGAAGCCTCTAAAGCCATGACATAATTTTCTGGAATTTTCCAAGCTGTTTAAAGGCACAGTCAACTTAGTGTATGTAAACTTCTGACCCACTGGAATTGTGATACAGTGAATAAGTGAAATAATCTGTCTGTAAAATTTTTGGGGAGAAATTACTTGTGTCATGCACAAAGTAGATTCCAAAGTTTGTCAAAACTATAGTTTGTAAACAAGACATTTGTGGAGTGGTTGAAAACGAGTTTCAATGACTCCAACCTAAGCGTATGTAAACTTCAACTGTATATATATACACAGTGGGGCAAAAAAGGGGCAAAAAAGTATTTGGTCAGCCACCAATTGTGCAAGTTCTCCCACTTAAAAAGATGAGAGGCCTGTAATTTTCATCATAGGTAGACTTTAACTATGACAGACAAAATGAGAGAAAAAAATCCAGAAAATCACATTGTAGGATTTTTAATGAATTTATTTGCAAATTATGGTGGAAAATAGGAATTTGGTCACCTACAAACAAGCAAGATTTCTGGCAGACCTGTAACTTCTTCTTCAAGAGGCTCCTCTGTCCTCCACTCGTTACCTGTATTAATGGCACCTGTTTGAACTTGTTATCAGTATAAAAGACACCTGTCCACAACCTCAAACTGTCACACTCCAAACTCCATTATGGCCAAGACCAAAGAGCTGTCAAAGGACACCAGAAACAAAATTGTAGACCTGCACCGGGCTGGGAAGACTGAATCTGCAGTAGGTAAGCAGCTTGGTTTGAAGAAATCAACAGTGGGAGCAATTATTAGGAAATGGAAGACATACAAGACCACTGATAATCTCCCTCTGGGGCTCCATGCAAGACCTCACCCCGTGGGGTCAAAATTATCACAAGAACGGTGAGCAAAAATACCAGAACCACACGGGGGGACCTAAGTGAATGACCTGCAGAGAGCTGGGACCAAAGTAACAAAGCCTACCATCAGTAACACACTACGCAACCAGGGACTCAAATCCTGCAGTGCAGAGTGTCCCCCTGCTTAAGACAGTACATGTCCAGGCACATCTGAAGTTTGCTATAGAATAGACAGATAGAAAAGCTTTGGAGGGAGTTGAAAGTCCATGTTGCCCAGCAACAGCCCCAAAACATCACTGCTCTAGAGGAGATCTGCATGGAGGAATGGGCCAAAATACCAGCAACAGCCTTGTGAAGACTTACAGAAAATGTTTGACCTCTTGTCATTGCCAACAAAGGGTATATAACAAATTATTGAGATAAACTTTTGTTGTTGATCAAATACATTTTTCCACCATAATTTGCAAATAAATTCATTAAAAATCCTACAATGTGATTTTCTGGATTTTTTTTCTCATTTTGTCTTTCATAGTTGACGTGTACCTATGATAAATTACAGGCCTTTCTCATCTTTTTAAGTGGGAGAAGTTGCACAATTGGTGGCTGACTAAATACTTTTTTGCCCCACTGTATATACACATATCTTTTTTGAATGTATATCTATCGTCTATGTCCTTAATTAGTATATTGTAGGAAATGTTGCTTCGTTTTTGAGCAAAATCCAAGCTGTAATGCATCCTGACGTCTTTGCTTGCTGGTTGAGTAGAGGCCCCCAGAGACAACTACACGTCTTGGCAGACAGCTCACTCTAAACATGCAGGAGATTCTGCTCTTGCTTCTTCAGCTTGGCTGACTTAACAGCTTCTGGCATATCTGATAGTTGCTCCTCTGGCACTGCCAGCACAGGTCTGTCCTCGGCTTAGCACTTGAGATGGGGCAGCAATTTTCTCCACATATTCCTGAAGGAAGATAGCTCGACTACACGTACCTCTGGAAAATACAGAAAAAATGTGAGCTCAATAAAAGTAGTGCCAATCCTGTTGGAGGTCAATTAAATCATCAAATGTGTTAATGCTTTACATACCAAATGTTGTCATCGATTCCTTGTAGAGACGCCACACTGCTGCTTTTGTCACATGAGATGGCCAGCAGCTTTCCACCAAAATGTTTATGTCCTGGGTGGCGTCCTGGTAATACTATGGCATTATCCTCTGCGTAGTTATTGATGAAGTTCACCACTCACTGCAAGTCCTCATGCTTCAGATGTAACCTGTGCTTGGGTCAGCTCTCTTTTTGATGGGAGGCATTAGACCTTTCTCCTTGTATGACTGGTGGAGGAGAGTCAGGCATGCTGTACTGATGCTGAAAGACAAATTCCAGATACTAACGTTACACACACTTCGTACATGTAAGTTAATGTCAGCTAGCAAACCAGCCAACTAACCTCCGCTAACATTAGCTAGCTAACAGCGAGCTTTTCCTTGGGGTCTTTTGTTTAGACATGTTAGCTAGCTAAAAAATGAACTAAAATCCCAATCCATAGAGTAACGTTAGCAAGCCAGCCATTGACGTCCAGCAGGCTAGCTAACAGCAAGCTTAACTAGCAGTACAAACTGATTGTCATAGCTAGCTAAAGTTAACCAAATAGGTTCAATGTTAGATTATTTTCTGTATACATGGATGAAAGCTTCACGGCAGATTGCAACCCCTTTTATTAAATAAGACGTCCTGTGTCGTTTCCGTTTAATTTGCACAGATTGTTTGGCCCATTTTGTCAAGTCACTCTTTATTATAATCCATAGAGTAACGTAAGTAAGCCAGCATGGCACGATCGTCTTCCAGAATGTAGTCAATCAGAACTTTACCCACTGATCTTTGTCAATAGTGCCAAATTCTGGGCAGCAATGTTGTTGAGAGCAGTTGCAACACATTTGCAGTTCTCCATGGCTAACATTATATATTTCAAAAAACAGCAGTACAAAGGTTTATCTACACATTACGAGCAGCTAAATTTTAGACACACAAGATGCTACACTGCAGACCATTCCAAACTCATCTCTCGGCATGTTCACCCTACTCATGGCTAGTGGGACTCTGTCAGAGTGACCATTGGGTTCATGGTCACCTCCCTGACCAAAGCCCTTCTCCCCCGATTGCTCACATTGGTCGGGCGGCCAGCACTAGGATGAGTCTTGGTAGATACAAAATTTTTCCATTTGAGAAGGATGGAGGCCACTGTGTTCTTGAGGACCTTCAATGCTGCAGAACATTTTTGGGACCCTTCCCCAGATCTGTGCCTCGACACAATCCTGTCTCGGAGCTCTGAGGACAATTCCTTCGACCTCATGGCTTGGTTTTTGTTCTGACATGCATTGTCAACTGTGGGACCTTATATAGACAGGTGTGTGTCTTTCCAAATCATGTCCAATCAATTGAATTTACCACCATTGGACTCCATTCAAGTTGTAAAAACATCAAGGTTGATCAATGGAAACAGGATTCACCTTTGCTCAATTTCGAGTCTATTAGTAAAGGGCCTGGATACTTATGTTAATATCAGCTTTTCTGTTTTATATTTTTGATACATTTGCAAAATGTCTAAACCTGTTTTCACTTTGTCATTATAGTGTAGGTTGATGAGGGAAAACAATGATTTAATACATTTTAGAATAAGGCTGTAACATAACAAAATGTGGAAAAAGTCAAGGTGTCTGAATAATTTCCAAAGGCACTGTACTTTGATGCAGCACAGATACACAGAATTTACATTTTGAATGCCTCGTACAACCAAGGGCTCAATGAGTCGGATGGTACTGACCTGCTCCAATCCACTAGACCGATAGTAAGCGCAACTCCGCGGCCAGGAGAAGGCGATGCAGGTCGGGTGGGAGGCAGTCTGGTTGACCTCGATATATCCTATAAAATCAGATCCAGGAAACAAGGTCTTGAGCCCTCCTCCATCTCCCCTAGGATTCTGACGCCATCCGCTGCTACTTTTGCGGTGAGTCAGGCTGGCACGAGTCGAAGCACACCTCCTCTCCCCTGCCCAAGGCAGACTCGTTCTCTTCCCCATCGGATTCCAACATGACCAATATCGTCATGGGCAGTTCGATGGTGAGAGATTTTGTCCTGCGGGCCGAACAAGGTTTGTCACCCAGGTGCCCGTATCCAAGACATCAACTCCCTCCTGCCCGCAGTTCTAGCCAACAACTCTAATATTGACACCATTGTCACTCAAGTTGGATTTAAAAATATTTGCTTTCGGCAACCTGAGGAACTGAAGAACGACTACAACATTCTCTTGAACAACCTTGTTTGCACAGGGAAGAGAACAATCATCTCTGGCCCCCTGCCATGCTACAGAAGGGGTTCGGAACGTTACAGCCACCTCGCTGCCCTAAACGAGTTCCTAAAGAATGTCTGCAAAGACAGGAATGTCTCCTTTTGTGACAATTTGGACTTACGGTGACCAGCACTATTTAAAAGAGATGTGATTCACCCTAACCGCAGGGGTTCCAGGATTCTCCATCAACATAGCGAACTGTTAAGATGGTCTGGTAGCGCTCTTGTCCTCCCTGTCATAGTAAGCAACGAAGGACATGGAAATCGTGTTATATCCCAAAGAAATGGAAGTGCAGTACATTTAAATAAACTAATCTATGTCCCTTTAACATGTAGCTGCAATGGTTTTGTCTACAATAGTCAGATGCACAAATAATTGATCAGCCTCTCAGAACAGCACTAAAAACAAACAAACCAGAAAGGGACAAAAAATTGCCCATATTAACATATGTAGCCTGAGAGACAAGGTTCATGAAATTGAAAATGTATTAACGTCAGAAAACATTCATATTCTGCCCATCTCTGAAACACACTTAGATCATTCCTTTAATGATGCAGTAGTAGCTATACGTGGTAAATTGAATGGTTTTACCCCACTACAGCTGACACATGGCATTGCACATGGTGATCTTAGGCTGCTCAGGCATGGAAACCCATTTCAAGAACTCCCAACCAATTATTGTGCTGTTTTTTTTGCGCAGGCTGTACACACTTCAGTCTCTCATTCATAGTTGGACAAGCACTTGATAAAGCCTTGAATGTCCAGGCTGCACCCCCTTTGTGTGGCTATAATGCCCCTAAAGAAATCCATGCCATTTGCAGCCGGTGGCCGTTGTGCCCTTGGGATGACCTTTCACACACCCTCAGTCAAGTGATGCCTTTCTCACAGGCTGCACGTTAAGACAGACACAGTGATGAAGCAACTGCCAGCATCCTTATCCATTCTGAGTGCATATTGAATATATTGGAAGAACTTTCCACATTTACTTTCAACAGCCAACAAGATGAGTAGGCCTAAGGAACAGCAAAAGGACTAGCCTACGTCTGCTGTCCCCCATAGTACAAAAGTTGACCTATTCTATTTTGTGTGGGAAATAAATATTCCAAACATAGTCTAGGACAGTTGTGGGATGCGATAGATCCCAAATTAATACAACCACGAGCATATATATAAAAAAAACGTGAAAAGAAATTAGATCAGAACATTTAGCTTAAAATCTAGATAAACTATTAGGCTGTTACTTCACATTATAACCTCAGCAATGCGCACACGGCAGTAGGCTATAAGCACAGATGTTCCATTAGCATGAAAACACCATTCTCAAAAGTGACCGCAAATGTGATTATGCATGTACTGCTTTTATTATAATGGTGCATTTTTATGGTGAAAATTATCTTCTCTAAAATTGAAACTAATGCACTTCTACACCTCTTGTGAAGCAGATTAATGGGCTTAATTTTGAGAATTTACTTGGCCACTTTAGTTGGAATGCGAATCTTATCAAAACATATAGGCCTATGGGCCAGGCTACATGAGGTATGTGACTATGATCTGAAAAAGTCGCAAAAAAAGGCATGCTCTGTTTCTTGCCTGACGCTGGGCATCATTAAAAAGTGATAGTATATAATTCACAAGTTATAGGCAAATATTGTCACCCATCTGACTATTCTTGATTTAATCTCGTCTTTACATGTGTGAAATACGTTTTGATTTAGAATGGACCATTATCATGCACCTGTTGTCACGACTTCTTCCGAAGTCGGGTCCTCTCCTTGTTCGGGCGGCGATCGGCGGTCGGCGTCGTCGGTCTTCTAGCCATCGTCGTCGATCCATGTTTCATCTTCCATTTGTTTTGTCTTGTTTTTCCACTCACCTGGTTTCAATCCCCTCATTTACTTGTGTTTTAACCCTCTGTTACCCCCCATGTTTTTGTGTGGGATTGTTTATTGTAGTGCTTGTGCACGTTCCCCGTGAGTGCACGACTGGTTATTTTTGTCCCTATTTATCTTGTTGTTCTGGATGCCGTTGGTTTTGCTTAATAAATCTCCGGTTATTACCCAGTTCTGCTCTCCTGCGCATGACTTCTCTGCCGCCAATTACGCTACAGAATCCCACACCACAACATATGGAGTCAGCAGGAGCAGGTGCCCCTGGAATAGGGGTGGAGGAGCATGTCCGGGGGCACGCGGCAATGCTCCACCATCTCGGCGCCGCCATGGACCGCGTTGTCCAAACTATGGACCACTGGAAGAGACAGGGAGTTCCTCCAGCGCCTCCATCAGCACAACCAGGGTCTCTACTACTCGAACCCCTTCACCCGGTCCCAGTGGGATTTGTCTAGCCCTTCCCCGGGAGTATGATGGGACGGCTGCACGCTGCTAGGGTTTCCTGTTGCAGCTCGACCTCTACCTGGCAACCGTCCAGCCGGCTCCTTCAGGTCGTGAGAAGGTATCAGCCATCGTCTCATGCTTCTCTGGGAAAGCCTTGGAGTGGGCCAACGCCGTGTGGGGAGAAGGAGATGCGGCACCGTCGGACCATTTCCAGCGCTGGTCCGTCTCTACCATCTGAGGCAGGGGACAAGGAGCGCCCAGGAGTTCCCCATGGATTTTCGGACCCTGGCCGACGGCACGGGATGGAACAATAGGAACCTGATCGACCACTATCGTTGCAGTTTGCGTGAGGATGTCCGTCGGGAGTTGGCCGGCAGGGACACCACCCTCACCTTCGACCAGCTGGTGGACCTGCCCATTCGGCTGGATAATCTGCTGGCAACCCGCGGATGTCCAGATCAGGTTCTGTCAGTTTCATTCCCCAGCACCGCCGCTCCGGTGCCTATGGTGCTGGGAGGTGCTGTGCGTAGGGAGACTGGAGGAGGTTCCAGCTCATGCACCATCTGTGGCCCCAGATGTCACACTGCCGGTTGGTACCGGGTTGGTTCTTCTGGGGATCGAGGCAGCAGGCAGGGCACTCTGGCGTCCTCCAGGTGAGCCGGCACCATTCTCACCCAGAACCCTCTGTTGCACACATGTTTTTGTATGTTATTTTTCCTGAGTTTCCCCCGCATTCCAATAACAAGAGGCTCTTCGATTCAGGCACTGCTGGGAATTTTATAGACAGATCGTTTGCCCTTAGTTTAGTTTTCCCCATTGTTCTCGTGGATGGGCTTTCAATGTTCACGCCTTAGACAGTCGACGGTCAGGGTTGATTAGGGGGGCCACCACTCCTTCTTTAAAAAGAAGGCGACTCAATTACCACCCCATCGACAGGGCGATTGTGCGATAAATCTTCTGGTAGACGCTGCACTTCCCAGGAGTATCCCCTCTCACAGGCGGAGATGGAAACATTCGGTCCTCCACTTCACCTGCCTCCTCAAATTTCTTTTTTGTGAAGAATGAGGGAGGTCTGCGCCCGTGTATTGACTACCGAGACCTACATCAGATCACGATGAGGTACAGTTACCTCTTATCGCCACGACGATTGAGTCAATGCATGGGGCACGCTTCTTCACCACACTAGATCTCAGGAGTGCTTACAACCTGGTGTGTATCCGGGAGGGATACGAGTGGAAGATGGCGTTCAGTACGACCTCAGAGCATTATGAGTACCTCGTCATGCTGTACGGGTTGATGAATGCTCCTGTCTTCCAAGCGTTTGTAGACAAGATTCAGGGACCTGCACGGGCAGGGTGTAGTGGTGTAAATTGATGACATTCTGATATACGGTACAGCACGCGCCGAGCATGTGTCCCTGGTGCGCAGGGTGCTTGGTCGACTGTTGTAGCATGACCTGTACGTCAAGGCTGAGAAATGCCTGTTCTTCCAGCAGTCCGTCTCCTTCCTAGGGTACTGCATTTCCACCTCGGGGGTGGAGAGTGACCTCATTTCAGCCGTGTATAATTTGCCGACTACCACCACGGCAAAGGAAGTGCTGCGGTTCCCAGGGTTTGCCAATTACTACAGGAGGTTTATCCAGGGTTTTGGTCAGGTAGCGGCTCCCATTACCTCACTGCTGAAGGGGTGCCTAGTACGTTTGCAGTGGTCGGCTGAGGCGGACAGGGTTTTTGGTCACCTGAGGGCTCTGTTTACCTCGGCTCCCGTGCTGGCCCATCCGGATCCCTCTTTGGCGTTCATAGTGGACGCGTCCGAGGCTGGGATAGGAGCCGTGCTCTCTCAGAGCTCGGGTACACCACCGAAGCTCCGTCTCGGTGCCTTCTTCTCAAAGAAGCTCAGCCCGGCGGAGCGAAACCATGAGGTGGGGGACAGGGAGCTGTTGGCTGTCGTCAAGGCTCTGAATGTGTGGAGAGATTGGCTTGAGGGGGCTAAACACCCTTTTCTCATCTGGACTGACCACCGCAATCTGGAGTACATCTGGGCAGCAAGGAGACTGAACCCTCGCCAGTCAAGGTGGGCCATGTTTTTCCCCTTTCCTACAGACCAGGTTCCCAAAACGTGAAGGCAGACGCACTGTCCCGACTGTATGACACAGAGGAGCGGCCCATGGATCCCACTTCCATACTCCCGGCTTCCTGCCTGGTGGCGCCGGTAGTGTGGGAGCTGGACGTGAACATTGAGCAGGCGTTACGTGCAGAGCCCGCTCCCCTCCAGTGTCCCACTGGGCATCTGTACGTTCTGTCTGATGTCCGTGACCGGTTGATCTATTGGGCCCACATGTCCCCCTCCTCTGGTCATCCTGGGATCGTTCGGACTGTTTGGTTGAGAAGTACTGGTGGCCTACCTTGGTCAAGGACGTGAAGGTTTAAGTTTCTTCCTGCTCTGTGTGCACTCAGTGTAAGGCTTCTAAATCAAATCTTATTTGTCACATACACATGGTATGCAGATGTTAATGCGAGTGTAGCGAAATGCTTGTGCTTCTAGTTCCGACAATGCAGTAATAACCAACAAGTAATCTAACTAACAATTCCAAAACTACTACCTTATACACGCAAGTGTAAAGGGAAAAAGAACATGTACATAAAGATATATGAATGAGTGATGGTACAGAGCGGCATAGGCAAGATGCAGTAGATGGTATCGAGTACAGTATATACGTATGAGATGAATAATGTAGAGTATGCAAACATTATATTAAGTAGCATTGTTTAAAGTGGCTAGTGATATATTTTACATCAATTCCCATCAATTCCCATCATTAAAGTGGCTGGAGTTGAGTCAGTGTGTTGGCAGCAGCCACTCAATGTTAGTGGTGGCTGTTTAACAGCCTTGAGATTGAAAAACAGCTTCTGTCTCTCGGTCCCAGCTTTGATGCACCTGTACTGACCTCGCCTTCTGGATGATAACGGGGTGAACTGGCAGTGGCCCGGGTGGTTGTTGTCCTTGATGATCTTTATGGCCTTCCTGTGACATCGGGTGGTGTAGGTGTCCTGGAGGGCAGGTAGTTTGCCCCCGGTGATGCGTTGTGCAGACCTCACTACCCTCTGGAGAGTCTTACGGTTGTGGGCGGAGCAGTTGCCGTACCAGGCGGTGATACAGCCCGACAGGATGCTCTCGATTGTGCATCTGTAGAAGTTTGTGAGTGCTTTTGTTGACAAGCCAAATATCTTCAGCCTCCTGAGGTTGAAGAGGCGCTGCTGCGCCTTCTTCACGATGCTGTCTGTCTGGGTGGACCAATTCAGTTTGTCTGTGTTGTGTACGCCAAGGAACTTAAAACTTACTACCCTCTCCACTACTGTTCCATCGATGTGGATAAGGGGGTGTTCCCTCTGCTGTTTCCTGAAGTCCACAATCATCTCCTTAGTTTTGTTGACGTTGAGTGTGAGGTTATTTTCCTGACACCACACTCCGAGGGCTCTCACCTCCTCCCTGTAGGCCGTCTCGTCGTTGTTGGTAATCAAGCCTACCGCTGTTGTGTCGTCCGCAACCTTGATGATTGAGTTGGAGGCGTGCGTGGCCACGCAGTCGTGGGTGAACAGGGAGTACAGGAGATGGCTCAGAACGCACCCTTGTGGGGCCCCAGTGTTGAGGATCAGCGGGGTGGAGATGTTGTTACCTACCCTCACCACCTGGGGGCGGCCTGTCAGGAAGTCCAGTACCCAGTTGAACAGTGCGGGGTCGAGACCCAGGGGCTCGAGCTTGATGACGAGTTTGGATTGTACTATTGTGTTAAATGCTGAGCTGTAGTCGATGAACAGCATTCTCACATAGCTATTCCTCTTGTCCAGATGGGTTAGGGCAGTGTGCAGTGTGGTTTAGATTGCATCATCTGTGGACCTATTTGGGCGGTAAGCAAATTGGAATGGGTCTAGGGTGTCAGGTAGGGTGGAGGTGATATGGTGCTTGACTAGTCTCTCAAAGCACTTCATGATGACGGAAGTGAGTGCTACGGGGCGGTAGTCGTTTAGCTCAGTTACCTTAGCTTTCTTGGGACAGGAACAATGGTGGCCCTCTTGAATGTGGGAACAGCAGACTGGGATAGGGATTGATTGAATATGTCTGTAAACACACCAGCCAGCTAGTCTGCGCATTCTCTGAGGGCGCGGCTGGGGATGCCGTCTGGGCCTGCAGTCTTGCGAGGGATATCACGTTTAAATGTTTTACTCACCTCGGCTGCAGTGAAGGAGAGTCCGCATGTTTTGGTTGCGGGCCGTGTCAGTGGCACTGTATTGTCCTCAAAGCGGGCTAAAAAGTTATTTAGTCTGCCTGAGGAGCAAGACATCCTGGTCCGTGACTGGGCTGGTCTTCTTTTTGTAATCTGTGATTGACTGTAGACCCTGCCACATACCTCGTGTCTGAGCCGTTGAATTGCGATTCTATATTCTGACGCTTAGCTTGTTTGATTGCCTTGCGGAGGGAATAGCTACACTGTTTGTATTCGGTCATGTTTCCGGTCACCCTGTCCTGATTAAAAGCAGTGGTTCGCGCTTTCAGTTTCACACGAATCCTGCCATCAATCCACAATTTCTGGTTTGGGAATGTTTTAATCGTTGCTATGGGAACGACATCTACAACGCACGTTCTAATGAACTCGCTCACCGAATCAGCGTATTCATCAATGTTGTTGTTTGACGCAATATGAAACATATCCCAGTCCATGTGATGGAAGCAGTCTTGGAGCGTGGAACCAGATTGGTCGGACCAGCATTGAACAGACCTCAGCGCGGGAGCTTCTTGTTTTAGCTTCTGTCTGTAGGCAGGGAGCAACAAAATGGAGTCGTGTTCAGCTTTTCCGAAAGGAGAGTGGGGGAGGGCCTTATATGCGTCGCAGAAGTTAGAATAGCAATGATCCAAGGTTTTGCCAGCCCTGGTTGCGCAATCGATATGCTGATACAATTTAGGGAGTCTTGTTTTCAGATTAGCCTTGTTAAAATCCCCAGCTACAATGAATACAGCCTCAGGATATGTGGATTCCAGTTTGCAAAGAGTCAAATAAAGTTTGTTCAGAGCCATCGATGTGTCTGCTTGGGGGGGAATACATACGGCTGTGATTATAACAGAAGAGAATTCCCTTGGTAGATAATGCGGCCGACATTTGATTGTGAGGAATTTTAAAATCCGGTGAACAGAAGGACAAGGGTTCCTGTATGTTGTTGTGACCAAACCATGTCTCGTTAACCATAAAGCATCCGCCCCCGCCCCTCTTCTTACCAGAAAGATGTTTGTTTCTGTCGGCGCGATGCACGGAGAAACCAGCTGGCTGCACCGACTCCGATGGCTAACTCGACAGACGCCGTGTTTCCGTGAAGCAAAGAATGTTACAGTCTCTGATGTCCCTCTGGAATGCTACCCTTGCTCGGATTTCATCAATCTTGTTGTCAAGAGACTGGACATTGGCGAGAAGTATGCTAGGGAGTGGTGCGCGATGTGCCCGTCTCCGGAGTCTGACCAGAAGACCGCTTCGTTTCCCTCTTTTACGAAGTCATTTTTTTTGGTCGCCGGCTGGAATCCATTCCATCCTAGGCACCTTCCCAGAGGGAAGCTACACCTCTTACCTGTTCCACAGCGACCTTGGTCGCACCTCTCTGTGTATTTTCTTACCGATCGCCCCCCCTCACAGGGAAACACCACGATCCTGGTCGTTGTGGATTGGTTCTCTAAGTCCTGCCGTCTCCTCCCTCTGCCCGGTCTCCCTACGGCCATACAGACTGCGGAGGCCTTGTTTACGCACTTCTTTCAGCACTACGGGTTGCCTGAGGTTATAGTGTCTGATCGAGTTCTCCAGTTTACTTCGAGGGTCTGGAAGGCGTTCATGGGGGGTCTCGATAATGGTTTCATCCCGAGAGTAATGGGCAGGTGGAGAGAGTGAACCAGGATGTGGGCAGGTTTCTGTGGTCGTATTGGCAGGATCGGCCGGGGGAGTGGGCAGCGTATGTGCCCTGGGCCGAGATTGCTCAGAACTCGCTCCGCCACTCCTCCACTAACCTCTCCCCCTTCCCGTGCGTACTAGGGTACCAGCCGGTTCTGGCGCTTTGGCATCAGAGTCAGACCGAGGCTCCTCCAGTGAAAGACAGGTTCAGGGGTGCAGAGGAGACATGGAACGCCACCCATGTTCACCTCCAGCGGGCCATGCTGTGCCAGAAAGCCAGCACAGACCGTCACCACAGTGAGGCCTGGCCCTCAACCCGGAACCTAACCCTCCGCCTGCTCTGCCGGAAGCTGGGCCCGTGGTTTGTGGAGCAATTTAAAGTCCTGAGGAGATTGAACGAGGTTTGTTATAGGTTACAGCTTCCCCCTGATTACCGTATTAACCCCTCGTTCAATGTGTCTCTCCTCAGGCCGGTGGTGGTTGGCCCGCTCCAGGAGTCTGAGGTAACTCTGCTATGTCTGGGTTTAAATCTGTATCCTCATCCTCGTTTAGTAACTCTGTCATGTCTGGGTATTTTTCTGTATCCTCATCCTCCTTCAGCAACTCTGCTATGTCTGGGTCTATATCTGTATCCTCATCTTCCTTCAGCTACACTACTATGTCTGGGTCTGTCTGTATCCTCATCCTCCTTCAGTAACTCTGTTATGTCTGGGTCTGTCTATATCTTCATCCTCTTTCAGTAACTCTGTTATGTGTGGGTCTATATCTGTATCCTCATCCTCCTTCAGTAACTCTGTTATGTCTGTGTCTGTCTGTATCCTCATCCTCCTTCAGTAACTCTGTTATGTCTGGGTCTGTCTATATCTTCATCCTCTTTCAGTAACTCTGTTATGTGTGGGTCTATATCTGTATCCTCATCCTCCTTCAGTAACTCTGTTATGTCTGTGTCTGTCTGTATCCTCATCCTCCTTCAGTAACTCTGTTATGTCTGGGTCTGTCTTTATCTTCATCCTCTTTCAGTAACTCTGTTATGTCTGGGTCTATATCTGTATCCTCATCCTCCTTCAGTAACTCTGTTATGTCTGGGTCTGTCTGTATCCTCATCCTCCTTCAGTAACTCTGCTATGTCTGTATCCTCATCCTACTTCAGTAACTCTGCTGTGTCTGGGTCTCTATCTGTATCCCCATCCTCCTTCAGTAATTCTGTTATGTCTGGCTCTATATCCTCCTTCAGTAACTCTGCTATGTCTGTATCCTCATCCTCCTTCATCAACTCTGCCATGTCTGGGTCTATATCTGCGTATGGCCACTCCCTTTTTATTTACCTCATGTCTCTAATGTGAGCTTAGACGCAAGGAAGGAATCCCTAGGACTTTGATTATTTTCTTTAGACCTGCATAACCAAGTCCAAGTTTGTGGGCGAGAAGAACCATCCTCAAATTTATATCAAATGCCACATCTCCCTTGGAGCACTCCTGCAGCCTGGAGAAAGTGTTAACACTCCTCCTAAATGCATCACGATCACCTTCACAGTCTGCACATTCTATCATGACAGAATTACACAATCACTTGTTGGTGGGGTCTATGGTGATTTCAGTCCAGTGTTTAGACACTTAGGGCAAATCAAATCATGTACACGTTTATTTGAGCCATGTGGAATTAAAGCTACTGTTGGCTGGCTGCTGTCTGGATGGTTGCTGTTAGTTGTCATCTTCATCTCAACTAATTTGCGTCTCAACGCGTTGCTGCGGGCTACCTCATTTTCCTCCTCTAACCGTACAGCCACTACCTTGATTGGCGGATCCGGCAAATTGTTTTTCATTCACTGCTTTTCTCACATTGGCTAACTGAGATCACCTATTTTTATTCAGATACTGTAGGTATATTCTTCGAAATTCTTATTTTGTCTCCCTTTACGTTGATTCTTCATGGGAGATATTTTCAAGGAAGTGCTGTGTGGCACGTGAGGGATGTTAATCAATCAGGTTGCCGGAAAGGGTCTTTATATGCCAGTAACTAATCGGATGTCAGGAAATTACTAATCTTTCAGCAAGGTGCGCTATGTCTACAGATGATATAGCCATGTATGGACTAGCTAACGATATGCTCCGGAAAACAAGCTTTTGAATGTTATGTGGTTTAACATGGAGAGTTTTAGAAATAGCGGTTGAAGTTCTATGTGAGACATGCTACCTAGAACTACATTTACAGTTGGTGTAGTTGACGGAGTTGTGATAAAATTATACAAATACAAATAAATATTTATATACATTTTATGAAAGTATGGAAGTTAGTTGCAAAATTTCCCAAACTCAAAAGAAAGAAATCTGTTTTTGCCTGTGGTGCCTGGCCTTAATAAACAAAGATCTAGGCCTACTCAATAACTTCATAACTATTCCAATAATGACTCAAATCTGTAGCCCACAGTATGGTGAGTATCCTAGAGAAAACCAGGATAGTCTATCCTCCCTTTTTAACATTACAAGTAATAGAAATCGACAACTCTCTCTGTCTTCATCTGATTCTTTGTTATAAGCATTTTCCCATCCTGGAGTCTGAGACCTTGCAGAAATCTCTGCTAGAGAAGAAGAGTGTATGACAATTTAGCATAGACACTATTACCCTATACTCGTTATCATCACCAGGATTTTTATTGTTTAGGCATAGTTAGGCCTAGCTAACTCTTTTAAGGTGTTGTGTTTGCTAAATTAAAAAGGAACTTACATTACTCATAGTGTTTTGGCTCAAGTCGCAAGCTAGCTAACAGTAATTTGCTGGATGCCTCTCACGTAATACCCTTAGGGTACAGATACCCTGAGCACAAGGTTCATGGAAGATAAGACCATCGAACTCCGCTAATGTTACCCAGCTAAATAACTAGCGAGTAGCGACCATAGCATATTTGCCAGCTTTCGGTAGCAGATAGCTAGTCAAGGTTACAAAACTAGCAAGCTGACTAGCCAATTTAAAAAAACTTAGATTGCATGGAAAGTCTATTCTGTAGATGGTAACTAGCTAGCTAGCCTAGTTGATAGTCCCAACAAAAATGCCAGCTAACATTTGCTAGACAGCCAACACAATAGGCTAGTTAACTATCTATGTTAAATAGTCCAACAGAATACATGTATCCAAAAAAGCAAAACAAATTGCATGGAAACATACTTTTTCTCTCATACGTTGACATTTGTCTTTACAACCCTTTGTCTCCGTCCGAGCAATCTCTCATGCCTGGATTTTGCACAATAATCTTTTCGACCCCCTGCTTTGCACATTGTCTCATGATCTCAATACCAATGATGTACAGTACCAGTCAAAAGTTGACACAACTTCTCATTCCAGGGTTTTTCTTGATATTTTCTACATTGTAGAATAATAGTGAAGGCGTCAACACTATGAAATAACACATATGGAATCATGTAGTAACCAAAAAAGTGTTAAACAAATCAAAATGTATTTTATATTTGAGATTCTTCAAAGTAGCCACCCTTGATGACAGCTTTGCACACTCTTGGCATTCTCTCAACCAGCTTCATGAGGTAGTCACTTGGAATGCATTTCAATTAACTTTAACTTTGTTAAAAGTTAATTTGTGGAATTTCTTTCCTTCTTAATGCGTTTGAGTCAATCAGTTGTGTTGTGACAAGGTGGTATACAGAAGATATCCCTATTTGGTAAAAGACCAAGTCCATATTATGGCAAGAACGACAAATTAGCAAAGAGAAATGACAGCACATCATTACCAGTTATGCATTAGGGGGCGCTATTAAAAATGTTGGATGAAAAACGTTCCCGTTTTAGACAAGATATTTTGTCACGAAAAGATGCTCGACTATGCATATAATTGACAGCTTGGAAAGAAAATACTCTGACGTTTCCAAAACTGCAAAGATATTGTCTGTGAGTGCCACAGAACTGATGTTACAGGCGAAACCCAGATAAAAATCCAACCAGGAAGTGCCACATTTTTAGAAACCGCCTCATGCCAATGACTCCTTATATGGCTGTGAATGAGCTACGAATGAGCTTACGTTTTCCACGTATTCCCCAAGGTGTCTACAGCATTGTGACGTCTTGTTAGGCATTTCCATTGAAGAATGGCAGGGACCATATATAGCATGTGGTCACATGGTGTCTCCCGCAGAAAATCTCCCGTAAAATACTGAGGTAGCCATTTTTTCAATCGCTTCTTATGAGAAACCAATTGCCTCGACGGATATATTATTGAATAGATATGTTTAAAACACCTTGAGGATGGATCCTGAACAACGTTTGCCGTGTTTCTGTCGATATTATGGAGCAAATTTTGAAAAAGTTTGCCGTTATAGTTGCAGCATTTTCCGGTCGATTTCTCAGCCAAGCATGATGAAGAAACGGGAGCTATTTCGCCTACAAAAATAATATTTTTGGAAAAAAGGAACATTTGCTATCTAACTGGGAGTCTCCTGAGTGAAAGCATCTTCAAAGGTAAATGATTTAATTTGGTTGCTTTTCTTATTTTCGTGAAAATGTTGCCTGCTGCCAGCAGAGCCTAGCATAGCATTATGCCATGATAAACTTACACAAATGCTTGTCTAGCGTTGGCTGTAACGCATATTTTGAAAATCTGAGATGACAGTGTTGTCAGGCTAAGCTTATGTTTGAATATATTTATTTCATTTCATTTGCGATTTTCATGAATAGGAAAAGTTTCTAGGGGTATTTATGTCCTCTGCGTTATGCTAATGCATTTGAGGTTATGATTACGCTCCCGGATACGGGTTTGCTCGTCGCAAGAGGTTAAGACATGAAGGTCAGTCAATCTGAAAAATTTCAAGAACTTTGAAAGTTTCTTCAAGTGCAGTCAAAAAACCATCAAGCGCTATGATGAAACTGGCTGTCACGAGGAAAGGAAGACCCAGAGTTACCTCTACTGCTGTAGATAAGTTCATTAGAGTTACCAGCCTCAGAAATTGCAGCCCAAATAAAGTCTTCACCAAGGTCAAGTAACAGACACATCTCAACATCAACTGTTCAGAGGAGACTGTGTGAATCAGGCCTTCATGGTCAAATTGCTGCATAGAAACCACTACTAAAGTACACCAATAATAATTAGATACTTACTTGGGCCAAGAAACATGAGCAATGGACATTAGACTGGTGGAAATCTGTCCTTTGCTCTGATGAGTCCAAATGGCAGATTTTTTTTTCCAACCGCCATGTCTTTGTGAGACGCAGAGTAGGTGAACGGATTATCTCCGGATGTGTGGTTCCCACCGTGAAGCATGGAGGAGGATGTGTGATGGTGAGGGGGTGCTTTGCTGGTGACACTGATTTATTTAGAATTCAATGCACACTTAACCAGAATGGCTACCAGAGCATTCTGCAGCGATATGCCATCCCATCTCATTTGCACTTAGTGGGACTATCATTCGTTTTTCAACAGAGCAATGACCAAAAACACACCTCCAGGCAATGTAAGGGCTATTTGACCAAGGAAAGTGATGGAGTGCTGCATCAGATGACCTGGCCTCCATAAATCACCCAACCTCCTCCCAATTGAGATGGATTGGAATGAGTTGGACCGCAGCCTGAAGGAAACACAGCCAACAAGTGCTCAGCATATGTGGGAACTCCTTCAAGTCTGTTGGAAAAGCATTCCTCATGAAGCTGGTTGAGGGAATGCCAAGAGTGTGCAAAGCGGTCATCAAGGTAAAGGGTGGAACCTAAACTCTAAAATATATTTTGATTTGTTTGACACTTTGTTTACAACATGATTCCATGTGTTATTTCATAGTTTTGATGTCTTCACTATTACTCTACAATGTAGAAAACTGTAAAACTAAAAGAAAACACTCTTGAAAGATTAGGTGGGTCCGAACTTTTGACAGGTACTGTATATAAATCCTGGATTGCTGATGCCTTGTATTGGCCATTGAGAGGCTTTGAAGCCACCACACCACATTTCCACTCCTCAGTAGGAGCAGTACTCCATGGGAGTTAATGGAATACCACTATTTCAATTAAATGTTAATTAACTCCAAAAATGATGTTTTTATATATTGTTTGTATGTTTAGCTCACATAATATAATATAAATTAATAGTATGCCTTGAGGTGTCTGTAATATAATAAATGTTGCAAAAATGTATGTAGACATGAATAAATGCATTTCTATAGCTTCCAATTTTTTTTTACAACGGTGAGTGAGTGCCAAGTTGGAGGCAGAGTGGCTTAAACACAGTGCCCCGTAACGGTCATCTAGTGTATATACAAATCATTGGTCAACACATGGGAACGTTCAAGGACGTCATTATTTCGAGCGTGTTGCGCAGTTGGGCAGATCTTGACATGATGCCTTAATTCCTGGAATAAATAAATAATTGTACTAATGCATCCCTTCCAAAAGTGTGAATGTTCCAAAACAGGTTACATGATGGAATAAGCGTTTGTCTTATGACTATTTTAACTTCTTGAAACTCCCCATCCCGGATCCGGGTTTGTGACTAAAGCCTCAGGCTCATTAACATAACGCAACATTAACGATTTCTGAAAATCGCAAATAAAATGAAAATAATGCGTCTGCTCTCAAGCTTAGCCTTTTCTTAACAACACTGTCATCTCAGATTTTCAAAATATGCTTTTGAACCATAGAAATTGACTAATTTGTGTAAGAGTATGCAAAGCTAGCATAGTATTTTGAGTAGCATTTAGCACGCAACATTTTCACAAAAACCAGATAACCAAATAAATAAAATCATTTACCTTTGAAGAGCTTCTGATGTTTTCAATGAGGAGACTCTCAGTTACATACCAAATGCGCAGTTTTTCCTGAAAGCGTCAGTGTGTAGGAGAAATCGTTCCGTTTTCTACATTGCGTCTGGCTACCGAAACGAACCGAAAATTCAGTCACCTACAACGTAAAACTTTTTCCGGATTAACTACATAATATCGACCGAAACATGGCAAACGTTGTTTGGAATCAATCCTCAAGGTGTTTTTTCACATATCTCTTCATTGATATGCAGTTCGTGGAAGCTTGCTTTCCTCTCTGTATCCCATGGAAAAATACTGGCAGGTGACTTTTGCGCACCAATTTCGGCGCAGGACACCGGGCGGACACCTGGTAAATGTGGTCTCTTATGGTCAATCTTCCAATGATCTGCCTACAAATAAGTCACAATGCTGCAGACACCTTGGGGAAACGACAGAAAGGGCAGGCTCATTCCTCTCGCATTCACAGCCATATAAGGAGACAATGGAAAACAGAGCCTCAAAAATCCTGCTCATTTCCTGGATGCCGTCTCATCTTGGTTTTGCCTGAAGCTCACGTTCTAGGGCACGCACAGAAAATATCTTGGTAGTTCTGGACACGTCAGAGTGTTTTCTTTCGAATGCTATCAATTATATGCATAGTCGAGCATCTTTTCGTGACAAAATATCTTGTTTAATACGGGAACGTTTTTCATCCAAAAATGAAATAGCGCCCCCAGAGCATCAACAGGTTAAGTGCATTTATAAACCATAATCCTATCAACTTTAATAGGCTTACATTTTGGCAAGCACAAATGACTGAATGAATCTCACAATTTTAACCATAACTATTAATTAAATGTCTAAAATGTTTGTATTGATGATTCAACTAATTTAATCTGTTAATTGATTTAACAATTATTTATTTTTATTTTTATATGAACTGTTTTTGAAATCGTTTTTACCATTAGGCCGGTGCATCAGACTCCAGAGCCCTTTTTTGCAGAGTTGTTTCAATGAGTTGGGTCGGTTTTCAATTGGCTAACACTTATCATGTGGTTTGTGCAAGCTGAATATGTTGCATTTGGATGCTATTAGAAACTTCACATTTGTAACAAGCATGGTAACAAGCATTCACGGGTACACCTCTGCAATTACATCTCATTTCATGTTGTTATTACTGTGTAACTATTCATTATTACTGTTAATCTCAATTATTGTTAGTGTAATTACACTGTAATAAGGTCCCCTTAAAATTAAGTTTTACATGAACCGTGGATTTCACGCAAGTGCACCCTGAAAACGTGTTGTATATCATACTGCTATGCACTCTCCTGTTAGTAAATTGACACTTATGTAGTGTAGTCAGAGAGTTGTATAGAAAGGAAGTGAGAGCAACAGAGGGGGTAAATTAACACTTAGGGAGGTGTTACTTTAGAAACACGCACATTGTCATGTGGAGTTAGCCTATCAGACAGTGAGCTGTCTCATGCTATTCCAAGAGCATGGATGTGATACCTTAAGGTGGCTGGCGTTCCACTACTGAAAGAGACTGTGGGTGTCATTTTGATAGGTAGCAAAAAGAGAGACCGTATTACTCCAAACACTTGAAACGGCATGTGTCTCTAAACTCTTCATTGATAGGGAGTTCATTATGTATTTAGATATTTTTTTCAGTGTGGTTACATGATTCAATCCCATGTCTGTTGCATTCTGAAGATATCCTATGCAGAGTGATAGTGTTTGTTTTTACAACAGCACCCCTGCTTTTCATTTTCAATGTACTTCATGACACCAGATTGACAACTTGTTAGCCATGGAAGGCATTACAGCAGTCATTTAAAAGGGTAAATGTTGTGGTTTAGAGCTGGGCTGTGTGGACTTGTGTTGGTCTTTGTAGTCTGCATTTTGATTTCCATAATGTTCTAGTAAATGCCTTATCAAGAGCTGAAATGCATCATGATGCATCTTATATCTCAAATGGCTTTTTGTCAGATTTCCTATCACGAATGACGTTTCTATGCAACAATTTCATGACGATGAATTTCCTTAAGACATAAAAAAAACTTATGACAGGCCTGATGGAAAAAGCTGATTTGTCTGTAAAATCTTCCAATGTCAACAAAACGAAATATGATAGACAAGGGTGGATATTTTTTTTGTTGTCAGTGAAATAGATTTTGCGACAATTGCGGAGAAAATGTATTTATTCACACATAATTGATATAACCATTTGAGGTCGACCGATTTATTAGGGCCGATTTCGAGTTATTACAATCGGAAATTGGTATTTTTGGACGCCGATTTTGCCGATATTTTTTTTTTACGCGCCAAGTCGGTTAAGAACACATTCTTATTTTCAATGACGGCCTAGGAACAGTGGGTTAACAGCCTTGTTCAGGGGCAGAACGACAGATTTTACCTTGTCAGCTCAGGGATACAATCTTGCAACCTTGCGGTTAACTAATCCAACCCTCTAACCACCTGCCTCACGGGGAGCCTGCCTGTTACGCGAATGCAGTAAGAAGCCAAGGTAAGTTGCTAGCTAGCATTAAACTTATCTTATAAAAGTCAATCAATCATAATCACTAGTTATAACTACACATGGTTGATGATATTACTAGTTTAACTAGCATGTCCTGCGTTGCATATAATCGATGCGGTGCGCATTGGCGAAAAAGGACTGTCGATGCTCCTGTAACGGCGCTCTTCGTTTGTCGCAAGAAAGTCGGACCGAAATGCAGCGTGTAGGTTACTCATGTTTATTAGAGAAACAAACAAACGAACTATACACGAATAACTAATAAATACAAAAAACAACAAACGGAACGAAACCTATTACAGCCTGACTGGTGAAACTAACACAGAGACAGGAACAATCACCCACGAAATGTAAAGCGAAAACCAGGCTACCTAAATACGGTTCCCAATCAGAGACAACGAGAATCACCTGACTCTGATTGAGAACCGCCTCAGGCAGCCAAACCCATTAAACACACACACCCCTAATCAGCTACAATCCCAAATACTACAAACCCCAATAAGAAACTACAATACATAATAAACCCATGTCACACCCTGGTCTGACTAACTAATAAACTAAAAGACAAAAGACCAAGGCGTGACAGCTCCAACGTGTACCTAACCATTTATATTTTTTAAATCTGCATATTTAGCTAAAAGAAAGGTTAGCAGGCAATTTTAACCAGGTAAAATTGTGTCACTTCTCTTGCGTTCATTGCACGCAGAGTCAGGGTATATGGAACAGTTTGGGCCGCCTGGCTCATTTGCAAACTAATTTGCCAGAATTTTACGCAATTATGACAAAACATTGAAGGTTGTGCAATGTAACAGCAATATTTAGACTTAGGGATGCCATCCGTAAGATAAAATACGGAACGGTTCCGTATTTCACTGAAAGAATAAACGTTTTGTTTTCGACATGATAGTTTCGGGATTTGACCATATTAATGACCTAAGGCTCGTATTTCTGTGTGTTATGTTATAATTAAGTTTATGATTTGATAGAGCAGTCTGACTGAGCGATGGTAGGTACCAGCAGGTTCGTAAGCATTCATTCAAACAGCACTTTCGTGTGTTTTGCCGGCAGCTCTGCTGTTTATGACTTCAAGCCTATCAACTCCCGAGATTAGGCTGGTGTAACCGATGTGAAATGGCTAGCTAGTTAGCGGGGTGCGCGCTAATAGCATTTCAAATGTCACTCACTCTGAGACTTGGAGTGGTTGTTCCCCTTGCTCTGCCTGTGGAACGCTGCTTCGAGGGTGGCTGTTGTCGTTGTGTTCCTGGTTCGAGCGAGGAGAGGGACGGAAGCTATACTGTTACACTGGCAATACTAAAGTTCCTATAAGAACATCCAATAGTCAAAGGTATATGAAATACAAATGGTATAGAGAGAAATAGTCCTATAATAACTACAAACTAAAACTTCTTACCTGGGAATATTGAAGACTCGTGTTAAAAAGAACCACCAGCTTTCATATGTTCTCATGTTCTGAGCAAGGAACTTAAACGTTAGCTTTCTTACGGAGTCTACAACCCACACACGTGCCTCAGGTAGTGCAGCTCATCCAGGAGGGCACATCAATGCGAGCTGTGGCAAGAAGATTTGCTGTGTCTGTCAGCGTAGTGTCCAGAGCATGGAGGCGCTACCAAGAGACAGGCTAGTACATCAGGAGCCTGGAGGAGGCCGTAGGAGGGCAACAACCCAGCAGCAGGACCGCTACCTCCACCTTTGTGCAAGGAGGAGCAGGAGGAGCACTGCCAGAGCCCTGCCAAATGACCTCCAGCAGGCCACAAAATGTGCATGTGTCTGCTCAAACGGTCAGAAACAGACTCCATGAGGGAGGTATGAGGGCCCGACGTCCACAGGCGGGGGTTGTGCTTACATCCCAACACCGTGCAGGACGTTTTTCATTTGCCAGAGAACACCAAGATTGGCAAATTCGCCACTGGCGCCCTGTTCACAGATGAAAGCAGGTTCACACTGATCACATGTGACAGACGTGAGAGTCTGGAGACGCCGTGGAGAACGTTCTTCTGCCTGCAACATCCTCCAGCATGATCGATTTGGCGGTGGGTCAGTCATGGTATGGGGTGGCATTTCTTTGGGGGGGCCACACAGCCCTCCATGTGCTCGCCAGAGGTAGTCTGACTGCCATTAGGTACCGAGATGAGATCCTCAGACCCCTTGTGAGACCATATGCTGGTGTGGTTGGCCCTGGATTCCTCCTAATGCAAGACCTCATGTGGCTGGAGTGTGTCAGCAGTTCCTGCAAGAGGAAGGCATTGATGATATGGACTAGCCCGCCCGTTTTCCAGACCTGAATCCAATTGAGCACATTTTGGACATCATGTCTCGCTCCATCCACCAACACCACGTTGCACCACCGACTGTCCAGGATTTGGCGGATGCTTTAATCCAGGTCTGGGAGGAGATCCCTCAGGAGACTATCTGCCACCTCATCAGGAGCATGCTCAGGCTTTGTAGGGAGGTCATACAGGCACGTGGAGGCCACACACACACTACTGAGCCTCATTTTGACTTGTTTTAAGGACATTACATCAAAGTTGGATCAGCCTGTAGTGTGGTTTTCCACTTTAATTTTTAGTGTGACTCCAAATCCAGACCTCCATGGGTTGATACATTTGATTTCGATTGATAATTTGTGTGATTGTTATCAGCACATTCAACTATGTATAGAAAAATGTATTTAATAAGAATATTTAATTCATTCAGTGTAACAGCGTTCTTCGTTTGTCGAAAGAGAGTCGGACCGAAATGCAGCGTGTTGGTTACTCATGTTTTTAATAGAACAAATGACGATACATGAAATAACAAAAAACAACAAACGGAACGTGAAAAACCTATACAGCCTGTCTGGTGAACACTAACAGCATTCATTCAAACAGCACTTTCGTGTGTTTTGCCGGCAGCTCTGCTGTTTATGACTTCAAGCCTATCAACTCCCGAGATTAGGCTGGTGTAACCGATGTGAAATGGCTAGCTAGTTAGCGGGGTGCGCGCTAATAGCATTTCAAATGTCACTCACTCTGAGACTTGGAGTGGTTGTTCCCCTTGCTCTGCCTGTGGAACGCTGCTTCGAGGGTGGCTGTTGTCGTTGTGTTCCTGGTTCGAGCGAGGAGAGGGACGGAAGCGTCGGACCGAAATGCAGCGTGTTGGTTACTCATGTTTTTAATAGAACAAATGACGATACATGAAATAACAAAAAACAACAAGCGGAACGTGAAAAACCTATACAGCCTGTCTGGTGAACACTAACACAGAGACAGGAACAATCACCCACGAAATACAAAGTGAAACCCAGGCTACCTAAATACGGTTCCCAATCAGAGACAACGAGAATCACCTGACTGATTGAGAACCGCCTTAGGCAGCCAAACCTATGCAACACACACCCCTAATCAGCCACAATCCCAATAACTAAAAAACCCCACTAAGAATTACAACAAACAATAAACCCATGTCACACCCTGGCCTGACCAACTAATTAACTAAAACACAAAATACTAAGACCAAGGCGTGACATTCAGATCTAGGATGTGTTATTTTAGTGTTCCCTTTTAGGATGTGTTATTTTATTGTTTTTTGTTGAGTAGTCCTTTTTTCCACAAAACTTCATCTAAAATTGTTGAATGAGTTTCCTGTAAACAATAGATATTATATTCCTTCTCTTTTACAGTCTTGTCTCATTGCTGCAACTCCCGTACGGACTCGGGAGAGGCGAAGATCGAGAGCCATGTGTCCTCCAAAACACAACCCAACCAAGCCGCACTGCTTCTTGACATAATGCCCGAAACACCGTACACCTGGCGACCTGGTCAGCGTGCGCTGAGCCCGGCCCGCCACAGGAGTCTCTCATGCTCAATGAGACAAGGATATCCTTGCCAGCCAAGCCCTCCCTAACCCGGACGATGCTGGGCCAATTGTGTGCCACCCCATGGGCCTTCCGGTCATGGCTGGCTGCGACAGAGCCTGGACTCGAACCCAGAATCTCTGATGGCACAGCTAGCACAGCTAGCAGTGCCTTAGACCATTGCACCACCCGGGAGGCCGGATATGCATATTCTTGGTACCATTTGGTACCATTTGAAAGGAAACACTGACGTTTACGGAAATATGAAGAGAAGGTTGTAGAATATAACACAACAGATCCAGTAAAAGATAATACAAAGAAAAAACTGTCACTGTCTTTCTGTCTGTTTTTCCTTCATGGGTTTGGCTTTGTGAGCACCTCTGGGTATTAGCAAGTCCTCATGAGGCGGAGCTAGCATGTTGGAGTAATTGGCTGTGTGTGTGAGGATCCTGCAACTTTTTTTGTGAAATAATCTAATTTAACCTACTTTACGGCACTTTTTACAACAAACATCTCTTTGAAAATGCAGAGTAATAAGCGACCAAAGGACAATAAATCAACATCTTGGGTCTACTCCCCACTAAACAACGAGACAGACATGGCGGAGGCTACAGGTAACAGCGTGAGACTAACAGAAACTTATCAGGGCTTTGGGAGAACTACGTGTTGCTATAGCTGAGGATCTTAAGGCTACTATTGCTGAACTGGACACCAAAGTCGAGCGCAGCATTTGAACAGTCGCTTCACAGGGCCAGAGTATTGTGGACCTTGAGAAAGCATCTGAATTCAACACTGGTAGGATCGCCGAGTTAGAGAAGCTATGCACGTCATTGCAGGATAGTGTGCAGAGGCTTTCTGTGAAAGTGGTCGACCTGGAGGGCCGATTCAGACGTCATAGCCGTTGCGTTGTTGGTCTGGCAGAGGGGGTGGAGGCGGGCTCTCGCCCCACCGACTTCTTCGCCAAGCTGTTGAGGGATGCAATGGGATCGGAAGTTTTGGCTTTGGATCCCCAGCTGGACCATGCACATCGCGCCCTTGTCCCAGTGCCTGGACTGGGCCAACGTCCTCGCCCAGTAATCATCTGTTGTCAGAGTTTCAAGACCAACAATCTTATCCTGTGCGAGGCTCGAATGAGGGGTAACTGTTACATAAAGGGCACCCCTTCCGGGATTATGTGCCCGATGTGGCAAAGCATCACGCCGGGCTACAGAGATGTCATGACTAAACTCTATCTTCGCCCAGCCTTGCTCTTCCCTGCAAGACTCAGAATTACCCCTTCCGGTGAGAACATTTCCTTGGTTTTGGACGCAGAGACGTTTATCCGGGAATATACACCAATTCCCCATAAGAGTTAGAGCGCCTTATTTTGGCACTCTGCTCTCTCCTGAACTCTATTATCAGCTCCTTAATTTTGTTGATGTTCAGGCATTCCATTGTGTCATTTGCAAATTTGATGAGTTAGAGGGACACGTGGCCACGCAGTTATGGGTGAACATATGTTAGGGTTTGCTCAAGGACTCGAATCCATACTATACCATAACGGGTGAAACCGTATTAAACGGTCTCAGCAAGGGCTACCGAACATGGAGGGTGGTCAGAGCTCTGATTTAACTTTCATTTCACTTTGTTTCCGGCTGGGTCCAGAGTGATGCCTGTTTGGGTGACCTTCCAGTTTTGATCATTGACACTTTGATGGATATACTTATATTCCCCCAATTTTGTTTTGTTTCATTATTTACTTTTCAATTCTTACATTATTCTTATTTCCATGCCATTTATTTTTTGCTTGCAGGGGACTGGGGGTGATGGTTGGAAGTGGCAGACGCAGACACCTGGATAGCAAGTTGCCATTCTGCCTTTGTCATAGCCGTGGGCCATTCTCCCCGATTAGATTCCCACCAGCCCTCTGTGGTGCTTGTGTCTGTGTAGGTGTGCATATGTAACGGTTTTCTTGTGTTGAAGGAGAGGCGGACCAAAACGCAGCGTAGTGATTATTCATGGTTCTTTAATAAAGAAACTATACATGAATAGACTAACAAAACCAAGAAATGTGAAAAACCAAAACAGCCCTATCTGGTGCAAACACAGAGACAGGAACAATCACCCACAAAACCCAACACCAAACAGGCTACCTAAATATGGTTGCCAATCAGAGACAATGACTAACACCTGCCTCTGATTGAGAACCATATCAGGCCAAACACAGAGACAAACTAGACACACAACAGAATGCCCACTCAGATCACACCCTGACCAAACAAAACATAGAAACATACAAAGCAAACTATTGGTCAGGGTGTGACAGCATACATATAATTATTATTTGTACTTTATTATTATTTTATTTCTTAGCATTTTAGTACTATTATGTATGTGTATATTTAAAATTAGTGTAGATTATTATTCTGGGGGTATGAATGTTTCTGTATGTATGTATATATATATATATATATATATATATATATATATATATATATATATATATATGTGTATATGTATATTTTTTTTGTATGTGTATGTATATCTTTTCTTTTTTTGATTGGGGGATACGTTTAATTTAGCAAAATCCGATCTCCTAACCCACAATATGTAAATGTACTGCTGTCAATGTTGATTGCTGATGGTTTATGTTTAGACCGGCATTGCTTAGCAATATAATCTTGTAATGCTATATCTTGCTTATCTCAGGGATTGACCCAAGATGACGCTTAAGTGCCGTGCTTTTTTGGCATCGGCTAGACAGTGTTTATTATTTTTATTTTTCTATTTGTTTCCCCTCTCCTATATGTGTATGCCTGTTAAATGTGGTTTGATGGGGGGGGGGGGTGTAAATGTTGGGGAAAGTAGGGGGAAGGGTGGAGAGTAAAGGTGCTTGCCGGGGGGGGGGGGGGGGGTTGGTTGGTTACTGCTCGGGTGTAGGTGCTACATATGCTGATCGTGGTGGTTTGGTGAGGTTTCTTACCTTTTTATTGCGTTACATGACGGGCCGTCCCCAGGTGGTGAAGGTAGGAAACACCTCTACTTCGCTGATCCTCAATACAGGGGCTCCACAAGGGTGCGTGCTCAGCCCCCTACTATACTCCATGTTCACCCATGACTGCGTGGCCACACGCCCCTCCAATTCAATCATCAAATTTGCAGATGACACAATGGAATGCCTGATTACCAACAATGACGAGACAGCCTACAAGGAGGAGGTCAGAGTCCTGGCGGAGTGGTGCAAGGAAAATAACCTCTTCATGAACATCAACAAAACGATGGAGCTGATCGTAGAGTTCAGGAGACAGCAGAGGGAGCATGTACCCATCCACAGGGCCGCAGTGGAGAAGGTGAAAAAGTAAAAGTTGTTTGTGTATAGCCGTATATAAGACAACTGCTGGGACTGCCCAAGAAAATCTCCTGATTGACATGTGTACTATGTTGCATTGAGTTGGTTGGAACCTCTCCAGCGTGCTGACCAATAAAGGAGGATTCATTTAAGATTGACTTTGAGTGTCCCTGTGTAAGAATTTCCACAACAAAGCACTATGAATAAACTGTCTCTCATGAGGACCGCCACAAGAAAGGAAGACCCAAAGTTACCTCTGCTGCAGAGGATAAGTTCTGTAGAGTTCTCTTTCTCCCTCTCCCTCTTCTCCCAGAGGACCTGAGCCTTAGGACCATGCCTCAGGACTACCTGGCCTGATGACTCCTTGCTGTTCCCAGTCCACCTGGTCATGCTGCTGCTCCAGTTTCAACTGTTCTGCCTGCGGCTATGGAACCCTGACCTGTTCACTGGACGTGCTACCTTGTCTCGTACCTGCTGTTTTGGATTCTCTCTTCCGCAGTCTCTACTGTCTCGAACTCTAAATAATCGGTTATGAAAAGCCAACTGACATTTACTCCTGAGGCGCTGACCTATTGCACCCTCTACAACCAGTGTGATTACGTTTATCTGACCCTGCTGGTCATCTTTGAACGTTTTAACATATTGGCCATGTTCTGTTATAATCTCCACCCAGCCCAGTCAGAAGAGGACTGGCCACCCCTCAGAGCCTGGTTCCTGTCTAGGTGCCTTTCTAGGGAGTTTTTCCTAGCCACAATGCTTCTACATCTGCATTGCTTGCTGTTTGTGATTTTAGGCTGGGTTTCTGAACAGCACTTTGTGACATTGGCTGATGTAAAAAGGGCTTTATAAATACATTTGATTGATTGATTGATTACCAGCCTCGGAAACTGCAGCCCAAATAAACGCTTAAGAGTTCAAGTAACAGACATGTCTGTCACAGATCTGTTTCACCCGTCTTTGTGATTGTCTCCACCTCCCTCCAGGTGTCACCCATCATCCCCATTATCCCCTGTGTATTTAGACTTAGGTTCTCTGTTTGTCTGTTGCCAGTTTGTCTTGTTTGTTCAAGTCAACCAGCGTTTTGTGATGCCTGTTAACTCATTTAGTTAGATGTATCAATGCGCATCCACTGTCCCACAGCCCAGCCAGTCAATTTATAAAAAAGAGTTAACCGGCATTACCCATAGTCAGCCTCCAGGATCCAAAACAACCCGTTTTATAACTGCTATTGCCGTTAGTATAAATTAAGATGAGTTTTTGCCTTTGTTATGTCTAATGTACTGTCTTCACATTCTATAAGGTTGAGGAGTGCAGTGTCAACTCCACTATAGCATGAAAACGCAAGCCCGGTGATGCATCTTTTTGTAATTAGACAGGCATGGTCTACCCTGGGCATCTATCTCATAGGCTCTTTTGAGAAGAGAAGCGTGATTGGTAACCAGTATGCCCTAACCATGACTGACCTTTTCAGCAAATGGGTAATTGAACCATTGGAGGGCAAATCGGGAACAGAGATCGCTTCAATAATCACCAACAAACATATTGATTTTGGACTTGCGGACAACATCACTGACCGGTTGAAGGGAGTTTGCAAACGATGCACGTAGTCACTGACTGTCACTGATGACAAACGTTGGTCATGAAAATTCCAACTCTTAAGAATCATAGCCATGCAAGTGCTATGTTTGACACCGTTTCTTTCCCAGCTCAACAGATCCATGTAGACACAAGGTTTGCCCAGCAGAAACTGTGAGTAAGCAGAAATGAAGATCAATGATGTGAGTATACGAAAGTATTAAAGTGTAGTAATTAATGTAATGTCTAACGCAAACTTCTCCCCTCGTTCACAGTCTATTAACAGTGTAACAATGTCTCTCAATAGGTGAACCCACTTCCTGTATGTGTATTCATATCCTGGCTGCACAGCCAGACTAACAGCTTACATATCCATGAACATGTTACCTGAAAGTATGAAATGCAGATTGACTGACTTTACCACCTTTTTGAAATGACTGCACTCTCCTGATTCATATTGTCATTTATTTGCAAAAGGTATTTAAATCCTGATAAACTCTAAAGCAAACCAAACAGGATGTTCAGAGAAACAGGTCCTTGTTCCTCAGTGTGTGGGAGCTGATCCTGAGAAAGGGGACCATTACATTCCACATAATGATGTATGGAAGAAGACTTAAGACTCATTTCCATGTCATTCAAAATGGCTGGCGCATGAGGTCTCGTGAGATACACATGTATTTAACATATGACAGGTCTTCAATGGCACGTCCAAGCAGATCAGAGTGTATGACTCAATGGGCCCCTGCCAAGGAATCGGGTCAGAGGGTCTGGACTTGCTGAGGTACTTCAACCCTCTCCATGAGTCAATTCCAAAACACAAGGAGGTTGTGGTATATTAACCCTTTACACTCGTGGAATTTGGTTTATATGGATAGGGCTAATCTGAAATGTTTCTTACAGAAGAAATATGAAAAGCATATGCATTACCATGGGAACAGTTTAGAGATTTGGGGAAAGTATTAAATCAAAGGTGAGGACACAATAGCAGAAGCAGAAATATTAACGAAATCTGAAAACACTCTGAAGACCATCAGTAAAGCATTAAGAATATTCTTGGAATATTTCAAGTAAGTGCAACATAATAAAAAATACAAGTGTTTGAGGACGAACTGGCGTCTCCAAGTGGCCACACCTCTACAAAGTGTCCACAGTTCCGAAGTAATTTCAATGCACTTTTATGACTCAAAGAGTCTTCAACTATACGTTTTTTTTCTCTTTTTCTTACTGTTATCATTTACGCAATCGAGAAAAACCACAATCTGGGTCAGGTGGGCATCATTTTAAAGCTTTTTCTATTGCCAACATGACTAGCGATGTTATAAAATATGATATTAATTCAGGGAAACAGATCCTAAATTAGGTGCTGTGGTAGACCAGGGGAGGTTGGTCAAGAAGTTTACCCATATCATACACAGACAGAGAAGGATTAGCTCAGTTTCAGGGGTGTTTATTTAAATAATAAATCAAAAAGAAAATGATAGGTCTCCCCTATGAGACCCTCTCCGGGAAGCCATCTTCTGGTATTCCGTATCTGACACAAAACTGAACTCCCTCTGCAACCATAAGAATACCACAGGAGTCCTTTCTTCCCCCCATTCCCCCTGTGTGCTGCCCTTCTGGCAGATTTATGGGCCTTGCACAGCTGGTGAGCATTCCGCCCTTAATTACTCACCAGCTCCCAATCAGCCCCAATTAGTCCTGCCTGGAGAGCCCGTCGAGACCTGGCACATCCAGCAGATGGAGCCATCGCCTCGTGATGTATACTCCATCTGTTACCAGGCCTCGACGATTCTCCCCCTGGTGGCTAGCCTGCTGTACGCCACAGTGCATACAGCAAGGAGCCATTATTTGAATTTTTTAATTAATTTGTTATTTTTATTAGGATACCCATTAGCTAACGCCGTAACGCTAGCTAATCTTCCCGGGGTCCAACAGCAACTAACAAGACATTACAAACAACCACAATCAAGACATCAAACATTCAACAAGTAGACAATAGAGATAATTTAAATACCTGACAAGAAACACATTTAACATTCAGTTGATACTCTCTATTTTCTGTCCAGTAATATGGTCTATCGCATTAATGTTTTTTTTTCTTTCTTGAAGGTGGATTTACTTTTTGCCTGAGAAATATGGATTGGTAATGAGTTCCATTCCGTTATGGCGCTATACAAAACTGCAGATTCCTAAAGAAAATCAGTAGTCTAGATAGTAATTTGTTTTTAACATGAAGCCATGAGAGATTCTGATGCATTTGGATAATATTCATTCGCTTAGAGCAATGAAGAGATAATCTGGCAGCCCTGTTTTGAGCCATTCGGAGCTTTTATATATCTTTCTTTATGAGTGCATTCATTATTTTGTATTTTATTTCACCTTTATTTATCCAGGTAGGCCAGTTGAGAACAAGTTCAGTTACAACTGCGATCTGGCCAAGATCAAGCAAAGCAGTGCGACAAAAACAACAACACAGTTACACATAAACAAACAGTCAATAACACAAAATAAAGATTTTTCTATTTATGTACAGTGTGTGCAAATGTAGAAGAGTAGGGAGGTAGGCAATAAATAGGCCCTAGAGGCAAAAATAATTACAATTTAGCATGAATACTGGAGTGATAAATGTGCAGATGATGAGCAAGTAGAGATACTGGAGTGCAAAAGAGCAAAAGGGTAAGTAATAATATGGGGATGAGGTAGTCAGGCATGCTATTTACAGATTGGCTGTGTACAGGTACAGTGATCGGTAAACTGCTCAGACAGCTGATGCTTACAGTTAGAAAGGGAGATATAAGACTCCAGCTTCAGAGATTTTTGCAATTCTTGAGGGCCATCCAACAAGAGCATACAGGCTGCAGTGGTGGGTAGTATATGGGGCTTTGGTGATAAAACTGATTGCACTGGGATAGACTACATCCAATTTGTGTCAGTGTTGGGGGCTATTTTATAAATGACATAGCCAACGTCAAGGATCGGTAGGATAGTCAGTTTTATGAGGGTATGTTTGGCGGAGGCTTTGTTGCAAAATAGGAAGCTGATTCTAGATTTAATTTTGGATTGGAGATGCTTAATGTGAGTCTGGAGAGTTTACAGTCTAACCAGACACAGGTGATGCTAGTCGGGTGGGAAGCAATCTTAGTTTTACTAGCATTTTAAAAGCAGTTGGAGGCCACAGAAGGAGTGTTGTAATTGCGTTGAAGCTTGTTTGGAGGCTTGTTTGTTAGCACAGTGTCCAAAAAAGGGCAATATGTAAACAGAATGATGTTGTCTGTGTAGAGGTAGCTCAGAGAATCACCAGCAGAAAGAGCGACATCATTGATATATGCAGAGAAACAGGACAACAGGCCCTCCGATTTGACACACTGAACTCTATCTGAGAAGTAGTTGGTGAACAAGGCGAGGAAGTCATTTGAGAAGACAAGGCTATTGAGTCTGCAGATAAGAATGCGGTGATAGACAGAGTCGAAAGCCTTGGCTAGGTCGATGAAGACGGCTGCACAGTACGATCTTTTATCGATGGCGGTTATAATATCGTTTAGGACCTTGAGCATGGCTGAGTGCATTCAGGTGTGTGCTGCGGTGAATTGTCTTCATATCAGGTTCATTCTGTTATACCCAGGGTATGGCACCATGTCATCTTGTAACTGTACATCAAACATAGTGATCATAAACGTTGACACTGAATGACAAGAGTTTTATGATATGGAAATGTGCACATTTGGACTCACGGGTGTTTTGCTTGCTTGTATGATGTCAAAGTGGTATTTATTATAATCCTCAACATCTCATCTTTCAAAATGCATAGTCCTCTTAAATTTACAGCATTTGCCTCACTCAGACAACAAAACGCTCGCAAAAGGTGCTGGGTACAAGCACAAAGGGTTACATAACACAATCCTGTATTTTATTGCAGCAATGCCTTCAGGAACATCTGGGATCTGAGTGAATGGACTGTTGTTTACCCATCACAATGGCGCCAAGCTCACACGGATTCTGACAACTGGAGTCTTTTTTTCTTCTCCGTAAGTGTCCAGGTTCTGAACCAAGAGTCTAAATGAAGATGTTCAATCATATTGTCACTGATGTATTACAGATGGCAGAACTCGAGATTCACGGCCTTGTTGTGGAGACACAGGAACTTCGATGAGTCAGCCTTGTGGTTGACTCATCGTTGATACCATGCCGCGTCTCTGGCAGATTATGTGGCGACGAAGATGACATATGACAGGTATGTAATTAGAGTCCACCTCATAGTTGATGCATCATTTTGCAATTGGAATCCAACGTTTGATGAATAATTTCTTCATATTATCCAGAACACGTGCTCTCCAACGCCACCTCGTCATTGATGCCCTCACTGACGAAGACATTGAGGTAATTGTCTTGTCTGAAGAAATCATGATTTTCTTGATGATTCTGGGCAAGGACTTTGACGCAGACACCCACTTCTACTTTATTGTAGAAGTTATGTTCTGTGAGATAATGAAATGTGGTATTGGATGTTTTTGTGTGTTATAAATGTGTATGTTGCAGTCAATGCAGTATGTGCATTCTTATCTTAGAGGTCACAGTGTGGATTCTGCAGGATTCTGCAACCCATGTATCTCGATATGTATCGAATCATTTTGAAAGGAAAAGATGCAAATCTTATTATTGAACTTAGTTTTTTATTTTGTACGTATGCAATGCCACCATCATATTGTAACACCAGAACACCATTCTTATGGTATGTCTCGCTCATCACATAGGATTTCATAACTTTTGTTTTCTTAAAAGAAAGCTTATATTTCTTACTTTCTTCTCACTGTTTAGTGGTCTGCTTCTTGTTACTTTGATAGCACTTATTCAAAGTAGTCTACGGCTTTGTTTACTTATATAATGATAAGGTCAGACACACACTGTATACACTAATCATTTAATGCACATGTATCAAACTCATTCCACAGAAGGCTGAGTGTGCATGTTTTCGGTCTAACCCGTGGCCTAGTGTCTGCAGGTGTTTTGTTTTTCCCTTTCAATTAAAACCTAGACAACCAGGTGAGGGGAGTTCTTTACTAATTAGTGACCATCAACCAAGAACAAGGGAGGAGTGAAAATCCGCAGACACTTGGCCCTTCATGGAATGAGTTTGACACGCCTGATTTAATGGAAAGAACATTTCAGGGAGAATTGAGGAAGCCACATAGTGCTGAGTTTACACAGGCAGCCCATTTCCGATTATTCTCCTACTAATTGTTCTTTTGCCCAATTATTGTTTATGCCAATAGTTCAGAATTGGGCTGCCTGTCCTGAACCTTGGTTCATTCAATTATCCTAAATGGTTGGAAGTATACAGAAATGTATGACTCATTTTGTTGGTCGCCCTCCAAATACACCTCTGCTGTTTTCAATCAAGATCTCAGCGATCACTGCCTCATTGTCTGCATCTGTAATGGGTCTGCGATCAAACGACCACCCCTCATCACTGTCAAACGCTCCCTGAAACACTTCTGCGAGAAGGCCTTTCTAATCGACCTGGCCGGGGTATCCTGGAAGAACATTGACCTAATCCCATCAGTAGATGATGCCTGGTAATTCTTTAAAAGTGCCTTCCTTGCCATCTTAAATAAGCATGCCCCTCTCGAAAAATGTAGAACTAGGAATAGATATAGTCCTTGGTTCACTCCAGACCTGTCTGCCCTTGAACAGCACAAAAACATCCTGTGGCATTCTGCATTAGCATCAAATAGCCCCGTGATATGCAACTTTTCAGGGAAGGTAGGAACAAATATACACAGGCCATTAGAAAAGCTAAGGCAAGCTTTTTCAAACAGAAATTTGCATCCTGTAGTACTAACTCAAAAAAGTTCTGGGACACTGTAAAGTCCATGGAGATTAAGATCACCTCTTCCCAGCTGCCCACTGCTCTGAGGCTAGGAAACACTGTCTCCACCGATAAATCCACTATAATTGAGAATTTCAATAAGCATTTCTCTACGGATGGCCATGCTTTTCCACATGGCTACCCCTACCGGTGGGTCAACTGCCCGGCACCCTCCACAGCAAACCGCCAAAGCCTCCACCATTTCTCCTTTACCCAAATCCGGACAGCTGATGTTCTGAGAGAGCTGCAAAATCTGGACCCCTACAAATCAGCCGGGCTAGACAATCTGGACCCTCTCTTTCTAAAATTATCTGCCTAAATTGTTGCAACCCCTATTACTAGCCTCTTCAACCTCTCTTTCGTATTGTCTGAGATTCCCAAAGATTGGAAAGCTGCCGCAGTCATCCCCTTCTTCATAGGGGGTGACACTCTAGACCTCTACTGCTACAGACCTATATCTATCCTACCCTGTCTTTTTAAGGTCTTCGAAAGCTAAGCTAACAAACAGATGACTGACCATTTCGAATCCCACCATGCCTTCTCCGCTATGCAATCTGGTTTACAGAGCTCGTCATGGGTGCACCTCAGCCACGCTCAAGGTTCTAAACGACATCATAACCGCCATCGATAAGAGACATTACTGTGCAGCCATATTCATTGACCTGGCCAAGGCTTTTGACTGTCAATCACAACATTCTTATTGGCAGACTCGACAGCCTTGGTTTCTCAAATGATTGCCTCGCCTGGTTTACCAACTACTTCTCTGATAGAGTTCAGTGTGTCAAATCGGAGGGCCTGTTGTCCGGACCTCTGACAGTCTCTATGGGTGTGCCACAGTGCTCAATTCTCGGGCAGACTCTCTTTTCTGTATACATCAATGATGTTGCTCTTGCTGCTGGTAATTCTCTGATCCACCTCTACACAGACGACACCATTCTGTATACTTCTGGTGCCCCCCTTGGACACTGTGTTAACTAACCTCCAGATGAGCTTCAATGCCATGCAACTCTCCTTCCGTGGCCTCCAACTGCTCTTAAACGCAAGTAAAACTAAATGCATGCTATCTATTCAATCGATCACTGCCCGCACCTACTCGCCCATCCAGCATTACTACTCTGGACGGCTCTGATTTAGAATACGTGGACAACTACAAATACCTGGGTGTCTGGTTAGAGGGTAAACTCTCCTTCCAGACTCACATTAAGCATTTCCAATCCAAAATTAAATCTAGAATCGGCTTCCTATATCGCAACAAAGCATCGTTCACTCATGCTGCCAAACATACCCTCGTAAAACTGCCCATCCTACCGATCCCCGACTTCAGTGATGTCGTCTATAAAATAGCCTCCAACACTCTACTCAACAAACTGAATGCAGTCTATCACCGTGCCATCCATTTTGTCACCAAAGCCCCATACACTACCCACCATTACGACCTGTACGCTCTCGTTGGTTGGCCCTCGCTTCATAGTCATCGCCAAACCCACTAGCTACAGGTTATCTACAAGTCTCTGCTAGGTAAAGCCCCGCCTTATCTCAGCTCACTGGTCACCAAAGCAGCACCCACTCGTAGCACGCGCTCCAGTAGGTATATCTCACTGGTCACCTCCAAAGCCAATTCCTCCTTTGGTCATCTTTCCTTCCAGTTCTCTGCTGCCCATGACTGAAATGAATTGCAAAAATCACTGAAGCTGGAGACTCAAATCTCCCTCACTAACTTTAAGCACCAGCTGTAAGAGCAGCTCACTGCACCTGTACATAGCAAATCTGTAAACAGCCCATCTATCGACCTACCTCATCCCCATACTTGTATTTATTTATTTATTTATTTCTACCTGCACATTCATCTTCTGCCGATCTACTATTCCAGTGTTTAAATCATTTTTCACAGGAGTGGCTTCAGTCTGTCACGACTCCCACCGGAGGTGTGAGCGTCCTCGTCTCCTGCCTGACGGGCCGAGCCCTGGAGTGGGCCAACGCTGTTTGGAATGGTTCAGACTCGGCGAGGGATCACTATTCAGAGTTCACCCGCCGTTTCTGGGCCTTGTTCGACCACCCTCCGGAGGGCCGAGTGCCAAGTGAGCGGCTTTTGCACCTTAGGCAGGAGACGAGGTGCGCGCTGGACTTCGCATTGGAGTTCCGGACCTTAGCCGCTGGGGCCGGGTGGAATGACAGGGCCCTGATGGACCACTACTGGTGCATGTTTACGGTGGTCAGCAGATGCGGACAGAGCCATCAGTCGGTTGAAGGCGCTGTTCACTGATGCTCCCGTGGGACCCCTCTTTAGCGTTCAAAGTGGAGGTAGATGCATCTGAGGCTGGGGTTGGAGCCGTGCTAGCACAGCGCTCGGGTAGAGCGGGCGTTACGGTTGAAAGCCTCCACAGTGTCCTACAGGTCATAAGTACGTGCCACTTGGTGATCGTAATCAATTGATTTGTGGTCTCACACGTTACCCTCTTCGGGTTATCCTGGTGTGGCGAGGACAGCGCGGGGTCTTAGGGGGCAGTACTGGTGGCCCAGTACTAGTTAGGGATGTGAGGTTCTATGTCTCTTCCTGTTCTGTGTGCGCTCAGAGTAAGGCTCCTAGGCACCTGCCTAGAGGGAAGTTACAGACCCTCCCCGTTCCACAACGGCCACGGTCTCACCTGTCAGTGTGCTTCCTTACCGATCTTCCCCCGTCTCAGGGGAACACTACGATCCTGGTTGTTGTGGATCGGTTCTCTAAGTCCTGCTGTCTCCTCCCGTTACCCGGTCTCCCTACGGCCCTACAGACTGCGGAGGCCCTATTTACCCACGTCTTCCGGCACTACGGGGTGCCGGAGGACATTGTCTCTGATCGGGGTCCCCAGTTCACGTCCCGAGTGTGGAGGGCGTTTATGGAGCGTTTGGGGTCTCGGTCAGCTTGCCCTCTGGTTATCACCCCGAGAGTAATGGGCAGGTGGAGAGAGTCGTATTGCCAGGACCGGCAAGGAGAATGGGCGAGGTACGTCCCATGGGCGGAGTTGGCCCAGATCTCACTCCGCCACTCCTCCACGAACGTGTCACCATTTAAATACGTGTTGGGCTACCAGCAGGTCCTGGCACCGTGGCATCAGAGTCAGACTGAGGCTCTTGCGGAGGAATGGGTGCAGCCCTCTAAGGAGACCTGGGGGGCCGTCTAGGAATCTCTCAAGCAAGCCGGTGGATGGCAGAAGAGGAGCGCTGACTGCCACCGTAGTGAGGCCCCCGTGTTCGCACCGGGGGACAGGGTCTGGCTCTCGACCCGAAACCTGCCCCTCCGCTTGCCCTGCCGGAAGTTGGGGAGGATAAACGAGGTGTGTTATAGATTATAACTCCATTCCTATTATCGTATTAACCCCTCATTTCATGTGTCTCTCCTCAGGCCGGTAGTAGCTGGTCCCCTGCAGGAAGGAGAGGTGCCGGAGGTCCCTCTGCCCCCTCTGGACATCGAGGGGTCCCCGGCATACACAGTACGTGCTGTTCTGGACTCTAGACGCCGGGTGAGGGGCCTACAGTACCTTGTGGACTGGGAGTGGTACGGTCCGGGTGAGAGGTGCTGGGTACCGGTGGGGGACATTTTGAACCCTTCACTTATGAGGGACTTCCACCGCCTCGACCCGGATCGCCCGGCACCTCGACCCCCAGGTCGCCCTCGAGGTGGGTTGCGGCGCGGGAGCCGCGCGTCAAGGGGGGGGTACTGTCGTGACTCCAGCCGAAGTTGGCTCCCCTGCCTGTTCGAGCAGTGCTCGGCGGTTGCCGGCCTACTAGCTGCCACCGATCCCTTTTTACTTTTCTGTTAATTTAGTCTTATTAGTTGCACCTGTCCCTATTTGTGTTTTCTTGATTTTCTAGCCTATTTAAGCTTGTTAGGCCCGCTCTAGTTTGTGCGGGATTATTTTGTGTTCACGTTTAGTGTTGGCTGTGGATTTGTGTTTTGGTTGGTCAGTGTTTTCCGCCCTGTGTTTGAGCATGACCGTTTGTGCTGGAATAAAGTGCCTATTTTCTCGAACCCTCTGCTCTCTGCACCTGACTCCTACCTTCCACGACACAACAAAATAGGAAAAATGCCTAGGGAGATGAATACTTTCGCAAGCCACTGTATGACTGGGCAATAATCAAGATAAAATCAGATTAGACACTGCATTATTTGCTTTGTGGAGTGTGGTGTCAAAAATACCTCTCTCCATCTTCACAACCATTGAATCAATATGTTTACAATCCAAGGTAACACCAAGTAATTTAATCTCCTCAACTTGCTCAACAGCCACATCATTCATTACCAAATTCAGCTGAGGACTAGAATTTAGGGAATGATACGTGCCAAATGCAATGCTCTTAGTTTTAGAGATGTTCAGGACTAGATTATTACTAGCCACCCATTCTAAAACTATCTGTTTAGGGTTGCGGTGATTTCACTAGCTGTGCTGTTGCTTACTTGTGTAGGGTTTAATCATCAGCATACATAGACACACAGGCTTTGTTTAATGCCAGTGGCAGGTCATTGATAAAAATTAATTCCCACATAGTACATTACTTTTGACCAGAGCCCTGTAGGTCGTGGTCAAAAGTAGGGCACTATATAGGGAATTGGGTGACACTTGGGAAGCATCCATGACAAAAAAACGTGCAATTAAATGGCTCCGGGTCACCCTCGAGGTCGGTGTCGGCGCGGTGCGGGAGCCCCGCGTCTGGGGGGGGGGTTTACTGTCACGGGTTACTGTCACGACTCCCACCGAAGGTGGCTGCCACCGATCCCTTTTCTCTTTTCTGTGTATGGTAGTGCGTTTCAGTTTTGGTTTTTCTCCTGGTTTTGGGCCGGTCGTTTATGTGCGCCCTGTATTGGCGTGTACTATTTTCTCTGTGCCGGAGATTAAAGCATTGTTCTGTACCTTTTGCCTCCTGCGCCTGACTCCGCACCCACTACGCCTAAGTGCGTAATACCGTCTGGCCAGTCTCCCATAAATCCCAGATTGTTGAAGTGCTTTAGAGACTGTTGTCCTTCTGACAGGTTCAATCTCAGCCAAGGAACTCTGTAGTTATGTTAGAGTGTTCATTGGTCACCTCTCTGACCAAGGTCCTTCTTGCCCAGTTGCTCAGTTCAGGCAGTCTAGGTAATTCCGTATATTTTCAATTTCCAAACGATGGAGACCACTGTGCTCTTGGAACGATTCAACGTTCTAAAAATGATTTTATACCCTTCCCCAGATATATGCCTCATCACAATTCTATCTTGATATAGTTTCTGCTTTGATATGTACGTCAACCTTATGTAGACGGGTGTGTTTCTTTCTCTCGATGTGCAAAACTGATAGAGACATACCCCAAGCGACTTACAGCTGTAGTCGCAGCAAAAGGTGGTGCTACAAAGTATTAACTTAAGGGGGCTGAATAATTTTGCACGCCCAATTTTTCATTTTTTGATTGGTTAAAAAAGTTTGAAATATCCAAAAAATGTCGTTCCACTTCATGATTGTGTCCCACTTGTTGTTGATTCTTCACAAAAAAATACAGTTTTATATCTTTATGTTTGAAGCCTGAAATGTGGCAAAAGGTCGCAAAGTTCAAGGGGGCCGAATACTTTCGCAAGGCACTGTATTTTGATCATGTGGACTGGGAAATGTTCCGGGTAGCCTCTGAGAATAACATCGACCAATACACGGATACGGTGACTGAGTTCATCAGGAAGTGGATAGGAGATGTTGTACCCACTGTGACTATTAAAACCTACCCAAACCAGAAACAGTGTATAGATTACATTTTTCATGCTGAAAGCTGAACCGCCACATTTAGCCATGGCAAGGTGACTGGGAATATGTGTGAATACAAACAGAATATTTATTCCCTCCATAAGGCAATTAAAAAAGGCAAAACGTCAGTACAGAGACAAAGTGGAGTCACAATTCTACGGCTCGGACACGAGACATATATGGCAGGGTCTACAGACAATCGCAGACTACAAAGGGAAAACCAGCCACGTTGCGGACACTGGTGTCTTGCTTCCGGACAAGCTAAAAAACACCCTCTTCGCCCGCTTTGAGGATAACACAGTGCCACCGACGTGGCCCGCTACCAAGGAAGACACTTAAGCGTGTTAACCCTCACAAGGCTGCCGGCCCAGACGACATCCCTAGCCTCGTCTGCAGAGCATGCGCAGACCAGCTGGCTGGAGTGTTTACGGACATATTCAATCTTTCCCTATCCCAGTCTGTTGTCCCCATTTGCTTCAAGATGTCCACCTTTGTTCCTGTACCCAAGAAAGCAAAGGTAACTGAACTAAATGACTATCGCCCCGTAGCGCTCACTTCTGTCATCAAGAAGTGCTTTGAGAGGATATTTAAGGAATAAATCACTGCTACCTTACCTTACACCCTAGACCCACTTCAATTTGCTTACTGCCCCAATAGATCCAGAGATGATGCAATCGCCATCACACTGCACATTGCCCTATCCCATCTGGAGAAGAGGAATACCTATGTAAGAATGCTGTTAATTGACTATAGCTCAGCATTCAACACCATAGTAACCTCCAAGCTCATCATTAAGCTCGGGGCCCTGGGTCTCAACCCCGCCCTGTGCAAATGGGCCCTGGACTTGCCGCCCCCAGGTGGTGAAGGTAGGAAACAACCAGTGATGGAAAAGGTACTCACTTGCCATACTTGAGTAAAACTAAAGATACCTTAATAGAAACTGACTCAAGTAAAAGTCACCCAGTAAAATTCTAATTGAGTAAATGTCTAAAAGTATTTTCTTTAAAATATACTTAAGTATCAAAAGTACAAGTATACATCATTTCAAATTCCTTATCTTAGCAAATCAGGCGGCACCAATTTTTATTTGTTAAATTTAGAGATAGCCAGAGGCACACTCCAACATTCAGACATAATTTACAAACAAAGAAGGTGTGTTTAGTGAGTCCGCCAGATCAGAGGCAGTAGGGATGACCAGCGATGTTCTGTTGATAAGTACGTGAATTGGACCATTTTCCTGTCATGCTTAGCATTCAAAATGTAATGAGTACTTTTGGGTGTCAAGGAAAATGTATGGAGTAAAAAGTATAATATTTTCTTAATAAGGAATGTAGTGAAGTAAAAGTAAAAGTACTCAAAAGTATAAATTGCGAAGTAAAGTATGGATACCTACCTTTAAAGTATTTTTACAAAAGTATTTTACACCACTGGAAACAACATCTCCACTTCGTTGATCCTCAACACTGGGGCCCCACAAGGGTGCGTTCTGAGCCCACTCCTGTACTCCCTGTTCACCCACGACTGCGTGGCCATGCACACCTCCAACTCAATCATCAAGTTTGCAGACAACACAACAGTAGTAGGCCTGATTACCAACAATGACGAGACAGGTGAGGTGAGGGCCATAGGAGAGTGGTGCCAGGAAAATAACATCTCTCTCAATGTCAACAAAACAAAGGATCTGATCGTGGACTTCAGGAAATAACATAGGGAGCACCCCCCTATCCACATCGATGGGACAGCAGCGGAGAAGGTGGAAAGCTTCAAGTTCCTCAGCGTACACATCTCTGATGATCTGAAATGATCCACCCACACAGACAGTGTGGTGAAGAAGGCGCAACAGTGCCTCCTCAACCTCAGGAAGCTGAATAAATTTGTCTTGGCCCCTTAAACTTTCACATACTTTTATAGATGCACAATTGAGAGCATCCTGTCGGGCTGTGTCACTGCCTGGTATGGCAACTGCACCGCCCATAACCACAGGGCTCTCCAGAGGGTGGTGCGGTCTGCCCAATGCATCTCCAGGGGCAAACTACCTGCCCTCCAGGACACCTACAGCACCCGATGTCACAGGAAGGGAAAAAAGATCATCAAGGACATCAATCACCTGAGCCACGGCCTTTTCACCTCGCTATCATCCAGAAGGCAAGGTCAGTACAGGTACATCAAAGCTGGGACTGAGAGACTGAAAAACAGCTTCTATCTCATGGCCATCAAACTGTTAAATAGCGATCACTTGCCAGCTTCCACCCGGTTAATCAACCCTGCACCTTAGAGGCTTTTGCCCTACATACATAGACTTGGACTCACTGGCCACTTTAATAATGTTTACATACCACTTTACTCATCTCATCTATATATACTCTATTCTATTCTACTGTATTTTAGGAAATGCCACTCCAACTGTGCTTGATCTAATATTTATATATTTCTTAATTCCATTATTTTACTTGTAAATTGTTAGATACTGTTGGAGCTAGGAACACAATAATTTCGCTACACCCACAACAATTTTGGCTAAATATGTGTATGTGACCAATACTATTTGATTTGATCTGAACTATTATTATCCCCCCTCCTCATGCGGGAGAGAAATTTGAAAATACCTTAAAGATGTATGTGTCTTTGGATTTCAAGGCACAGGGCAAATTTTCTTAAACTTACAAAAGGCAAAATGTATCCAAAGTAATTATAAGTGTTGATATTAGCTAGCAGGGGACTTTATTTCAACATTATTTTGTTTTGATGTATTTCTTATACCTTTTAAGAGTTTTTCTGGAAGATGTTTTTCATCTGTTTGACCAGAAATCAAAGCTTCCTAATTTTTAGAATGGAAAATGGTTGATCAATGTATATAGGCCTTAATTAAAAAATAAAATATATTGTCAGCTTTGATTTGACACCCAATCTGACATGCGAGTATGAGGTTCATGGATCCTTTTACATGGAAATCCTAGATTAGCACTCCTATCTTGAGATGCTTTATAAATATGGGATGTCTAACCGGGTGTTACCTTAAGTATCTGAACTAGGTGTATTACAACAGGGTTGGCGCAAAGCCTGCATACCCTCTAGTTCTACAGGAAGGGGGTTAGCTAGTTGACTGGTTGACAGGAATCTCTCAACCTCTTTCTCATCTAAAAAACCTGTCCTTTCCTCAACTCATCTCCTTCTATACAGATCTGAAAGAACAGCCATGCAGCCTAATGATGAGATCCATCAATTATTTTCCAATCAGTGCAGATGAAGAGGAGGAGAGGACCAATTTCTCACCAATTGAGATAGAATGTTGATACTTCTTTTTTGGCTCTGTTTCATCCAACAGCCTCGCTGTGTACCAGCATCTCATCCACCTGTGAGTTGTCACTAATCCAGCCGTAAACAAACAACCCCTCCATTAACGACTTTGACACCTGGGTCGCCGAGCGGATGGGTGTTGACACCTGGATAAATGATTCTCTCTTTCTGCTCAGTTGATGCGGTGGCGAACACTCCGCTAGCTCCCGGCACCTGGAGCACAGCTGGTCCCGCTGGCACTGGTTCAAGCCCAAAGACAGGGGATCATGGGCTGGCAGTCATCAGCGGTCATTCGCAGTTGCGTCAGCCTCATCTGAGTTCTCTCAACGGCTGCACCCTTCACTCCGTCGCCGCAGCCCCAAACGCCATCTGCTCCCATCAGTGTCACCGTGGCCAGCGACCAGGAGATTAATGTGCTGCCTGTTAAAAGGTAATGCACGACTCATCTGCCGACTGCTCGTGTTGGTGAAGCAAATGAAAGACTCCTGTTGCATTTTCGCATTCTGCGATTAAGATGGCTCTGCTGTTAACAACCTCTTCAAAATTGCGCACTCGCTCCTAAAAGGTCATAAAAGACTATCAAAGCTGTGAGAAGAAAAATGTAAAGTGAAACCTTGAACTTAACTCATAACGTATATAACTAAATAACGGGAAACAGATTGTACAGGCAACTTTAAAAAAAAATGTTTTTCCACAATAAGACCCTCGATATTTATTGGACAGGAGCATCAAGATCACTGTGCACTTTCACCACCCTGTGAAGTTCATCGTAATTTATTTATTCTGTAGCCTAATAAACTGCATGGTTTCCCAAGTCGTAGTGGGAGGAACACACACCATATCATCCCGTGACTCATTTACATCAATATGATGGGTGTAATATCAATATATGCGCAAAAAGGCTTTTCCACCATCATTTCTCGCATAATTAATTTAACAGACACAAAAAGACCACCATGTCGATCTTGGTGGGTTACTGATCAACTATATTTACGTATATTTCTCAACAGACATAATCGTGGAGATGAATGGATATAAATTTCTAGACACAATGAAATGATAGCACATACTGTACATTATCCCACAATGGTGTCCGTTTGTCACAGGTCTACAGCATATGTAATAGGGTTCCTTTGTGCTTTTTGCATCTCCAACAGAGATGTGACATTTCTGGGTGCATTACATTCATTCTAGGAGTGTACACTCAAACAATTAGGGGGTCAACAAGGGTTCTTCTAAGATCCTCAAAGTCTTTGAATATCCTTAGGGATCTATGTGGTGGGGTTCATCGAGGAGCCTCCTTAGATGTTGGAGGTTCCTGCAGGAACCTAACTGCCCAACTGAAAAATGTTGGATTTGAATTGAAAGGACAGCAGGTGCAGGCAAAATGTAATGCTATGTAATGTAATGATCTAAATGGATATCGTTTTATGATGATACCATCTATCTTTTCATATTTGTGCAAATCTTTATAAAACAGAAAATGGACACAATTCAGTGGATATCAATCCACAAAGAGGTAAAAAAGATGTTGAAGGCTAACAGTATTGGGTGCAGATGACTGAACTGCTCCCATTTGTGTCTGTAGGTATACGTACAGACGAGGATGCATACCAAGGTATATCAATTGGTATGTTATGCAGATCACATGAACCATCCTCCTCCCTTACCTCTTCATTGAAAATCCCATAGGCCTCTACATTATGGACAAGGTTCAGAGGTTCCTCAATTAAAGGTTTTGAGCTAATGCTGCGACCATTTGTTTATAGATGGTGGCAGATTGTGGTAAATTGCATCATTCTGTCATTGCACCACACTATCACAAGGAGGACATAGAACGCTGATCTATCGGTAGTCTAAACAATATGTAAACAATATAAAATATATTTTTGTAAATTAATGGGAGGTGTGAATATTTCAGTCTGAGAGTCTCTCTTCTCTGGCACTACAGTCCTGCATCAGGCAAAACATTTTTGCTGGTGGGTGGTCCCGGAGTTTAGAAACTCATCAGTCTATACTTGTTCTGAGAAATGAAGGCTATTCCATGCAAATAATTGCCAAGACACTGACGATCTTGTACAATGCTGTGTACTACTCCCTTCACAGAACAGAGCAAACTGTCTCTAACCAGAATAGAAAGAGTGGGAGGCCCTGGTGCACAACTGAGCAAGAGGACAAGTACATTAGTGTCTAGTTTGAGAAACAGACACCTCACAAGTCCTCAACTGGCAGCTTCATTAAATAGTACTCACAAAACACCAGTTTCAACGTCAACAGCGAAGAGACGACTCCGGGATGCTGGCCTTCTAAGCAGAGTTGCAAAGAAAAAGCCATATCTCAGACTGACCAATAAAAAGAAAAGATTAAGATGGGCAAAAGAACACAGACACTGTACAGAGGAACTCTGCTTAGAAAATCAGCATCCCGGAGTCGCCTATTCACTGTTGAAGTGTGGTCAGGTGCAACAAAGAGGGAATTCGCCCAGAACAGGGCAGCACGGCTGGCCCTTAAATGTAAATGGAGAGCTAACATTAGTAATATGCATGTCAATCTCTCCTGGATTTAAGTAAAGGAGAGATTGACTTCATCACGACTTGTTTTTGTAAGAAGTGTTGACATGCTGAATGCACCGAGCTGTTTGTTTAAACGACTAGCACACAGCTCGGACACTCATGCATACCCCACAAGACATGACACCAAAGTTCTCTTCACAGTCCCCATGTCCAGAACAGACTATGGGAGGCGCACAGTACTACATAGAGCCTTAACTACATGGAACTCTATTCAACATCAAACAACTCATGCAAGCAGTAAAATTAGATTTTAAAAACTGATAAAAATACACTTTATGGAACAGTGGGGACTATGAAGACACACACACACACACATGCATACACACAATACATACACGTACACATGGATTTTGTGTTGTAAATATGTGGTAGTCTTTGATGTGCTAGGCTGTAATAGTCCATTGTTCACCTAATTTCAGTAGCCTAAACAGTTCAATAGTCCAGTGCCCATCTGTCATACATACATCGTATGTTAAGAGGCTATTCTATTGTCTACGCATTTCATTCATGGCCATTTCCACCGTTATCCTTGTCCAGGTTATCTAGGAATCAGGTAGCTTGTTTTGCTGATTTCAGTGTGATGTCTCTTTCCTTCCATTTGACCCGTAGTTGTGCAGGGTACACCAAAGAGAACGGGATTTGTTTTTCCCATAGCTTTTTCTTTATAGGGTCGAATTTGCTGCATTTCATGTAGCGGTCTCCACTCATGTTGGCATTGATGTGGACCCGATGGCCCTCATACATCGAAATGGATGGCCACTTTAACTTTGTCCCCATAGAACCTCTTGAAACTCGGGGGCACTATTTTCATTTTTGGAAAAATAACGTTCCCAAAGTAAATGGGCTATTTTGTCAGGACAAGATGCTAGAATATGCATATAATTGACAGCTTAGGATAGAAAACACTCTAAAGTTTCTAAAAATATTGTCTGTGAGTATAACAGAACTGATATTGAAGGCGAAAGCCTGAGAAAAATCCAATCAGGAAGGGACTCTTATTTAGAAAGCTCTGCGTTCCTATGCGTCCCCATTGAGCAGTGAATGGGATATCTACCAGATTTCTTTTTCTATGGCTTCCCTAATGTGTCTAGTGTCACAAGACATGGTTTCAGGCTTTTATTTTGAAAAATGAGCGTGAAGGACAACATTGTGTCAGTGGTCAGCTGGTGGCTCTCAGAGTGATTTGTGCGTAGTAGACAAATGCGGCCATGGTTTCTCTCATTCCTACTAAGAAGCCAACAGTCCCGGTTGATTAATTATCGAATAGATATTTGAAAAACACCTTGAGGATTGATTATAAAAAAACGTTTGCCATGTCTGAAAATCTGAAAGACTACACCTAAACTTTGTTTCAACAAGTTAAAAAAAATGCTCAGTGCTCAGAAAAAATGCTCTATGCTCAGATAATCGCATGATATTCTTTCGTAGTAAATCCTTTTTTAAATCTGATAACTCAGCTGGATTAGCAAGATTCTAGGCTTTCGATACATGTGAGACACTTGTATTTTCATGAATGTTTAATATGACTATTTATGTAGCGATCACCGTATGTTGTGGAATTTCAGCCCGCTAGCGGGTTCCGTGCGCAGAGGTTAAAAGAAGTTGCTAATTACTCCTCAGGTTCCCTAAAATGTAATTAACTTCATGCGACAAGCAATCCCGTATCCGGGATCCTATTTATAGCCTCAAGCTCATTAGCATAACGCAACGTTAAATATTCATGAAAATCGCAAATGAAATTAAATAAATATATTTGCTCTCAAGCTTAGACTTTTGTTAACAACACTGTCATCTCAGATTTTCAAAATATGCTATTGAACTATAGCTAAACAAGCATTTGTGTAAGGGTATTGATAGCTAGCATAGCTATAAACCTAGAATTCAGCCAGCAACATTTTCACAAAAACAAGAAAAGCATTCAAATAAAATAATTTACCTTTGAAGAACTTCAGATGTTTTCAATGAGGAGACTCTGTTAGATAGCAAATGTTCAGTTTTTCAAAAAATATTATTTGTGTAGGACAAATCGCTCCGTTTTGTTCACGTTTGGCTATGAAAAAAACCTGTATCCAGTTATAGCCTCAAGCTCATTAGCATAACGTAACGTTAACTATTTATGAAAATCGCAAATGAAATGAAATAAATATGCTAGCTCTCAAGCTTAGCCTTTTCTTAACAACACTGTCATCTCAGATTTTCAAAATATGCTTTTCAACTATAGCAAAACAAGCATTTGTGTAATAGTATTGATAGCTAGCGTAGCATTTAGCGTAGCATTTAGCGGGCAACATTTTCACAAAAACCAGAAAAGCATTCAAATCATTTACCTTTGAAGAACTTAGGATGTTTTCAATGAGGAGACATTCAGTTTTTCCTGAAAGATTCTTTGTGTAGGAGAAATCGCTCCGTTTTGTACATCACTTTTGGCTACCAAAAAAACCCGAAAATTCAGTCACCAAAACGCTGAACTTTTTTCCAAATTAACTCCATAATATCGACTGAAACATGGCAACATGGTTTAGAATCAATCCTCAAGGTGTTTTTCACATCTCTTCATTGATATATCGTTCGTGGAAGTCTGCTTTCTTCTCTGAATTACATGGAAAAATACTTGCAGCTGAGGTTTACGCACCAATTTCGACGCAGGACACCGGGCGGACACCTGGTAAATGTGGTCTCTTATGGTCAATCTTCCAATGATATGCCTACAAATACGTCACAATGCTGCAGACACCTTGGGAAACGGCAGAAATTGTAGGCTCGTTCAGGGCGCATTCACAGCCATATAAGGAGACATTGGAAAACAGCGCTTCAAAAATTTTGCTCATTTCCTGTTTGAAGTTTCATCTTGGTTTCGCCTGTAGCATCAGTTCAGTATCTTTGCAGTTTTGGAAACGTCAGAGTGTTTTCTTTCCAAAGGTGTCAATTATATACATAGTCGAGCATCTTTTCGTGACAAAATATCTTGTTTAATACGGGAACGTTTTTTTTTATCCAAAAATGAAATACTGCCCCTAGAGTTCCAAGAGGTTAAACTACAATATTTCATACGGCAAGAAGTATGTTCAATAGGAAAGCAAAATTAGCAAGTGCGAGTCCTCTTCATCGCATGCTCAAACACAGACTGCCAAACTGGTGTCTTCGTGCTAAAACTCATGTTTCTTCTTCATTATTCAAGTTACAGGCCTGAAACCTTGAACAAGGACTACTGACATCTAGTGGAAGCCATAGGAATTGCACTCTGGGAGCTGGAATTATATATGCCCCTATGCTTCCCATTTTAAGAGCATGGGCTCTCAAAAAGAAAAATTCTGGTTGGTTTTTCTTTGGATTCTCTTCTACCATATCAATTGTTCTATAGTGTCATACATTATTTTAACATTTCCACAAACTTCAAAGTGTTTTCTATCCAATGGTACCAATTATATGCATATCCTGGCTTCTGGGCCTGACTAACAGGCAGTTTCCTTTGGGCATGTCAGTCAGGCAGAAATTGAGAAAAAAGGACCCTAGCCTGAAAATATCCGATGATGTAAAAGAAAATACAAACTGATGTCCTTCATCCCGTTTAATCTTTCAGTAAGCCTCGTAATTATGTATTCTTGTTCATCCATGCTTTTCTGGAGCTTTTCTCGTGCAATTTTCTCCAAGGTCAACCCGTTTCAGCCTCCTCCACACGTTTGTCCAGTTCAGTCATATCAGTTTTGAATTTTTTGACATCTGATATGTTAACTGCTAGTACAAATGTATGTTACTTTAACTTTTTATGGTATAGGGGACACTTGCGTCCCAGTTGGCCAAAAACCAGGGAAAATGCAACGCGGCAAATTAATGTTTTTTTATATAAAGATCTAACTTTCATTAAATCACACATGTAAGATACTCAATTAAAGCTACACTCGTTGTAAATCCAGTCAACATGTCAGATTTAAAAAAAGGCTTTTCGGCGAAAGCATAAGAAGCTATTATCCGATGATAGCACAACAGTAAACAAAGAGGGTAGCATTTTTCAACCCTGCAGGCGCTACACAAAACACAGAAATAAAATATAAAACATGCCTTACCTTTGACGAGCTTCTTTTGTTGGCACTCCAATATGTTCCATAAACATCACAATTGGTCCTTTTGTTCGATTAATTCCGTCCATATATATCCAAAATGTCAATTTATTTGGCGTGTTTGATCCAGAAAAAAACAGCTTCCAAAATGCGCAATGTTACTACAAAACCAAGCTACTTTTCAAGTCTTGCGCAGCTCTCAACAGTGTTATGCAGTTCCTAGTTGGCCCTACTTCTTCATTGCACAAATTAATAACCTCAACCAAATTCCAAAGACTGGTGACATCCAGTGGAAGTGGTAGGAACTGACAACAAGTTCTTAAGAAATATTGTTTGCCAATGAGAACTCACTGAACAGACAGAGACCTCAAAAAGAAAAATCTGAACGGTCAGTCCTCGGGGTTTTGCCTGCTACACAAGTTCTGTTATACTCACAGACATGATTCAAACAGTTTTAGAAACTTCAGTGTTTTCTATCCAAATCTAATAATAATATGCAAATCTTACAGTATATTCTTGGCATGAGTAGCAGGAAGTTGAAATTGGGCATGCTATTTATCCAAAAGTGAAAATGCTGCCCCCTATACCTTAAGAAGTTAAACTTACATTAGTCGAGTTGTCAGCTACTTTGTCCATGGTCGCGTTGCTTAGCTGTGTTTGTTTGTCTCTATTTGTTGACGTGGTTTTTGCCATAATATGCAGTTGCTAACTTAACGTTTCATTATTTTTTTACTTTAGAGTAGAGTTCTTTCCTATATAAGAGGCATATTTTTTTGTAAAGAAAGGGAATGCCAATGGATCACCTTCATCTGACTATAGTAGCCATACCTGAAATTATTGCCAGTTCTTGACTATGGTGACACCATTTACCAGATTGCAGCAGCCACTAATCTTAAGGAATGTAATTGTATTTCTTGAATGTTTGTGTTGTGCTGTATTTTGCTTGTTTTATAGTGTGTCACGATGTACGCTGAGAGTCGGGAAGCAAGTTCAGGGAGTGAATACATTTAATAAAAAAATTAACATAACAAGAAACACAAACAGCGCACCGACATGAAACAGAAACATCGTTACATAGTGTATTTCATTTTATCTTGTGAAATTATACATGCAGTACTCCTTTGTGAAAGAGACCTGGTCTTTAATGGTCATTCCAAATAAAGTAAAATGTAAAAAAATATATATATACAAATTACTGATGTCTATTTTCAGAAATAGTTTTTACCACCTTTTTCATGATTGTGATCTTGTCTTATCACTGCAACTCCCTAACGGGCCCAGGGAGGCTAAGGTTGAGTCATGCTTCCTCCAAAACCCGCCAAACCATGCACCCACCCACTTAACCCGCAAGCCAGCTGCACCAATGTGTTGGAAGAAACACCATTCAACTGAAGACCACTGCAAGGAGTCACGGGAGCGCAATGGGCCAAGTAAAGCCCCTACGGCCAAACCCTCACAACGCTGGGCCAATTGTACGGCCTGGATTGAAACCCAGGCTGTAGTGACGCTGTAATGCAATACCTTAGACCTCTGCGCCACTCGCAGGCCCCAGAATAGCTCTTTCAAGTGAACAACCATTTTTGTTGCACTGCTTTGCTTTATTTTGGCGCGGTCGCAGTTGTAAATGAGAACTTGTTCTCTACTGGTTCATATATTATATGTTGATTTGTTACTGTGCATGCCCGCATCCTGGGAATAGGGGAGCGTTTTGCCCTGCGTGCTCGTGCTGAAATCATTTTCATGCACTATGAGAGGTAGGCACACCTTTTTTGTCGTCTTTAGAAAACATAGATTTCTTTAAGCACAAAGTCATGACACACTGTGTTTTGTTCCTGAATAATGTTGTATATTTAGAGTTTACTTATAAGTGGATGGATATTGTCAAGATGCAATTTTAATCTTACCTTTTAGGATGATATTGACATTCTTAATTCAACATGTGGTTACGAGCTAGCTAAGGTATTGTATGTGCGGATGATGCCGAGCTCCTCGGCTGATCCCAGTCCTTTGTATTGTGCGTCTATGTTGTAGAAAGAGGCGACAATTGGCAGAACATATTTCTACAAATGTTTTGTATTTTCTTTTGGATGCAGGTATGTGGTTTTATCGTTGTAAAATGTACGTAATGTGTTGATGTGTAATGTACGTAATGGGTTGATGCATTATAACGAGAGGCTGTACTCATTTTTGTGTTCTAAAATCATTTTGATGCGCTATGAGAGAAAGAAGCGACAATTGGCTGAACATATTTGTGCTCTACAAATGTTTTATCTTTTCCTTTGGATGCAGAGAGAGAATTCTGATTCATTAATAAAAGAACATGATCTCCAAAGTCCACGTTGTCATGAGGTTTATGACCCCCTTAAATACTTTTCCATTTTTTCCTCTCTCTACTCTACCAATGTGACTATTGAAAATCCCTTTGTTAACATGGAGAGTTTGGTGACATCAGAAGATGGGAAACGGAACCATAATTCGGTAATCCAACCAGTTGAAAATATGCGTTGGTACTTAATGAATATGATGCCAGATCAGTTGGCGTCTGAGACATTAGTACTGATAAAAAAAGATTACTAGGTCTTTAAGAGTTTATTCGGAGGATAACAGCTCTATAAACATTATTTTGTGGTGCCCTGACTTTCTAGTTAATTATTTACCTGATTAGCTTAATCAGGTAATATTAATTACAGATAAATTATTTTATAGAATAGCAGGTCATATCACTTAATCAGGTATAGCCAAAGACACGACAACGTCTATAGTCTCAATCAATCACACACAGTGCAGAGCTACAGCGGTGCAGTACAGCACCTGTTACACTGGTATCACTCTGCAGTTGACTGTTAACACAAGACACAAGCCTCAAAACCCAGCACACTGCTGGGTGTCTTTTCTTCCTGGTAGTTACTTCATTGATTAATGTCACTGACTGGCCAGAGATTGCACTCAACTGCTGTCCCAGGTATGAATCAGTCCCTCATTTAGAATTGCTGCTGGGACTGTCTGAGACGTTTGACACATATGGTACGTGGCATCAATGTCTGGATACTAGTTCAGGGGCCGATTTATTCCAAAGGATGACCGTCCTAATGCCAAAACTTTTTTTACAAGGTGGGGCCATACTGCTACTATAAATTGGTTACCAACGTAATTAAAGCAGTAAAAATAAATGTTTTGTCATATACACGTGGTATACAGTCTGATATACCACGGCTTTCAGCCAATCAGAATTCAAGGTTCGAACCACCCAGTTTGTAAATTAGTTTATACAGGATTAAGCATAAAATTCCATTAACAGTAATTTAGTTAGTTATGTTCCAACATTCCCTCCATCTTGTGCCAATCAATATCAGTTCTTTTTAAGTCTTATTTCCAATAGTTTATATTTTTCTAAAATAATCTCAGTTGGATAGGCTCTCTGCAAGGTTTTGTATATCTTACCTGTCATATGAATATTATTTTCTGGCTCAAGTAGGATTCCCTCAAGATTGCTCTGATGTCCAAAATATTTCAAGTTGAAAAGTCTTAATATGAAACTTTTAAGTTGAAAATATCTACATCGGTCAATCCAAAATTGTTTTTTAATTCTGACATGGAAATACATGTATTTCCTATTACCAAGTTATTTTCAGCTTCTGGACCAATTTATTGGTGAATTCTGAAAAGCTATCCAAGGATTGTTCAATAGGGCTGTGTGTTTCAAATCAAATCAAATTTGATTAGTCACATGTGCCGAATACAACAGGTACATGTGCCGAATACAACAGGTACATGTGCCGAATACAACAGGTACATGTGCCGAATACAACAGGTACATGTGCCGAATACAACAGGTACATGTGCCGAATACCTTACATGTGCCGAATACAACAGGTACATGTGCCGAATACAACAGGTACATGTGCCGAATACAACAGGTACATGTGCCGAATACAACAGGTACATGTGCGAATACCTTACATGTGCCGAATACAACAGGTACATGTGCCGAATACAACAGGTACATGTGCCGAATACAACAGGTACATGTGCCGAATACAACAGCTACATGTGCCGAATACAACAGCTACATGTGCCGAATACAACAGCTACATGTGCCGAATACAACAGCTACATGTGCCGAATACCTTACATGTGCCGAATACAACAGGTACATGTGCCGAATACAACAGGTACATGTGCCGAATACAACAGGTACATGTGCCGAATACCTTACATGTGCCGAATACAACAGGTACATGTGCCGAATACAACAGGTACATGTGCCGAATACAACAGGTACATGTGCCGAATACAGTGAAATGCTTTCTTATGAGGCCTTAACCAACAATCCAGTTTAAAAAATATGGATAAGAACAAGAAATAAAAGTAACAAGTCATTAAAGAGCAGCAGTAAAATAACAATAGAGAGACTATATAGAGGGGGGTACTGGTACAGAGTCAATGTGCTGGTGCACCTGTTAGTTGAGGTAATATGTACATGTAGGTAGAGTTATTAAAGTGACTATGCATAGATTATAAAAACAGAGAGTAGCAGTGGTGTAAAAGAGGCGGGGGGACGACAATGCAAATAGTCTGGGTAGCCATTTGACTAGATGTTCAGGAGTCTCATGGCTTGGGGGTAGAAGCTGTTTAGTAGCCTCTTGGACTGAGACTTGGCGCTCTGATACCACTTGCCGTGCGGTAGCAGAGAGAACAGTGCCCTTGGTGTGTTTGGACCATGTTAGTTTGTTGGTGATGTGTACACCAGGGAACTTGAAACTCTCAACCTGCTCCACTACAGCCCTGTCGATGAGAATGAGGGCATGCTCGGTCCTCTTTTTCCTGTATACCACAATCATCTCCTTGGTCTTGATTACGTTGAGGGAGAGGTTGTTGTCCTGCCACCACACGGCCAGGTCTCTGACCTCCTCCCTATAGGCTGTCTCGTCGTTGTCGGTGATCATGCCTACGACTGTTGTGACATCAGAAAACTAAAAAATAATGGCGTTGGAGTCGTGCCTGTCCGTGCAGTCATGAGTGAACAGGGTGTAATATTCATATGTGTAAACATACTGAATTATAATTGGATGCATTTTACCACCGTATCATACTGTGTTATGATTGGTTAAGACCACCCAGATGGTTAAGTCATGGTCAGTTGATCATGTTTGGGGATATGTGAACATGCAAGTTGTAGCTAGCTAATAAAGATCTACGTTAAGAAATATCCTGTAGTACTGCATTTTATTATTTTGTACAAAGCGTGCAAAACAAGACACGGGGAGTACAGTAGGGGACTGAGCACCCACCCCTGAGGGGCCCGTGTTGAGGATCAGCGTGGCAGATGTGTTGTTACCTACCCTTACGACCTGGGGGCGGCCCATCAGGAAGTCCAGGATCCAGTCGCAGAGGAAGGTGTTTAGTCCCAGGGACCTTGGATTATTGATGAGCTTTGAGGGCACTCTGGTGTTGAACGCTGAGCTGTAGTCAATGAATAGCATTCTCGCATAGGTGTTCCTTTTGTCCAGGTAGGAAAGGGCAGTGTGGAGTGCAATAGAGATTGCAGCATCTGTGGATCTTTTGGGGCGGTATGCAAATTGGAGTGGGTCTAGTGTTTCTGGGATAATGGTGTTGATGTGAGCCATGACCACCAGCCTTTCAAAGCACTTCATGGCTACAGACTTGAGTGCTACAGGTCGGAAGTCATTTAGGCAGGTTACCTTAGTATTCTTGGTCACAGGGTTTATGGTGGTCTGCTAAAAACATGTTGGTATGACAGACTCTGACAGGGAGAGGTTGAAAATGTTAGTGAAGACACTTGCCAGTTGGTCAGCGCATGCTTGCAGTATATACAGTGCCTTGCGAAAGTATTCGGCCCCCTTGAACTTTGCGACCTTTTTCCACATTTCAGGCTTCAAACATAAAGATATAAAACTGTACATTGGATCATTCAGAGATCCTCACTGAACTTCTGGAGAGAGTTTGCTGCACTGAAAGTAAAGGGGCTGAATAATTTTGCACGCCCAATTTTTCAGTTTTTGATTTGTTAAAAACGTTTGAAATATCCAATAAATGTCGTTCCACTTCATGATTGTGTCCCACTTGTTGTTGATTCTTCACAAAAAAATACAGTTTTATATCTTTATGTTTGAAGCAAAAGGTCGCAAAGTTCAAGGGGGCCGAATACTTTCGCAAGGCACTGTAGCGTAACTAGGAAGTTGTTAATGTTCTTAGCTTTATCCTTTGAGAATAGACAAGTGAAAAGATTCTGGGGAGGATGAGCATGCGTAAGTTCAATATGTACCCATTCGTCTTTAGTGCATTTAATTATATGTGGCAAATCCCTGTGTGGCGAGTTGACACAATTCCAAGTTTGGAAGGTTAAAATCACCATCTGATTTATTAGGGTGTAAAGCTTTCCTTTTTATTCTATGAGTTTTATGTTCCCATACAAAAATTGTTATGACCGAGTATACTTTTTTAAAGAAGGGGTAATTGGTATTACCGAGAATAAATGTAAAAACTTTGGGTGCCGTGCCATTCTGAACAGCTTTATTCTATCCGTACGTTTTATGGGAAGATTGTTCCATTTCATTACATCTGCTTTCATATTGTTGAGTAATGGGATAAAATAATTGTTATGTATTTGTTGTTTGTTGTCACTTATTAATAAGCCTCCGAAGTAGTTCATATTTTTTGTGGTCCACTTAAAGGATTGCTGTATATAATGAGTTATGTTATTTATCTTTTTCCTATTGTTATTATTCATTTATTTCCATGTTAATCTTATATTCTAAGATTTTAATGTTTACTGATACTGATACATTTATGTTTGGGTCCTGTCTAATTCTTTCTGCAAGTAGTTCAATTGCCAGTGCAAACAGGAGGAGGAAAGATGACATCAATGTTTTATGCCCCTTTCTAAACCAATTTCATCAGATAATGTATTATTTGTATATATTTTTGCTTCAGGATATTAATATTCTATTTTTAAGAAATGTATTATTTCAGCTGGAAAGTTGAAAGCTTCCAAAGTTTTGAATAAAAAAGGCCATTCAAGACGGTCAACTATTGATCTATTATCTATTTTTTTTGCCAATTAAATAAAATATGTTATTGTATTTGTTTGTAAGTGTCTATTTTTAATAAACCCTGTTTGATTGATATGTATAAATTCTGGTAAGATTTGCCATTCTATTGCTTATGAGCTTTGTCATTATTTTATTGTCATTTATTACATTAATGGGTCTGTAATCAGCATGGGACTCCAGAATTTCCTGGTTTTAATATAACTGAAATAACTGTTTGATACATTGAACTAGGAAACACTGAATTGAGTTTAAGTCAGAAGTAAATTAAAACTAGTTTTTCAACCACTCCACAAAAAACGATAGTTTTGGAAAGTCAGTTAGGACATCTACTTTGTGCATGACACAAGTCATTTTTCCAACAATTGTTTACAGACAGATTATTTCACTTACAATTCACTGTATCACAATTCCACTGGGTCAGAAGTTTACATACACTAAGGTGACTGTGCCTTTACTTGGAAAATTACACAAAATGATGTCATGGCTTTAGAAGCTTCTGACAGGCTAATTGACATCATTTGAGTCAATTGGAGGTGGATATATTTCAAGGAATACCTTCAATCTCAATGCCTCTTTGCCTGACATTATGGGAAAATCAAAAGGAATCAGCCAAGACCTCAGAATGGTTTTGACCTCCACAAGTCTGGTTCATCCTTGGGAGCAAATTCCAAACACCTGAAGGTACCACGTTCACCTTTACAAACAATGGTACGCAAGTATAAACACCATGGGACCACACAGCCGTCATACCGCTCAGGACGGAGACACATTCTGTCTCATAGAGATGAACGTACTTTGGTGCGAAAAGTGCCAATCATTCACAGAACAACAGCAAAGGACCTTGTGAAGATGCTGGAGGAAACAGGTACAAAAGTATCCAGTAAAACGAGTCATATATCGACATAACCTGAAAGGCTGTTATTAAGCAAGGAAGAAGCCACTGCTCCAAAACCGCCATAAAAAACTCAGTTTGCAACTGCACATAGGGAGAAAGATCGTACTTTTTGGAGAAATGTCCTCTGGTCTGATGAAACAAAATAGAACTGTTTGGCCATAATGACCATCGTTATGTTTGGAGGAAGCTTGCAAGCCGAAGAACACCATCCCAACCGTGAAGAACGGGAGTGGCAGCATCATGTTGTGGGGGTGCTGCCGGAGGGACTGGTGCACTTCACAAAATAGATCGCATCATGAGGTAGAAAAATTATGTGGATATATTGAAGCAACATCTCAAGACATCAGTCAGGAAGTTAATGTAACGATCATCGTAGGTGGAAGAAGGAGAGGACCAAGGTGCAACGTGGTACGTGTTCATGATCTTTTAATTACACTGAACACTAGAACAAAAATAACAAAATGGAACAAATGGAACAGTCTGTCTGGTACAGAGACAGAGACAGAAAACAACTACCCACAACTCAAGGGCGAAACCAGGCTGCCTAAGTATGGTTCTCAATCAGAGACAACGATTGACAGCTGCCTCTGATTGGGAACCATACCAGGCCAAGCACATAGAAATACAAACATAGAATGCCCACCCCAACTCACGCCCTGACCAACCTAAAATAGAGACATAAAAAAGGAACTAAGGTCAGGACGTGACAGTAACCTCCCAAAGGTGCAGACTCCGGCCGCAAAACCTAAACCCATAGGGGAGGGTCTGGGTGGGCATCTGTCTGGGGTGGCGGCACTGGCGCGGGACGTGGACCCCACTCCACCTTAGTCTGGGCCAAATTAGGTGGCGCCTTTGGAGCGGCGACCCTCGCCACCGACCCCGGACTGGAGACCCTTTCAGGGCGATTCTGGCAGCGCTGGAGTGAAGGGTAACTCTGGCAGCGCAGGAGTGAAGGGCGACTCTGGCAGCGCAGGAGTGAAGGGCGACTCTGGCAGCGCAGGAATGAAGGGCGACTCTGGCAGCTCCTGACTGACGGGCGGCTCTAGCAGCTCCTAACTGACGGGCGGCTCTGGCAGCTCCTGACTGATGGGGAGGTCTAGCAGCTCCTGACTAACGGGCAGCTCTGGCAGCTCCTGACTGACGGGCAGGTCTGGCAGCTCCTGACTGGCGGGCGGCTCTGGCAGCTCCTGACCAACGGGCGGCTCTGGCAGCTCTTGACTGACGGGCGGGTCTGGCGGCTCCGGACAGGAGGAAGGCTCTGGAAGCACTGGACAGGAGGGAGACTCTGGAAGCGCTGGACAGGAGGAAGAACCTGGAGGGAGGAGACGGAGAGACAGCCTGGTGCGTGGGGCTGCCACAGGAGGCCTGGTGCATGGAGGAGGAGCCTGATGGACCGGACTGTGGAGGCGCACTGGAGGTCTCGAGCACCGAGCCCGGAAAGTGCGGCGGGGTGGAACAGACCACACTGGGCTGTGCTGGCGAACCGGGGACACCGTGCGTAGGGCTGGTGCCATATTACACGGGCCGAGGAGACGCACTGGAGACCAGATGCGCTGAACCGGCTTCATTACTCCTGGCTCGATGCCCACTCTAGCCCGGCCGATACGATGATCTGTGATGTAGTGCACCGGGCTATGCCTGCACACTGGGGACACCGTGCGCCTAACGGCATAACACGGTGCCTGCCCGGTCAACTTCTCGCCACGGTAAGCACGGGGAGTTGGCTCAGGTCTCCTACCTGACTTAGCCACACTCCCGTGTTCCTCCCCCAATACATTTTTGGGGCTGCCTCTCGTGCCTGTTGCGCTGCTGTGCTAACTTCTCATATCGCAGACGCTCGGCTTTAGCTGCCTCCAGAGACAGCATCCAGAGACAGAAAACAACTACCCACAACCTTAGAGTGAAACCAGGCTGCCTAAGTATGGTTCTCAATCAGAGACAACAATTGACAGCTGCCTCTGATTGGGAACCATACCAGGCCAAACACATAGAAATACAAACATAGAATGCCCACCCCAACTCACGCCCTGACCAACCTAAAATAGAGACGTAAAAAAATAACTAAGGTCAGGACTTGACAGTTAAAGCTTGGTCACAGATGGGTCTTCCAAATGAACAATGACCTCAAGCATACTTCCAAAGTTGGGGCAAAATGGCTAAAGGACAACAAAGTCAAGGTATTGGAATGGCCATCACAAAGCCCTGACCTCAAACCTATAGACAATTTGTGGGCAGAACTGAAAAAGTGAAAAAGCAAGGAGGCCTACAAACCTGACTCAGTTTCACCAGCTCTAAATCATTCTCTCTACTATTATTCTGACATTTCACATTCATAAGATAAAATGGTGATCCTAACTGACCTAAGACAGGGAATTATTACTAGGACTAAGTGTCATAAATAAATAAAACTGAGTTTAAATGTATTTGGTTAAGGTGTATGTAAACTTCCGACTTCAACTGCAGAAGTGAGTGAGAGGTGGTTAAAACTTGTTCACGCTACACGTTCCCCAAGGGCACCCCCCCCACCCCCTCAACTCAAAAAGTGGCGCACAGAATGCAAAAATATTCTTAGAAATATTTAACCTCCACACATTAACAAGTCCAATAGCTCAAATGAAAGATAAACACCTTGTTCATCTCCCCAGCGAGTCAGATTTATAAAATGTTTTACGGCAAAAACATAGCACATATGTATATCAAACCACCACAAAGACACAGTCAATATGTAGCCATTTTGTCGAACAAAAGATGTAATCACAAACGCAGGATTAAAAGAAAAATAATTCACTAACCTTTTGAAAATCTTCATCAGATGACAGTAATAGGACATGTTACATAGTACATTTATGTTTTTTTCAATAATATGCCATTTATATCCATAAATCTCCATTTACATTGACACCATGTTCAGAAAATGCTAAAAAATGTCCGGAAAAATTATAGATAACTCCGCCAGATAACGCCAGATAACAGCAATACACATCATAAACTTTGACTAAATATACATGTTCTACATATAGTTAGAAAGATATACTGCTTCTCAATGCAATCGCTTTGTCACATTTATTTTTAACGTTACAGAAATCGTTAGCTATATATAATCTGAGACGGCGCTCAGACGTAAGCAATATTTCTCCGCTATGTTGGAGTCAACAGAAACACAAAATTACAACATAAATATTCCCTTACCTTTGATGGTCTTCGATCAGAATGTAGTGGAAGGAGTCATACTTACCCAAAACAGCGTTTGGTTTCAAGTCGCGTGTCTTTGTGTTAGCAAATGCGACAAATTCCAGCTGAAATGCATCCAAAATAACTTCTGGTCTCGAGGGGTTGCACATCAAAACTTCAAAATTACATATTATATGTCGACTAAACTGGTCGAACTAAGTGCAGAATCAAGATTTAGGATGTTATTAACGTACAAAACAATTCTCAAATTGACCGGACAAACTGTACTCTTCTCGTGCAAGATGGAACAAAGGGCGCTCTGTGCGCAGCACGCTCCTGAAAGTGCATGTATTTTCTCGCGACACCCAGTATTTTGCCTGCCAAAGGGTCAAAGCTCGCGGGATTTGCACAATTAAACGCTCTATTTATAGAAGACATCTCGCGGAAGACATAGAAACTGATCCCAGATCCATAGCTGGTTGGTAAGGGTGGGTGCGATGTCAAAGTTGGCCCAACTTTCCTGATGAGAAAAATAGTTTGGGAGATTGGCTGCCCTGTGAGTTCTGCTATACATACAGACATAATTCAACTGGTTTTAGAATCTTTAGAGTGTTTTCTATTCAATAATAGTTATTATATGCATACATTAACAATTTTGGACAGATTTTTTTCCAGTTTACTATGGGCACGCAATTCATCCAAAGGGGGCAGTAATGTCCTGAGCCTTAACAGGTTTTAAAGCACTTCATTCACGTGTTCCATCAATTTAGACAAGTGTGTCAGGTAGACAAGTGTGTCAGGTAAGCATCATCTAATAATGATAAACTATTTATAAACTATTTTTATCTGGACACTTTCTGTTTCTGATATTACAGGTATGCAAGTACTATCACTGTATCCTCTGCATGTGACAAACAAACTTTTTATTTTATTTTGTGTGTGCTTACCACATGACCTCACATTTGAATCCTTAAAGAGATGGGTGGGACTGAGATTTAAGAGGGTGTGAACGATGCTGAATGGGTGTACACAAACAAGAGCTCTCCAGTAGGTGTACCATAACATTGAAGGGCCATTTTCTCAAAAGTGGGGTTACAAGTTTATCAACTTCCAAAGCAGAATTACTTTCCCATTGTTCCTCAACTGCAGTGTATGAAGTGGCATTTCCTTGCACTGACTTTCTACTTTTATCCAATGTAAAAAACACCATTTCAAATTTTGCTACATAAGACCGAATCGAGGCGGTCGTTCATATATTTCCCCCTTTGAATTGTCTTTTCAGTGTCAATGTAGCCTATTGTTTACAGACAGCCATGTTGAGAACACAATTCTGATTTTCTTCCCGGATCTTTTTGTTTGACTCTCCACATATCAGACTCAAGTCAGATTTGTGCCTTCACACTGATGTAGCCTCTGAAATAGCCCAATTCGGTTACTTCTAATTGTTACTTAGAAGAGTTATTATGGGGAAAGTAGAGTATAGATTGCATTGGGGGAAGGGGGAAGGATATTGTCTCAATGTACAACAAGCTGGTCTTAGGCATCTCTGTATGTGGCCTATTGCGCTCATAGTTTTTTCATACTTCGACAACTTCTCAGAGCAGGGGGCTCTCCTCTTTCAACTCAGAAGGTTTCTGGGAAGGTTTCTTGTAGCTTTATTAAGGCGACTGTGAATTCCATTCTTTGCGTTCCCTTCCATACCCACAGCACTGCTGGAAAGCGGAGCTGTGATCCGATCCCCTCCCCCAGCGACCTCGAATGGACTGGTGGTGGACCTTGACCTTCCTTCCCCCCTGCCCCCAGAATGCACATCTTGGTCTGATAATTCCACAGCTTGAAGACCATCATGTATCGGCATCTAGTGCTCTTCTGCTTCACGCCTTTCCTATGGCATCGCTCCAGATCCCCTGTTTGTGTTTCTAACTTGGTCCTTGTCTTTTCCTTGGAGGAAGTCATGACCTGCTGGATTCATGTCACCAACCCCGCTTTACCAACGGAATGGTTCGCTGTTGTACATAACTGATCACTCACACTCTCTCAGTTGGTTGGGGATATGTTGATTTTTCGATTTTAGAGGCTTAATTTAAAATGAGTTGTCTGGTTTCTACATATAACCATGAGCAACTCACTCTCTATGCATCCTATCGGTACGTGCATGCGCCTCCCCTTGTTTTACATTTCAATAAAGGATTTCCCATTCACTCCTGATTGAATGCCTGTTATTACTCTTTGGCTGTGTTTACACACAGTCATGCCAAGAACCCAATTCTGATTTTCTTTCCATATCTGATCTTTTTGTCTGACTCTCCACACTCAGTTTAACATGGAACTCATCAGATTTGCGCCATCACACTTATGTAGCCTCTGAAATAGCACACAGACACAATAGTAATTTCATATGATAGCATTTTCACATGCAAAAACCACACTCCAGAGCAAAATATATCAGATCTGAGGATCCAAGCAGAGGTCGTATATGATTGAAAACCACATAAGAATGTTGTATATATCGGAACTTGACAAATCTGATTTCATGTGGCTTTTTGCTGTTTACACATCAGGGAAAAGATCAGAACTGTATCAGAAATGCCAGAAGATATTTTCCTAATGTGTAAACAGCAACAACTTCCGATTTATACCACCTCCATATGTGGATCTGTCTGGATGCTCAGATCAGATATTTTTATTTTGACGTGTCTTTTTTGTGCACATTACCTGCCGTTACCATGACAACGACCCCAAAATTTAAAGAAACAGTGACAGGAAATGAGCATTGCATCTGTGTGCTACTTCAGAGGCGATATCAGTGTGAGTGGGCAAATGTTATATGCTCCATCCTGGTGGCACAGTGAACTAATTCCATATGGATAGAGAAGAGAAGGTTAAAATCTCAGACACTGTGCCACCATAAAAAAATAAACTATACAAGGTGTTATTAAAATGCAAAATTATGACTAAGCATTACATTCAATTCTTGACCTTCAGTTTTGATGCATCACATGAAGCTGCAACATTAACTAGGCTAGCTCTGATAATAACAAACACATAAGCCATCCTTTCCAAATGATGAGTGATTGAATCATCATCCCTCTCCCTTTTTCCCCCCTTGAATTGGTCCATAGTCCCAGACTAATTTTCATATCTAAAAGGAAGGCGCGATGATCTGATATTCTTGTGTGTAAATGCTGAGCCGTGAGCCTGTGATCAAACTCCGCCATTGAGATGCAGATTTAAGCTTAGATCATCACTTAAGAGGATGCCGCAGAGGGTTTTCCCGCTCTTTGTGTGCCTTTAAGACATCAGTGGTGTGTTCACTCTGAACCAAATGGAAGCAAATGGGACACCACTGGGCGTGGCCTAACTAAATTTGTCCAAAAAGAAACTCGTTTTAGTTGTAAAATGTTTTGCTACGATGTGCAGTAATGAATACACCCTAGCTGTGGGCTAGGTGATAGAAGGCACCCTGCAGGCAGCAGAATCCTCCTCATTGAAAGCAGCTGTTTCATGGGCTTTGTTTTGAGTCATCAACTAAACATGTTGCCGGTAAAAGTGAACATTTTTTAAACGTTCTGAGAATGGAAGTGAAAATTTCACTTGTTCTGGGAACGTTTATCTTTAGGTTGCAGGAAGGTAAATGTTTTACTATGGTTCCCTGAAAGTTTCCTGGAGGTTTTATTAACATTCTGAGAGGTAATTAAATAATGTTTTGAAAACATGTTTCAATAAGACTTTTAATACTAGATTAAAAAACATGCGCATGTGACCTATTATTTTAATAAACACCGTTGAAACTGACCTAATTCTACTCTGTCTGATCTGTGTAAAAGTTTTGACCCAACCCCCTGGTCTGCCACAATGCTCATGTTATTTAAATTAGTGCAGGGTGAGCTGCATAAAGTGGACTTCCTACTAGGGCACACCGCCTCAGTGCTAACAATTCATAGGCACCTGATTACTGCATACAATAGCTGTAGGATCAGCAGAAGCTTTCAGGGTAGTTAGAGGTACATAAATTAGGTTACTTACATTGCATCTTCAAGCGCCCCTGGGATAATGTACATTTGCTGAAGCATTATGACAACTCAGCGACACATTGTTAGGGATTAACTGAGCTGGGCTTGGGTCATTGATAAGTCATTGTCTCAACGCAGCCTTATAATGCTTTGAAAGGATCCAGGAACCCAAATGATTTGGGTGGATCCCATCCTCCTTATAATACAAGCTTTTTTTCCAGAAGGTATCAAAATTGTCATTAAATGTTACACCCACAGAGCTGCAATAGTCTCGTAGCCAGTTATGGAGGGTAAAAGGTCTGCTGAAAAGTTCAATGCCACGATTTTGGGGGACACAGGGCCAGACATTTTGCGATGTTTGTTGGTGTCAAGCAGAGACCCAGTCTGTTTTGAGCTGCCCTTTATAAATCTTCTTAGTTCATAACGTCATTGAAACCCACATGAGCTATAATAGACTCAATTTCCTGATGGTTGTTTAAAATATTTTTGAGCAGCTTATTGATGTCCTGTACTCGTGCTCCTGGTTGCACAACATTCTTGCTCCGTCCATTACTACCCCTCACGCAATTCATTGAACCTTTCATGGGCCGAAGAGAAGCAGGATAGCGTACGCCCGCTGCTCCCGGCAATAGCAGGCAGTGCCCTGTCTGATCCAGAAAGAGTGAAAGGAGATGAACACGGCGAAGTGAGTGCTGGAGTCAACGTAGTTGGAGTCAGCACCGCCGTCGCAGACACAGGCAATCCCAGGGATAAAGGCACAGGTAGATCAGGCACCAGTGCAGCGGAGGTTTTCTTTATGTGCCTCTGCTCCAAATCTTTTATAGTCACTCCCATCTGCTTAGCAGCATGCCGCTGCCTTTGGTTGCCACGTCTTGTAACATGGGACCAGCGCTGATTGTTCTAATCTTGTTGTTCTCCATCTACTTCACTACAAGATGGAGGAGGAGAAGCAGATGGAGATGACTTCCTTGGGAGGCAAGTTCCAGGTAGGACAGGCCATTCGGATAGGGACAGATGACAAGGCAGGGACACATCCATCAGACCCGAGGAGCATCCAGCCACAGGAGCTGAGAATGAGAAAGTTCTAATTAGTGTTTTCCCCATAAATTGCCCAGAATTGAGATTTGCTTGCTAAGTATAGCCACCTCATTCCTATAATTCTCCACTAGCAAACAATTGCCGCATTGGAACTCTGAATTGTCAATGTTGTCCCGGACGAGCGTACTAAACACAGCTTCTACAGCGCTGGAAACATTTGTTAGATATTCCAGGCGAAGCGGGCTCCAATGCAACCTATCAGTAGTTATCAAGTGTCCGTTGTCACACTAACTACATAGCCAAGGTCATTGATGATGAAAAAGGAATGATGATAGGTCAAAGGTGAACAAATGAATGTCAGACGTTTCATATGCTATGGTATGTTAGTGTAATACAATCTTGATCTTTAAACACTCTATGTTGTCATCTGCCACAGGACAACATCCTACACACCAAACAAAAATGTTTGTTTTCTTCAAGCTTATGCAGGCCGCAACATTCCATTAATCCATCATTCTGGCAGTTTCATTTCGGGAGATGTTTGTGTCCCAGACAAAACGCTGGGATTTGAGGAATTATAGCAGGGGTTTGGCTCAGCAGACCATGCACAATCGGGTTTGCTTTACTACAGCTGCATTCATCTTAATGTCTGAGCCCTGCTTTCTATCATGTCAAGTCCTGCAATCTCTCTGGCAGTGTCCGAAATCTGGCTTGCCGACTAATTGCTTAAACTGCATAACGTGCACCATTCATTCAGCGAGTCCCCTCAGTTGTTGTCTAAAAAGTGGGTTTCGAAAGACAATTCTCTTCCTCAATAGTGTGCAGCGAATTCTACTATATGAAAAGCCTAAATGAGTATGACATCCTGGCATTTAAAGCATGCTCCATTTTTAAAAATGTCATTTACTATAAAACACACATTTCCTGGAGAGGCTCAGACCGAGGCTGACCACTCGAGTCAACAGCCAGCCATGTGTCATGTGTCTCAAGAACTGTCAAGGTCTGCAGCTGAACATTTAGACTTCCCTACAGATCATTGATGTTCTTCAAAATTTAGGGGATGTTTTCTCTACACACATCCGAGAATCAACTGCAGAACATCCACCATCAGACGCTTTGTTGTCAGGAGCGGCCTAGACGAGAAATAGACCCCAACACACTGTCAAGTCGTCTGGAAACATTCATGCCTCTCCTATGGTTAGCTGAGCTCCATGGAGTCTCCAGGAGTACCCTGCAGCATCAAATTAATGAACAGAACCTCTATGTTAGAGCAAGGTATTCTGCTATCTCTGATGAAACAGCATGGGAGGACCATTAAAGTCCAGGATTCCACATGCTGGTGACAGACTGATGAAGGGTAATCTGCACGCTATCTGGCACAGTGTGCAATGGCGAAGAATCGTGTCCTCCATGAGCCGGGCGGATGGAGCTGGAGTTTTGGCTAGGTTATTGCAGCTGGGTACGGTAGCTCGCACAACATATTCTGTGCCAGCTCCCTTGTCCATTGTTCACATCGACACCAATCACAAGTTATTCAGGCAGTCTTGTGTTTTGCAGAGGATTATTATCAGGTAAACAGATGGTGAAAAGTGCTCTGAGAGCAGATATTGACCACAATCAGTAAAGACCTGAGGGAACACACCTAATGTGCTGTGAAATCTATTGTGAACTTATTGTAATGTTTTTAAAATTGTATAACTGCCTTAATTTTGCTGGACCGCAGGATGAGTAGCTGCTGCCTTGTCTAAAGGGGATCCATAACAAATACAAATACAATAAATGTCTTCCTGAATGACAGCAGTTATCACAAATTATTACAATATGTAATAATATTAATTTTGCATGATTTTTGTTGGATGTAACAGAAAAACACCAATGTTTTATTTGTTGCCATGTTACTGCCACGGTAAATCACCTTATATTCTTAGGTTCAACATTATGATATTTGGAGGTATACAGTTATTTTTCCTTTGAAAACTGCATGTCATTTTGTTTTTTATCAAATGGTTAATCTATGGTATTTTCCGAGGACAGATGACTAGGGGAATTTAACTACTTAACTCAATTATACATGCACCTGTTATTGCTACATCTATTTGTCATGATATCAACCTCATGGTAAGGTTTTTTTGAATCCCACAACACAATGACATGTGTATCATTTATGCAGCCACAAATTAAGGCCTTAAATTGACAACATGTTTCTGTTTTGTACCTCTACTGCTGGAAACACAAAACAAGAATTGCTTTTGCTTTTTTCCTTGATGAAGATTCCAAGTGTTGGTGGCTATCAAGGTAAGAAATCATAACACAAACTACTAACAGACACATCTCAACATCAGTCCATCCACTGACATTTTCTACATGAAATCTGCCTCCAGAAATAAGAGCTACGAATGGTTGTGACATGCTGCTGCTTGGACTCTGCCTGGCGATCTGTTCACCGTCTGCCCTGGTTGTCTCCCCATGTCTGGTACAGGTACCTCCTCCCCCTCCCTCCCGAGCTTTCACTTGCCTCCAACACACAGGCAAATTACTCTGAACTTACAATGGTTAGCCACAAGTCGTTGCATTTTGCTATTTGCCTTATGACTCCTGCATGCTTTGTTGACGATGAACTTTCTTTATCCAACCGTGGGACAGACTGTTTGTTCCAACACTCTGGACTCTGGATCTCTATTGGTTACGCAGACTTTTGACCTTCCATTCCATTCTAACCACCTCTTGACAGCTTTGTATTGATGTGACCTGATGAAATTGCTGTGCAATATGATCTTGTTGCCATCTAACGCACATATGGCACTGTAGAGCTCTCCCTGTCCTATGCCGTGCCTTGATTGTATTACTGTTCATGATACCTGGAAATGTGGATGTACACCCTGGCCCATCTACTGTTACTAGCTCCAATTCTGACTTGTGCTCTGATATCTGCTATACTGATTTCTGTTCCCGTAAAAGCCTGGGATTTCTGCACATTAACACGAGAAGAAGATTACCTAAAATTGATCAATTGAATGTGTGGGTTTAAAGCTCCAATCCAGATGTGTTAGTCATTACTGAGACGTGGCTAAGGAAGAGTGTTTTGAATACTGAGGTTAACCTTTTCTGGTTATAACCTTTTTTCGGCAAGACAGATTTTCCAAACGTGGGGGAGTGGATCACCTTCAGTGCTCGGTTGTCTCCACCAGGTTTGACCCCAAACAATTTGATTTGCTGGTTTTAAGTATTACACTTTTAAATAGCTCTTTGTTGGCTGCTGCTGGGTGCCATCGTCTTCCCTCAGCACCGGCCTGTACCCTACCTGCCCTAAGCGCTATCTTGGCCCCTTACACCAAGTCTGAATTTGTCCTGCTAGGTGACCTAAATTGGGACATGCTTAACCCACTTGTGCAAGCCCTAAAGCAATGGGACTCCCTAAATCTTTCTCAGATTATTGCCAATCCCACAAGGTATGACTCCAAACACCCAGAAAAGGCTACTCTTGTTGATGTTCTCCTCAAAAATATCTGTGTTTTCTGTAATGACCTTAGTGATCACTGTTTTACAGCCTGTGTTGGTAATGGCTGCTCAGGGAAACAACCTGTCCTGATTTGTCGTAGACGCTTGTTAAAAAACTTTAATGAGCAAGCCTTCCTTCATGATCTGGCCTCTGTAAAATGTTATAGAATCAGCTTCATCCCCTCTGTCGAAGACGCTTGGACCTTCTTTAGTGGTATTGTTAATAACAAACACGCCCCCATAAAGAAAATGAGAATTAAACACAGGTTCGGCCGTGATCTTGCAGAGTTACTCCACCTCAAGTATTGCATTTGTAGAAAGGCTTGACACACGTATACTCAGGCTTACTGGCTCTTGTTCAGGCAAATGAGAAATAAGTGCACTCAGGCTATCCGGAAGGCCAAAGTTAGTTACTTTAAGGAGCAGTTCTATCTCTATGGGTCTAACCCCAAGAAGTTCTGGAAAATGATTAAAGACCTGAAGAATAGGGCCTCCCGGGTGGCGCAGTGGTCATCGCAGTGCTAGCTGTGCACCCAGAGACTCTGGGTTTTAGCCCAGGCTCTGTCGCAGCCGGCCGCGACTGGGAGGTCCATGGGGCGACGCACAATTGGCCTAGCGTTGTCCGGTTTGCCGGTAGGGATATCCTTGTCTCATCCCGCAGTCGCGACTCCTGTGGTGGGCCGGTTGCAGTGTATGTTGACCAGGTCGCTAGGTGTACGGTGTTTCCTCCGGCACATTTGTGCGGCTGGCTTGCGAGTTGGATGAGCACTGTTTTAAGAAGCAGTGAGGCTTGGTTGAGTTGTGTTTCGGAGGACGCATGGCTTTCGACCTTCGTCTCTCCTGAGCCCCTACGGGAGTTGCAGTGATGAGACAAGACAGTAACTACTAACAATTGGATACCACAAAATTGGGGGAGATAAAGGGGGTAGAAAGAAACCTGGAGAACAAACCCTCCTCACAGCTGCCACTGTCCCTTAAAGTTTATGTGGTTGTTACTGACAAGAAGGACATGGCTGAGCTCTTTAATCACCACTTAATTAAGTCAGGCTTCCTATTTGACTCAGCAATACCTCCCTGCCCGTCCAACATTTCCTCATTTTCTACCCCTTCTAATGCGACTGTCCCCGTTGCTTCTCCCTTTTTTTCCCCTGCCCCGCTACTTTCTCCCTGCAGGCTGTCACTGAGTCTGAGGTGATAAAGGAGCTCCTGAAACTTGACTCCAAAAAATATCTGGGTCAGATGGTTTAGACCCTTTCTTCTTTAACCTGTCCCTATCATCACCAAGCCTATCTCCAACCATTTTAACCTGTCTCTCCTTTCTTGGAAGGCAGCCACGGTTCGTCCATTATTTAAAGGGGGAGATCAAGCTGATCCTAACTGTTATAGGCCTATTTCTATTTTGCCCTGTTTATCAAAACTGTTGGAAAAACTTGTCAATCAGCTGACTGGCTATCTTGATGTCTATAGTATTCTCTCTGGTATGTAATCTGATTTCTGCTAAGTTTATGGATGTGTCACTCAACCTTAAAGGTCCTCAATGATGTCACCATTGCCCTTGATTCTAAGCAATGTTGTGCTGCTATTTTTATTGACTTGACCAAAGATTCTGATACGGTAGACCATTCCATTCTTGTGGGCCGCCTAAGGAATATCACGGAGACAAAATGTATAGATCAGCAGGTTAGAGTGCTCTCGAGTGGCTAAATGTTCTTTACCATTCAGCCATCAGAATTGCCACCAATGCTCCTTATAGGACACATCACTGCACTCTATATTCCTCTGTAAACTGGTCATCTCTGAATTCCCGTCCCAAGACCCACTGGTTGATGCTTATTTAAAAAACCCTCTTTGGCCTCACTCCCCCCTATCTGAGATATCTACTGCAGCACTCATCCTCCACATACAACACCTTTTCTGCCAGTCACATTCTGTTAGCTATTCCCTAGCTAATCAAACAAGCTAAGCGTCAGTATAGAGACAAAGTAGAGTTGCAAATCAACGGCTCAGACACAAGAGGTATGTGGCAGGGTCTACAGTCAATCATGGACTACAAAAAGAAAACCAGCCCTGTCGCGGACCACAATGTCTTGCTCCTAGACAAACTAAACAACTTCTTTGCTCGCTTTGAGGACAATACAGTGCCACCGACACGGCCCGCTACCAAAACCTGTTGGCTCTCCTTCACTGCAGCCAATGTGAGTAAAACATTTAAGCATGTTAACCCACGCAAGGCTGCATCCCTAGCCGCGTCTTCAGAGCATGTCCACTGGGTACTGGAGTTCCTGACGTGCCGCCCCAAGGTGGTGAGGGTAGGAAACAACATCTCCACCCCGCTGATCCTCAACACTGGGGCCCCACAAAAGTGCGTTCTCAGCCCTCTCCTGTACTCTCTGTTCACCCATGACTGCGTGCCATGCACGCATCCAACTCAATCATCAAGTTTGCAGACGACACTACAGTGGTAGGCTTGATTACCAACAACGATGAGATGGCCTACAGGGAGGAGGTGAGGGCCCTCGGAGTGTGGTGTCAGGAAAATAACCTCACACTCAATGTCAACAAAACAAAGGAGATGAACAGCAGAGGGAGCACCCCCCTATCCACATCGACGGGACAGCAGTGGAGAAGGTGGAAAGTTTTAAGGTCCTCAGCGTACACATCACGGACCAACTGAAATGGTCCACCCACACAGACAGCGTGTCGAAGAAGGCGCAGCAGCACCTCTTCAACCTCAGGAAGCTGAAGACATTTGGCTTGTCACCAAAAACACTCACAAACTTTTACAGATGCACAATCGAGAGCATCCTGTCGGGCTGTATCACCGCCTGGTACGGCAACTGCTCTGCCCACAACCGTAAGGCTCTCCAGAGGGTAGTGAGGTCTGCACAATGCATCACCGGGGGCAAACTACCTGCCCTCCAGGACACCTACACCACCTGATGTCACAGGAAGGCCAAAAAGATCAGCAAGGACAACAACCACCCGAGCCACTGCCTGTTCACCCCGCTATCATCCAGAAGGCGAGGTCAGTACAGGTGCATCAATGCAGGGACTGAGAGATTGAAAAACAGCTTCTATCTCAAGGCCATCAGGCTGTTAAATAGCCACCACTAACATTGAGTGGCTGCTGCCAACATACTGACTCATCTCTAGCCACTTAAATAATAAATAATTGGGTGTAAAAAATGTATCACTAGCCACTTTAAACAATGCCAACATACCTTACATTACTCATCTCATATGTATATACTGTACTCTATACCATCTACTGCATATTGCCTATGCCGTTCTTATTCATTCCTTTACACTTGTGTATAATGTAGTTGTTGTAAAAATTTTAGATTACTTTAAATATTACTGCATGGTCGGAACTAGCTGCACTCGCATTAACATCTGCATGTGACATCTAATTTGATTTGAATGGTACCCAGAGCAAACACATCCCTGGGTCTGATGAGTCTAAATTTAGAATTTCTGGTTCCAACCGCCATGTCTTTGTGAGGCGCAGAGTAGGTGAATGGATGATCTCCGTATGTGTGGTTACCACCTTGAAGGAGGAAGTGTGATGTGTGGAGTTTCTTTGCTGGTGACACTGTCTATGATTTATTTAGAATTCAATGCACACTTAACCAGCATGGATGCCACAGCTATACGCCATCCAATCTGGTTTGCTTTTAGTTGGACTATCATTTATTTTTCAACAGGACAATAACTGGACACACCTCCAGGCTGTGAATCCCCCCACCTCAACCCAATTGAAATGGATTGGGATGAGTTGGACCTCAGAGTGAAGGAACTCCTTCAAGAATTTTGGAAAAGCATTCCAGGTGAAGCTGGTTGTGAGAATGCAAAGCTTTCATCAAGGCAAAGCATTGCAACTTTGAAGAATCTCAAATATAAAATATATTTTGATTTGTTTTACAATTGTTTGGTTACTACATGATTCCATATGTGTTATTTCATAGTTTTGATGGCTTCACTATTATTCTACAATGTAGAAAATAGTAAACAAAGAAAAACCCTTGAATCAAACTTTTGACTGGTACTGTATGTAAATTAGATTTCTGTGTTTTCAATACATTTGCAAAATAAATCTAAAACAGGTTGATGTTTTCACTATGTCATTATGTGGTATTGTGTGTGGATAGGTGATAAAAATATATTTAAATTAAATCAATTAATTCGCTTTGGCTATCTACTTCAATTTCAGAGCTCTCACGTTAGTGTGCCAGAGTGCAGAGTTCAGACCCATGTTAGTAAACGTTGGCAAAAAAAGCGTAAATTGTTGCCAGCAGCACAGTTGCAGTCACCAACGATCTGGATACCGTAAAAATAGTGTAACCAGCTCTGCTAGGGCAAGTAAAACGGTCTGTTCTCTCATTTGTGTCTGGAAGTAGCTATTCAATGTTAGCCAGTTAGCTGACCTAACAACAGCAGTCAAGCACGCAAGCTATCTAAAGTTACATGTATGATCTTTGTAGTAATATTATATATATGTATCTCAGAGCCATTTGCTTTGCTATTTACAGACTAATTTTAGCTAGCAAACATTGAACCTGGTTGGCAACATGCAGATCCATGCAGTGTAGTAACGTCATGATTTTGGATTATGGTTCATTGTTTAGCTCTCGTCTGAGTGTGCTAGCAAGCTAGCCAACATTATTCAGCTAGCTTGATTGTTGTTGTTAGGACAGAACGATCGGATCAACCTTTAAAGAAATGGGTGGGGCTGAAGCTTAAGAGGGTGTGAACGATGCTGAATGGGTGTAGACAATGAAGAGCACTCCAAAAGGGGAACCAAATCAAATCAAATTCAAATCAAATTTTATTTGTCACATACACATGGTTAGCAGATGTTAATGCGAGTGTAGCGAAATGCTTGTGCTTCTAGTTCCGACAATGCAGTAATAACCAACAAGTAATCTAACTAACAATTCCAAAACTACTGTCTTATAAACAAGTGTAAGGGGATAAAGAATATGTACATAAAGATATATGAATGAGTGATGGTACAGAGCAGCATAGGCAAGATACATTAGATGGTATCGAGTATAGTATATACATATGAGATGAGTATGTAAACAAAGTGGCATAGTTCAAAGGCCATTTTCTCAAGTAATCGCTGTTCTGATATCCAGAAGCTATTTTCGGTCATAAGAGACTGTAGCAGCAACATTATGTACGAGTTAAGTTACAAATAATGTGAAAAAACACACTTAATAGCGCAGTTGGTTAGGAACCCGTACAACGGCAGCCAATCCCCCTGGCACCATTATTATGAGTTTTTCCAATTCTCCAGATCCTCTCCAGCTCTATTAGGTTGGATGGGGAACATTGCTGCACAGCTATTTTCAGGTCTCTACAGAAATGTATGACCGCGTGTCATGCATAGGTGTAATAGGTGGCAGAGAAGTCAGGCGCAGGAGAATCAAATGGAGTGTAAAATAGAGTCTTTTAATAAAGTCCACGGAGTATGCTCCATAACACTAAAAGTACATAACAAACAAACATGGGTACAAGGACCCGACGCGCACCTATACAACAAACACACTACACTGACAATAAAACAATCTCTGACAAAGACATGAGGGGAAACAGAGGGTTATATACACAACAGGTAATGAATGGGATTGAAAACAGGTGTGTGGGAAGACAAGACAAAACCAATGGAAAATGAAAAAAGGATCAATGATGGCTAGAAGACCGGTGACGTCAAACGCCGAGCACCGCCCGAACAAGGAGAGGCAATGACTTCGGCAGAAGTCGTGACACCGCTTTAAAGTCTGGGCTCTGGCTGGGCCACTCAAGGACATGCAGAGACTTGTCACGAGCGCTCTGGAGCAGGTTTTCATCAAGGATCTTTCTGTACTTTGCTCCATTCATCTTTCCCTTGACCCTGACTAGTCTCCCAGTCCCTGCCGCTGAGAAACATCCCCACAGCATGATTCTGCCACCACCATGCTTCACCGTAGGGATGGTGCCATGTTTCCTCCAGACGTGACACTTGGTATTTTGGCCAAAGCGTTCAATCTTTGTTTAATCAGAACAGAGAATCTTGTTTGTCATGGTCTGATAGTCTTTGGGGGCCTTTTGGCAAACTCTAAGCAGGCTGTCATGTGCCTTTTACTGAGGAGTGGCATCCTCCTTGCCACTCTACCATAAACACTTGAATGGTGAAGTCCTGCAGAAATGGACGTCCTTCTGGAATGTCTTCCCATTTCCACAGAGGAACTCTGGAGCTCTGTCAGAGCTCGACCATCAGGTTCTTGGTCATGTCCCTGACCAAGGCCCTTATCCCCAAATTGCTCAGTTTGGCCGGGTGGCCAGCTCTCGGAAGAGTCTTGGTGGTTCCAAACTTCTTCCATTTAAGAATGATGGAGGCCACTGTGTTCTTGGGGACCTTTAATGCTCCAGAAATGTGTTGGTACCCTTCCCTAGATCTGTGCCTTGACCAAACCCTGTCTCGGAGCTCTACGGGCAATTCCAGTTTTTGCACTGTCTATTGTGTGACCTTTATATAGACAGTTGTGGAAACAGGATGCACCTGAGCTCAATTTCGAGTCTCAAAGCAAAGGGTCTGAATACTTATGTAATTTAATGTTTTTTATTTTGAATACTTTTGAAAACATTTCTTAAAACCTGGTTTCACTTTGTCATTATGGGGTAGTGTGTGTATATTGATGAGGATAATGTTTAATATAATGAATTTTAGAATAAGGCTGTAACAAAATGTGGAAAAAGGGAAGGGGTCTGAATACTTTCTGAATGCACTGTACATGTATATTATAGATGTAGGGGCTCATTCCAACACCCACCATACTTTATAATGGATAGTCTCACTAAAGACTCAAAATTGGCTATTTTCCTATGAATTTTGTATGTTTAAAATATTTTGTTACTAAAGACAAACAAAATGTGAAGAAAAGAAAACAGCAGCAGATACAATTTGAAGGCATAGTTAGTACAAATGTCTTTTAGACGCAGATAGCAGCAGATAATGATTACATAGTACAGTTATCAGATATAATTTCATAATACTGTTAGCACATATACAGTATATAGTCCTACGGAATCTCTTTGACTGTGTCCCAAATGGAACCCTATTGAACCCTAAGCACGTATAGCGCCTATTGGCCCTTGTCAAAATTAATGCACTATGTAGGGAATAGGGTACCATTTGGGATGAAGTATTTGGCTTCCAGATCAAATTGACTGATAGGCAGTGCATGGTCAGTGACCTCAATGTCCTTGTCATTAATAGGTATGTGGCACTACCTGGCACTTCAGGGGATGAGAAGCAGAATGATGTAAGGGGTATTCTGGGCAAAATATGGTTAAATTGGGTAAAATGACAGCTCCAGATTAAGCTGCCAAAGGGCCCGTCTGACATCTTTAAATACATCAAATGAGAGTCCTAAAACAACAATGGAAGCCCTGCTTCTACTGTAACATGTTTTACTAAAAGTTGCTTTATTTTGTTCTCCTGCAAAATTGGTAAAATGTCAGTTATGTTCCCTTGCCCTTCAACCATATACTAGTCTAGTCTGCACATATCAGAAACGAGAAAGTTTGCAATTCCTCAATTTGGCGAACCATGTGAACCAAACATTCCTTAAACTAAATCTGTCTTTACCTCTACCATTTGGGGCGGCCTCTTCTGAACTTTGGCGCATTTTCAGCCGTGAGTAATTCCTCACGTCTCAGAGGAAAATGTCAGTGTTTGAAAGCGCCCCTCTGGTGACAGTCTCTCTGATTTAGTAGCGCTTGTATCCAGGGGATACACACGACCAATGCAGTCTCTTCTTCATTAAAAGTGCTAGTGGGAATGATCAAAGAGTAAGCCCATTATCTGTGGCTCAAATAAAAAGTGTCTGTGGGATTTGCCCTTAATACTTAATAGTTACCATGGTTACTTACACGCTGGGCTTGGCACCCCTGTATAGAACTTGTTCCCTCGTGTGTCATCTCTGAGAATGCTGTTCATGTATCTTTCCAAGATGTCTATAACGATGTCGTATTATTGACATCATTTTCTGTCTGTAAACTGGTTTTCTGCCTGAGTTGGTGGTTGATGACTTGGCAGCGTGGTAGGCACAGCTTGTCCAACAAATGAATCATAAAATTGAGGAGTAGCTGATAACTGTGAAACAAACATTCTGGATAATATAGAGAACCTTGAACTATTTATTGATCAGCATTTTGATATGCTGAAAAAATAATCAGATGCAGAGGGAAGGGAAGGCTCCATCGTAGCTATGCTAACGCTCCATCGTAGCTATGCTAACTCACTACAAAATCAAGATTGCCTTGTTACAACTGGGTAGGGAACTGAAGAACACACCATTCTCTATTATTGAACAAATAGTGGAGAGGCAACGTAACCTGTTCCCACTTTCAAAAAGCCCCGAGCAGAGAAGCAGAATGTAAACAACCAAACGTTCAAGGACTCGAAGATTACAACGTGGCTGTGAGTGATAGGTACCTCCTACTGAATTCATCTCCTATATACCGCACTACACAGTACAATTATGTATTCATTCGTTTTCCCAAAAATCATTTGCATGATGGACTCTTTTTAATATTTTTTTAAATCATGCAGTATTGAACCGTGACCCTTGTTTGCGGATCTAATGTCGAGCTAGGATAAAGGATTCTATAAGTAAATCTATTGGAGTAGGCCTATACGACTCTAAAATAATTTGTCAATATCCATTTACATTATAAAAATCCATCTCAATGTTAAAAATGTCAAGGACATATTATTGTTCCGATACAAACCGGCAAATGGATTGGATATTGTCAACAGGGTTGTTGTCTTTATTAGTGTGTGGCGGGCTGGTTAACACTGTGTTAACGTTAGAACCAACACAACAAATGTCTTATGGAAGCACTAAGCAATAAGTATATTATATATTTCTATTTGAGCTATTTACGCTACCTTTTATATTCTTAATCCTAGTGATACAGGCCTAGATTTAAAACAGCCGAGGTGAGCAACAACCCTGGAATAAAAACAAAATGTGTGTGGGTGGAGCAAGGGTTGATGTTACTGGTTTACTCGCTCTGGATTGTCAGCAATTTGATTTGCATTTTAATGAGGGAAATAAGTATTTGACCCCCTCTCAATCAGAAAGATTTCTGGCTCCCAGGTGTCTTTTATACAGGTAATGAGCTGAGATTAGGAGCACACTCTTAAAGGGAGTGCTCCTAATCTCAGTTTGTTACATGTATAAAAGACACCTGTCCACAGAAGCAATCAATCAGATTCCAAACTCTCCACCATGGCCAAGACCAAAGAGCTCTGTATAAAAGACACCTGTCCACAGAAGCAATCAATCAGATTCCAAACTCTCCACCATGGCCAAGACCAAAGAGCTCTCCAAGGATGTTAGGGAAAGATTGTAGACCTACACAAGGCTGAAATGGGTTACAAGACCATCGCCAAGCATCTTGGTGAGAAGGTGAAAACAGTTGGTGCGATTATTCACAAATGGAAGAAACACAAAAGAACTGTCAATCTCCCTCGGCCTGGGGATCCATGCAAGATCTCACCTCGAGGAGTTGCAATGATAATGAGAACAGTGAGGAATCAGCACAGAACTACACGGGAGGATCTTGACAATGATCTCAAGGCTGCTGGGACCATAGTCACCAAGAAAACAATTGGTAACACACTACGCCGTGAAGGACTGAAATCCTGCAGTGCCCGCAAGGTTCCCCTGCTCAAGAAAGCACATACAGTAACTTGCGAAAGTATTCGGCCCCCTTGAACTTTGCGACCTTTTGCTACATTTCAGGCTTCAAACATAAAGATATAAAACTGTATTTTTTTGTGAAGAATCAACAACAAGTGGGACACAATCATGAAGTGGAATGACATTCATTGGATATTTCAAACTTTTTTAACAAATCAAAAACTGAAAAATTGGGCGTGCAAAATTATTCAGCCCCTTTACTTTCAGTGCAGCAAACTCTCTCCAGAAGTTCAGTGAGGATCTCTGAATGATCCAATGTTGACCTAAATGACTAATGATGATAAATACAATCCACCTGTGTGTAATCAAGTCTCCGTATAAATGCACCTGCACTGTGATAGTCTCAGAGGTCCGTTAAAAGCGCAGAGAGCATCATGAAGAACAAGGAACACACCAGACAGGTCCGAGATACTGTTGTGAATAAGTTTAAAGCCAGATTTGGATACAAAAAGATTTCCCAAGCTTAAAAAAAATCAAGGGGTCTTAATACTTTCCAAAAGCACTGGCTTACAATAATCTCAGCTCTGTAGATTTTGCTGTGAAGAGGCAATCACTCAATCCTTTATTCTGGTATTGCCCCTATGTAGCTCGTCAGGAATGGTTAAAAAATCACAACATTCACTTAAAATGAACCTTGCAAAGTGACCTTGTAGGGTGATTTGGAAAGCCATAGTCAATGAATAATAATGTAATAATACTCGTAGGAAAGGTTTCCTTCTTTAGCTCACAATCTGTGGATACTATATGATTAGAAAAGTTCAAAATGTATCTAAAACATCACCAAAAGAGGGTGGTCTATGGTGACAGGTGGGATTAAAGAGCTTATGTTCGGTAATGTGTTATTGTTATGAGATTGCTGTATATAAAAGTGTCATGTCTGTACGTATATGATGCAAAGAGGATAATAAAAAATAAATCACAATTACCTCCTTTTTATAGGCAGTGTCATCATTGTCGGTGATCAGGCCTACCACCGTTGTGTAGTCAGCATGCACACAGTCGTGGGTGAAAAGGGAGTACAGGAAGGGACTAAGTACACATACCTGAGGGGCCACCATGTCCGAGTTGCTGCCATCCAGGACCTCTATACCAGAAAGTGTCAGAGGAAGGCTCTAGAAATTGTCAGACTCGAGCCACGCAAGTCACTGCATGGCAAGTGGTACAGATGCACCAAGTCTAAAACCAACAGGACCCTGAACAGTTTCTACCCCCAAGTCATAAGACTACTAAATAGTGAACCAAAGAGCTATCCGGACTATCTGCATTGACACATCCCATATACTGCTGCGACTCTTTATCATATATTCTGTTGCCTAGTCACTTTAGCTCTACCGGAACTACCGTTCAAAAGTTTGATGTCATTGTTTTTTAAAGGAAAGCAAATGTTTTGTTCATAAATAGTGTACACATTGTTAATGTTGTAAATAACTATTGTAGCTGGGAAAAGCGGATTTGTTTATGGAACATCTACATAGGCATACAGAGGCCCATTATCAGCAACCATCACTCTGCCATCATTAGCTAAGACTAATTGGTCATTAGAAAATCCTTTTGCATTTGTTAGCACAGCTGAAAACTGTTTCCCTGATTAAAGAAGCAATAAATCTGTCTTTAGACTAGTTGAGTATCTGGAGCATCAGCATTTGTGGGTTTGATTACAGGCTCAAAATGACCAGAAACAAATTACTTTCTTCTGAAACTCGTCAGGCTATTCCATGTGAGAAAATGCTGTGTACTATTCCCTTCCGAACCAGAAGAGAAAGAGGAGTGGGAAGCCGTGGTGTACAACTGAGCAAGAGGACAAGTACATTAGAGTGTATAGTTTGAGAAACAGGCTCATCCCAAGTGCTCAACTGGCAGCTTCATTAAATAGTACCTGCAAAACACCAATCTCAGTGTCAACAGTGAAGAGACGACTCCGGGATGACGGCCTTCTAGGCAGAGTTGCAAAGAAAAAGCCATATCTCAGACTGGCCAATAAAAATAAAAGATGGGCAAAATAACACAGACACTGGACAGAGAAACTCTGCCAAGAAGGCCAGCATCCCAGAGTGGGGTTACACATTTATCAACTGTTCCTCTTCTGCAGTGTCTGATAGACCATTTTGTCTGTAGCTCTCAGTCTGTACTTTTATCCAATTTAAAATGTTGTCACATATGTACATACAGTTTCAGAGAGTATTCATACCCATTAACTTATTTCACATTTTGATGTGTTACAGCCAGAATTCAAAATGGATTAAATAGATCTATTTTGTCACTCATCTACACATGTAATTTTTAGAGAATTTATAAAAACATTAATTTGGCAGCGATTACAGCTCTGAGTCTTTGTGGGTAAGTCTCTAAGAGCTTTGCACAGCTGGATTATACAATATTTGCACATTATTGTTTTTTTTAATTCTTCAAGTTGAGTCAAGTTGGTTGTTGATCAATCAATCATTTAAATGTATTACTAATGCCCTTTTTACATTAGCCGATGTCACAAAGTACTATACAGAAACCCAGCCTAAAACCCCAAACAGAAATCATTGCAGATGTAGAAGCACGGTGGCTAGGAAAAACTCCCTAGAAAGGCAGGAACCTAGGAAAAACCTAGAGAAGAACCAGGCTCTGAGGGGTGGCCAGTCTTCTTCTGGCTGTGCCGAGTGGAGATTATAACAAAACATGGCCAAGATGTTCAAACATTCATAGATGACCAGCAGGGTCAAATAAGCCAGCGACTCCCCGTAATAAGGTCAGCAAGGGTGGTTTGTCACTCCAGTGCCTTTTCGTTCACCTTCAAACCTCTGCGCCAGACTACACCCAATCATAGGACCCACTGACGAGATGAGTCTTCAATAAAGACTTAAAGGTTGAAACCAAGTCCGGGTCTCTCACATGGATAGGCAGACCATTCCATAAAAAAATGTAGCTCTATAGGAGAAATCCCTGCCTCCAGCTGTTTGCTTCGAAATTCTAGGGACAATAAGGAGTCCTGAGGCTTGTGACCGTAGTGTACGTGTAGGTATGTACGGTAGGACCAAACCCATGTAATACTTTGTGAGTTGCAGTAAAAACCTTGAAATCAGCCTTAGTCTGTCTCATTCTGAACATTGCAGACTTCTTGAACCTGCACAAACACGAGTCTTACATATCATTCCATACCACACAAATTGATTTGAATATTTATTTACTAACAAACTAAAAGATAACACAGGATACACACACACACAGTATAGGTTATTGATTAGAAACGTAATACGATGAAAACAGGTCCCTAGCGGACGAACTCAATGACTAACTCAATGACACTTGTTCCACAAGATGGAGAGTTCAAGAGAAGCAACACTTGGATAAATTTGGGAACTACCCTCACAGTAACCCTTGCCCCGAACTGCAGCCATTTTGGGTAAGAAGTAATGCATGTATTTACATGTTGAAGGTTCAATTGGACCTTCTCCTTCGGATTGGTAAGTGTCAGTCTCTGATTGTCCCCAAGAGGTCACAATGTCTTTCTCCTTAGTTGTCTGTGTTTACTTTCACTCGTTCTGGAATAGTGGTCTTCTGAGGACAGCTAATCAGCCGCGTCGATGGTCCCTAGAGTTGTGATGAGAGCAGTGTAGTCGACGATGGTTTGAAGAGAATGACCAGATGGCTTAAATTAACTTTCTTAGATACAGTACTTAGAATAGCTACTCAGCCGTAACATTGATTGTTAGGGGTTCCTTTGTCTTCTTCAACCTAGCTGCAGCTGGTGGTCCTAGTAGTCTGGTATGTTAATTCTTAACTCAATCTTTTATACCCTTGGGTAAAAAGGGGCGTTTTCATCATGCGCACACACTCTCTGAGCTCCCTGGGGCGTGGCTATTTATGAGGCAAAGTATCATCATGACTATGATCTTGTTAGGAAACTAAAATCAAATTCCTATCTAACCTCTTGGTGTTAAGGGGCAGTTTTTTCATTTTTGGAAAAAAAATGTTCCCGTTTCAAACGGGATATTTTGTCAGGAAAAGATGCTAGAATATGCATATAATTGACTGCTTTTGATAGAAAACACTAACATTTTTTTCCAAAACTGTAAAAGATATTGTCTGTGAGTATAACAGAACTGATGTTGCAGGCGAAAGCCTGAGAAAAATCCAATCCGGAAATGCCCCAGGTTTTGAAAGCGCTGCGTTCCAATGACTCCCTATTCAGCTGTGAATGTACCATCAACGAGCTTACGCTTTCTACGTATTCCCCAAGGTGTAGTTTTACGTATTTCTGTTGAAGAATAGCCGTAGGCAGCCACATTGCGTAAGTGGTCACATGGTGGCTCCGAGAGAGATTCTCGCGTAAAATACAGAGGTAGCCATTACTCTCGTGAGTGAAAACATCTGAAGTTCATCAAAGGTAAACGATTTAATTTGATTGCTTTTCTGATTTCCGTGACAAGTTTGCCTGCCTCTAGCAAGGCATAATGCTATGCTAGGCTATGATAAACTTACACAAATGCTTGTCTAGCGTTGGCTGTAAAGCATATTTTGAAAATCTGAGATGACAGGGTGATTAACAAAAGGCTAAGCTGTGTTCCAATATATTTCACTTGTGATTTTCATGAATAGGAAGATTTTCTAGGAAAATTTATGTCCGTTGCGTTATGCTAATTAGTGTCATGATGATAACGGTCCCGTTCACGGGCTGGGCGTCACTACAGGTTAACAAAAAATATTCTCTTCACAACGTAAACGATGTAAACCTGATAAACACAGTGTGAAAGCTCTTCAAGTTACTGACAACACAAAATAGACATTAATTTCCCATATTCCATCTCTCATCATTCCCAACATTTGGATGTTGAAATGTATTGTCCCAGTTTTCCCTTTTGGATGTTCGTTTTTGGGTGGCAAAACCTTCTGTAGCAAATGGAGAGATTCCCCTCTTGCCTAATTTACGACCGAGTGTTCAGGATTCAAACCCCTCCCCCTTCCCCTCTTCTGTGGGTAAGATGGTCTATTTACCAAGCTGATCTGAGGTAAATAGACTTGATTTAATCCTCAGCCAGGAGTCATGACAACAATTAAGGGTTTCCAATCTCTCCAAATGAATGTGGTGATCGATGGTTTCAAAACTAGCAGTAAGGTTGATCCTTTCTAGACAGACATTTTCAAGTCAAAACTGTAACTAGGCCACTCAGGAACATTAAATGTAGTCTTGGTAAGTAACTCCAGTGAACAGTGAATTTGTCTCCCAGTGTCTGGTGGAAAGGAGACTGAAAGGATTTTGACTGTGCTTAGCTCTATTCCATGTATTTTTATTTAAAAAAACTCCATAGTGCTTGCCGATGACAAGCATACCCATTACATGATGTAGCCACCACCATGCTTGAAAATATGAAGAGTGGTACACAGTGATGTGTTGTGTTGGATTTGCCCCAACATAACACATTTTTTTTGCAATTTTACTTTAGTGCCTCTATGTTTTGGAATATTTCTATTTTCTGCAAGCTTCCTACTTTTCACTCTGTCATTTAGGTTAGTTTTTTGAAGTAACTACAATGTTGTTGATCCACCCTTAGTTTTCTCCTATCACACCCATTAAAATCGGTAACGTTTTTAATTGTCCACATGATGAATGCCCTGAGTGGTTTAGTTCCTATCCGGCAACTGAGTTAGGAAGGACATCTGTATTCATACATTATCCAAAGAGTAATTAATAACTTCACCATGCTCAAAGGGATATTCGATGTCAGATTTTTATTTTTTCAACCATCTACCAATAGCTGCCCTTCTTTGCGACACACTGGAAAACCTCCCTGGCCTTTGTGGTTGGACCTGTGTTTGAAATTCACTGCTCTACTGAAGGATCTTACAGATAATTGTCCAGTATGCGTGGAGTATAGAGAGGAATTAGTCGCTCCAAAATCATGTTATACACTATTATTGCTCACAGAGTGAGTCCATGTAATTTATTATATTACTTGTTAAACCCCTAGAGTCGATGTCAATTAGCATAATACAGAAAACCGCATCAAAATCCGCCAGTTTAAGCTAGCAATATCATTTTTTTTGCATGGACTCTATACACCGCATCCGCCCATGTCACCCTGCTGCATCTGCGGTGTTTGTCAGACCTTGAGACGTCACATTAATGGGTCTTCTCACGAAAACGTCTATAGTGTCCAAACGGTTTGGCATACAATGGAAAGATGAGACTCGCGAACATACATGTCGGTTGTTTTACTCTAGGACCCACACAAGCCTTGACATAATGTGGTATTGTGTGTAGGCAAGTGACACAAAATCTCAATTTAATACATTTTAAATTCAGGCTGTAACACAAGAAAATGTGGAAAAAGTCAAGCTGTGTGAATACTTTCTGATGGCACTGTATCTACCTCAATTACCTCGTACCCCTGTACATCTGCTGGTACTGTGTATATAGCCAAGTTATTGTTAATCATTGTGTATTTATTCCTTTATATTTTTCTGTTTGCATTGTTGGGAAGAGCCTGTAAGGAAGCATTTCACTAAGTCTACACTTATTATTTGCGAAGAAATGACAAATACAATTTTATTTCATTTGAATTGGTCTCTGTTACAACCAGGTAAAGAAGTATTTTTCATGAGAAGACGTAATTTAGGAAAGATGTCATATTCTGGTCTTTTCAGTTAACAAGGTTAAAACCAAATGAAGACCTCTTTATCTGGTTGATAAAAAGACATTAACAAGATGTCCTTATGCAACCAGTATACAACTTGACCATGACATCATAAAAAACATCAGAATTACGTCATTGCAACCACTTTTGCACGCTGGGACACCTTTTCAATCTACAGTTTTTTTCCTGTTTTGGAACTGTGAAGTCCTAACCTTTTGGTTGGCATACTGCAACAATTTGCCTTTACCCCAATGCAGGTTCTGAACTATTATGCAAGATTCTATGTTTATAAAATGCCTCAACCTATAAAACATACATTAGGTCAACATCATCATGAACTTGAACTTATGTCAATGTCATGCTCCCACATTGTACAGCAAGATGTAGTTATTTTGCCTAAAGCTTTGTCATAATCCCTATCCAAAGCACAGACGCCTCAACCTTGCCGCCTATAACCGTCAATTATACGCCTTGTCATTCTATCAGCAGTGCACAGACTCCTGTAAATAAAAGTAGGACAAACTGTTTTCAAGAAGTTGTTGTCCTTTCCTCAAATCTCTGCCTAATCGTAATTGTTTGGGCATTCAATTTCCCAGTCAGGGGGCGGATGCTTGGTATGACAAGGCCCAAACAGAAGACAAGAGAACGACAAGGGAGCCGGTGGCAAACAAAATGGAGGAGAGCAACGTGCAACATAGCAGGTCATTTGGAACAGCTGTCGTAATTAGACGCTGCTCCTCAGTCCACATTGTTTGGGGGCCCTAATTAGGGAGTGACATTTGAGAGGGAGCCTCAGGGTGCAGTGTCATCCCACCACTCTGCCCTCCCCTCACTACCTTCTCCCTTCGCTTCTTCGCTTCGATACAACACAAACCACCACTAAATATGTCCATTAATCAGCAGATATTGCCATTAGTGCTTTCCCAGGGGGTTTTGCATCTAGAAACACAATGTAAAATGTGAAGATAACGAGTGGCTGTCATTGTGGGGGAGTTAATGTAAACATAGGTTTATGGTGATCTCAATTCGAGTGGATCGATGCTCATCAAATGAGTTGCGAGGTCACAAGCAAGCGTTTGAGAATTGATTTGTCCTGCCATACACATTTAGAAGGCTGTACAAATCATAGCTTCCAGCCGCTGTCATTGTGCCCTTGAGCAAGGCACTTAACCCCCTACATATCTCCAGAAGCCGTGCACTGTGATTGCTAGTGTTCTCCTACCAAAACAATGGGTCATGTGGGGTTCACTAGGGGGTTGGTACCCATGAAGCAAAAGACAAAATGAATGTGCAAGAAAGACAGTTGTATTCTACACTGTTATTACTGTAGGATGAGTAACCTGCTGGACAGAGTGGCAATGCTGCCAATCTGGGATAAGGATGAGGGCAATATATAGCTTGGTTAGGGCTTGACTGGAGCAAGGTGACAATGGAATTGATGTAGGATTATGTGTTTAGTGACACCACATATGGCTCACTGACAACATTGAAGACAACTGACACCAGACTGAGTCTCTCAATGCCCCAGCTCTCTCAGTTCAATAATGAAGAGAGAGCAAAGTGTGTGTCTGTGGGGTTGAGGGCATGTTTTTGTGTGTCATAGCTCTGGTTGTGTGTATGTCAAATCAAATGCGCCGAATACAACTGGTGAAGACTTTAACGTGAAATGCTTGCTTACGAGCCCTTCCCAACGTTGCAGAGTTAAAAAATAAAATAGTAACAAGAGGAAAAAATAAAATGCGCATGAATGGAGCTACAGTATATACAGAGTATTTGTACCATATCAATGTGTAGAGGTAGTATTTAAGGTAGATATGTACAGTGCCTTGCGAAAGTATTCGCCCCCCTTTAACTTTGCGACCTTTTGCCACATTTCAGGCTTCAAACATAAATATATAAAACTGTATTTTTTTTGTGAAGAATCAACAACAAGTGGGACACAATCATGAAGTGGAACGACATTTATTGGATATTTCAAACTTTTTTAACAAATCAAAAACTGAAAAATTGGGTGTGCAAAATTATTCAGCCCCTTTACTTTCAGTGCAGCAAACTCACTCCAGAAGTTCAGTGAGGATCTCTGAATGATCCAATGTTGACCTAAATGACTAATGATGATAAATACAATCCACCTGTGTGTAATCAAGTCTCCGTATAAATGCACCTGCACTGTGATAGTCTCAGAGGTCCGTTAAAAGCGCAGAGAGCATCATGAAGAACAAGGAACACACCAGGCAGGTCTGAGATACTGTTGTGAAGAAGTTTAAAGCTGGATTTGGATACAAAAAGATTTCCCAAGCTTTAAACATCCCAATGAGCACTGTGCAAGCGATAATATTGACATGGAAGGAGTATCAGACCACTGCAAACCTACCAAGACCTGGCCGTCCCTCTAAACTTTCAGCTCATACAAGGAGAAGACTGATCAGAGATGCAGCCAAGAGGCCCATGATCACTCTGGATGAACTGCAGAGATCTACAGCTGAGGTGGGAGACTCTGTCCATATTGCACAAATCTGGCCTTTATGGAAGTGGCAAGAAGAAAGCCATTTCTTAAAGATATCCATAAAAAGTGTCGTTTAAAGTGTGCCACAAGCCATCTGGGAGACACACCAAACATGTGGAAGAAGGTGCTCTGGTCAGATGAAACCAAAATTGAACTTTTTGGCAACAATGCAAAACGTTATGTTTGACGTAAAAGCAACACAGCTCATCACAATGAACACACCATCCCCACTGTCAAACATGGTGGTGGCAGCATCATGGTTTGGGCCTGCTTTTCTTCAGCAGGGACAGGGAAGATGGTTAAAATTGATGGGAAGATGGATGGAGCCAAATACAGGACAATTCTGGAAGAAAACATGATGGAGTCTGCAAAAGACCTGAGACTGGGACGGAGATTTGTCTTCCAACAAGACAATGATCCAAAACATAAAGCAAAATCTACAATGGAATGGTTCAAAAATAAACACATCCAGGTGTTAGAATGGCCAAGTCAAAGTCCAGACCTGAATCCAATCGAGAATCTGTGGAAAGAACTGAAAACTGCTGTTCAACAATGCTCTCCATCCAACCTGACTGAGCTCGAGCTGTTTTGCAAGGAGAAATGGGAAAAAATGTCAGTCTCTCGATGTGCAAAACTGATAGAGACATACCGCAAGCGACTTACAGCTGTAATCGCAGCAAAAGGTGGCGCTACAAAGTATTAACGTAAGGGGGCTGAATAATTTTGCATGCTCAATTTTTCAGTTTTTGATTTGTTAAAGTTTGAAATATCCAATAAATGTCGTTCCACTTCATGATTGTGTCCCACTTGTTGTTGATTCTTCACAAAAAAATACAGTTTTATATCTTCATGTTTGAAGCCTGAAATGTGGCAAAAGGTTGCAAAGTTCAAGGGGGCCGAATACTTTCGCAAGGCACTGTACATGAAGGCAAGGTAAAGTGACTACCCTTCAGGATAGATAATAAGAGTAAAATAAAGGACAGAGTAGCAGCAGCAAAAAACATTTTTTTAACTTCACCTTTATTTAACCAGGTAGGCCAGTTGAGAACAAGTTCTCAATTACAACTGCAACCTGGCCAAGATAAAGCATAGCAGTGCAACAAAAACAACACAGACTATCACATGGGATAAACAATTGTACAGTCAATAAACAATAGAAAAATCTGTATACAGTGTGTTCAAACGTAAGGATGAAAGGCAATAAATAGGCCAATAGCAGCAAAGTAATAACAATTTAGCAATGTACACTGGGAGTGATATGTGCAGATGAGGATGTGCAAATAGAAATACTGGTGTGCAAAAGAGCAGAAAAAATACAAACAAAAATATGGGGATGATGGTTGGATGGGCCTTTACAGATGGGCTGTGTACAGCTGCAACAACACTTAACATTACTGAGGGAGATATAAGTCTCCAACTTCAGTGATTTTTTTGCAATTCGTTTCAGTTATTGGCAGCAGAGAACTGGAAGGAAAGGCGGCCAAATGAGGTGTTGGCTTTGGGGATGACCAGTGAAATATACCTGCTGGAGGACATGCTACAGGTGGATGTTGCTATGGTGACCTGTGAGCTGAGATAAGGCAGAGCTTTACCTAGCAAAGGCTTATAGATGACCTGGAGCCAGTAGATTTGGTGACAAATATGTAGCGAGGACCAGCCAATAAGAGCATAAAGATCGCAGTGGTGGGTGGTGTATGGGGCTTCAAGAACAAAACGGATGGCACTGTGTTGGAGGTGTTAGGAATTTTTGAATAATGTCTAAACAATATCTACATTTTAAATAACTATAACTAATGAAACTTATACTCTGTTTTATTATATCTGATTTAATAATATAAATTCATAAGGGATTGTGGAGCATGAAACGGGGTAATTAAATAAAATAAATACCATTCCAGCCAGATTGGAGAAGACTGGAATTGTGGGTTTTTAAGTAAGCGAAAAGGGTTGTTAACCTATGGTTGAACCGACTCAACTTAGCTCTGGGATGTTTAGATAAGGCAGAGTGTTTTCCTGGGTTTTTCATTATCTGAAACTGTCTTCTAAATAATGATGGATGAAGGTGAAGACTTCAGAAGTTTAATCTTGATTTAACTGTGTCTGGAGTGAGAGAGAGAAGGGGTGGGAATACACTTTTGAACTGTTGGGAGAAAGGACATTTTATAACCTATGACGTCATATTTTGTATATAAACTGTTGTTCGTGGTTACATGGCAGCGCGCTCTGAGAATAAATACGATCTAATTTTGATAAGACTTGTCTCTGTATATTTTATGCAAATAAGAATCTTACAAATTCTCAGAAGTGGATTCAATTAATGAAAACATATTAACAGAGGCTATTATGTAAATGACATCGCCGAAGGAGGGTCTGTTTGGCAGCATGAGTGAAGTAGGCTTTGTAGGCGAAATAGGAAGCCGATTCTAGATTTAACTTTGGATTGGAGATGCTTAATGTGAGTCTGGAAGGGGAGTTTACAGTCTAGGCATTTATAGTTGTCCACATATTCTAAGTCGGAACCGTCCAGAGTAGTGATGCTAGCCGGGTGGGCAGGTGCGGGCAGCGATCGGTTGAAGAGCGTGTATTCCTTTTTGCTAGCATTTAAGAGCAATTGGAGGCCACGGAAGGAGTGTTGTATGGTGTTGAGCTCGTTTGGAGGTTTGTTAACACAGTATCCAAAAAAGGGCCAGATGTATACAGAATGGTGTCATCTGTGTAGAGGTTGATCAAAGAATCACCCACAGCAAGAGCGACATCATTGATATATACAGAGAAAATAATTGGGTCGAGAATTTACCCTGTGGCATCATAGAGACTGCCAGAGGTCAGGACAACAGGCCCTCTGATTTGACACACTGAACTCTATCTGAGAAGTAGTTGGTGAACCAGGCAAGGCAGTCATTAGAGAAACCAAGGCTGTTGAGTCTGCCGATTGCAGTGATTGACAGAGTCGAATGCCTTGGCCAGATCGATGAAGACGACTGCACAGTGCTGTCTTTATCGGTGGCGGTTATGATATCATTTAGGACCTTGAGCGTGGCTGAAGTGACCCATGACCAGCTCGGAAACGGTACAGTAGGATTCAAAATGGTCAGTTTGTTCACTTGACTTTAGAAAGGCGGGGCAGGATGGATATAGGTCTTGAACATATTGGGTCTAGACTGTCTCCCCCTTTGAAGAGGGGATGACTACGGCAGCTTTCCAATCTTTGGGGATCTCAGACGATACAAAAGAGCGGTTGAACAGGCTAGTAATAGGAGTTGCAACAATTTCGGCAGATAATTTTAGGAAGAGAGGGTCCAGATTGTCTATCCCAGCTGATTTGTAGGGGTCCAGATTTTGCAACTCTTTCAGAACATCAGCTATCTGGATTATTGAAAACATAAATACATTTGCACAATGAGCACTTGTTGTGTCTCAAATACATCGTTCCAGTTGATGTGTCGCAAGCTAGCTAAATTGAGCCATATTAGCATATCAGTCAAAACACCTCAAAAGTAGATATGGTATCAATAACAACATACAGCGAGCCACTTACGATTCCCCACAAGGCAGCTTCTTGTCATTGTTGCTAGCTAAGTGATCTTGCGCTCATATCATTTTTAGTGACGTTGTCAGCCAACCCGTCTATAGCATTCTAAAATGTTGCATGGTGGAAACAGGCAATTGAGTGCAGCGAATGAGGAGGACGACGATGAAGAAGGGGTGAGATGTCAGTCAGGCAGTTTATATGGAGCTCGATAAAACAACCGAAAAAAGGATACAAAGTAGTAGAGATGCAGGACAGTGTTTCTCTGTTATTTCGAGATGAGCTAAATGTGCAGCAAGAGGGAAGAAATGGTCTAAAATGCTGGCCATAACAATATTTTTAATTTTGACATTTCTGGAACGATATTTGGTTGTGTTCAGACTAGCATGAGGGACAAGAAAGTAGCTAGCCACAATGAGGTTCGATTTGAGAAAAGTAATCTAACCTTGTAAGGTACCTAGGTATAAAGCTACTTGCTAGTTCAGTTTCTCTCACGATTGTAAAGCCAACAAAATGCTGATAAAAACAGCATATTATTGACGTAAAAGGTTAGCTGTTTTAGCCCAGTCTCTAGCTTATCGAGGGTCAGTGATACATAGAACAACCATGTACTGTCTATCTATGGGACAAACTGCAAGCAGCATTGCTAAAATGAAGCTCATAATATGTTTCCTGTAATGTTAATCTCCTGTAGCCTAATTGTAATATTCTTACTTTCATTCTGTTCATACTGTAGGGTTTGCACTAAACTATTTCATATGTCAGCACTTAAAAGGCATGTACAAAATCTGCTATGTGGTTTGCCTCATATACTGTACATTGTACATTACTACTAGTATAATTTTAAATTGAGAACATATAGCAACATGTAAACAATGTATGAGTTTAGCTATTTAATGCTTCAGATGACAAGAGGTGCAATTGTAAATATCCATAATAATCATATTGGAGATCGTACTACAAAACATAAAGTATATGTTAATTTGAGAATAAAACACAGACACATTAGAGACACAAACCCCTTCCCCTCTTTATTGCAGGATTGTGATCTGTGACTAATTAATATTGGCACTAGTTCATGAACATTTTGTTTGGGCCTTACCGCTTTTAGTCCAAGCAAACACATTGTAGAACAGATAGTCGTCACCCCCCCTCTTCAGAATGTTGTTCTGAAGAGTCTACCCTATATCTGAGAGATGCAGTGCCTTCAGAAAGTATTCAGAACCCTTAACTTTTACCACATTTTGTTACAGACATTTCATGTGCCTTAATAACAAACTTGTAAGCCATATATAAATACAAATAAAATGGTTAAGTTACTAGCCTAGATGGTTTAACCATAGAAAAAGTCAGCCACCTTCCCACTATCATTGAATAATGAGTGGGCTGGACATGCCGAGAGATAGCACGCTTTCGTATATTTGAGATAGACAGGATTACCTACACTGACTAACGCAGCTTTCCAAAAAATATATATCTTGTAGTAGAACTGCATAAGTGTTGCTCTCTATTTTCTGGAGGACCAAGTTTTGAAATCAGTGGAATTAGAGTATGATAGCCAAGGAGATGCAGAAAACACCTGTCACCTGATTACATGTTTAAACTAAAGGAAACCATGAAGTCCGTCCATGATGTATATGGGTAAGATAGTCTAGCTAGCAACATGGTTGGTTAGCTACCTGCAGATTCATGCAGGGTAGTAATGTCATGAGTTGGGATTATGGTTTAAAAAAATACCTAGCTAGCTTGCAATATGTCTTAACAAAATACTCTACTAATTGTATTCATTTTTATTTAACCTTTATTTAACTAGGCAAGTCAGTTAAGAACAAATTGTTATTTACAATGATGACCTACCAAAAGGCAAAAGGCCTCCTGCAGATACGGGGGTTGGGATATCAAATAAAAATATAGGACAAAACACACATGACGAGACAACACGACATAAAGAGAGACCTAAGACAACAGCATAGCATGGCAGCAACACATGACAACACTGCATTAGCAACACATCATGACCACAACATGGCAGCAGCACAAAACAGGGTTCAAACATGATTGGGTACAGACAAAAGCAAATGGTAGAGACAATGGTTACTATTCAAGTAACAATTTCAATAGAATATCACTGCGACAACTGTTGATAGACATAGCTGGTAAATTCGCTCTCTACTTTGATTTCAGAGCACTCTCGTCTGAGTGTGCCAGAGCACAGAATAACTGACACATTACAAATGCTCAACACCTGGTGAATATGGCCAGTGCCAGTAAATGTTGGGAAAAAGCGTAAGTTGTTGCCAGCAGCAGAGTTGCAGTTACCAAGCTCTGGATAACATAAAAACAGCCTAATCAGCTTTGCTAGGGCGAGTAAAATGGTGAGTGAGCTGTTCTCTCATTTGTGTCTGGAAGTAGCTGGCCAACGTTAGCTAGACTGCTGATGATAGTACAGCCCGGATCAACCCATAAAGAGATGGGTGGTGTGAATGTTTCTGAATGGGTGTAGACAAAGAAGAGCTCTCCAGTAGGTACCAAAACATTCCAAGGTCATTTTCTCAAAAGTGAGGTTACAAGTTTATCAACTTTCAAAGCAGAATTACTTTCCCATTGTTTCTCAACTGTAGTGTATGATATACGGTTTTCTAGCTCTGAGTCCCTATTTTTATCCAATATAAAATGTTGCTACATAAAACCAAATCTAGCCGGTCAGTGAAATTTACTTAAGCATTGGGACCCTTTGCTATGAGACTCGAAGTTGAGTTCAGGTGCATCCTGTTTCCATTGATAATCCTTGATGTTCCTACAACTTGATTGGAGTCTACTTGAGGTAAATTCAATTGATTGGACATGATTCGTAAAGGCACACACCTGTCTATATAAGGTCCCACAGTTGACAGTGCATGTCAGAGCAAAAACCACGCCATGAGGTCGAAGGAAATGTCCGTAGAGCTCCAAGACACGATTATGTCGAGGCACAGATCTGGGGAAGGGTACCAAAACATTTCTGCAGCATTGAAGGTCCCAAGAACACAGTGGCCTCCATCATTCTTAAATGGAAGAATTTTGTAACTACCAAGACTCTTCCCAGAGCTGGCTACCCGGCCAAACTGAGCAAATCGGGGGAGATGGGCCAAGAACCCGATGGTCACTCTGAAAGAGCTCCAGAGTTCCTCTGTGGAGATGGGAGAAACTTCCAGAAGGACAACAATCTCTGCAGCACTCCACCAATCAGGCCTTTATGGTAGAGTGGCCAGACAGAAGCCACTCTTCAGTAAAAGACAGATGACAGCCCAAGCTTGTAGCGTCATACCCAAGAAGACCCGAGGCTGTACTCACTGACAAAGGGTCTGAATACTTATGTAAATGTGATATTTTTAAAAGGCTGTTTTAGCTTGATGATTTTGGGGTATTGTGTGTAGATTGATGAGGGGGAAAAAACTATTTAATACGTTTTAGAATAAGGCTGTTTTGTTTTGGGTTGGGTATCTAAAGCTAATTTAATGCAATTTTACACAAACCAATAAACCGTCTCAATTTAGAACAAAAAGTAGGCAAAAATGGCCACAGTCATCAAGCTAGGTAAGAGATCAATATTAGATATGTTTAAGTGATTAATAAGACTGAACTAGATCAAAGGTGATTCAATAATAAATATTGTGATGCACCCCCAATAGCCTAACAAATGAAAATCTCTTGAAAAAATACAAACACTTTAGATTGTTTTTATTAAGACATTCTCTATATTAAATATCATCCAGGCCGTCCGACCCCCACCAGTCTAGTCAATCACTCAACTCTCTCCCATCACAATTTCCTTCCAGTTTCACACCTTTTAGTTTTTTTTTAATTCACAAGGTAAAGGTCAGATGTTTTTTATTTCACCTTTATTTAACCAGGAATGCCAGTTGAGAACAAGTTTTCATTTACAATTGCGACCTGGCCAAGATAAAGCAAAGCAGTGTGACAAAAACAACAAACAAACGTACAGTCAATAACAGAAAACTCTATGTACAGTGTGTGCAAATGTAGAAGAGTAGGGAGGTAGGCAATAAATAGGCCCTAGAGGCGAAAATAATTACAATTTAGCATGAGTACTGGAGTGATAAATGTGCAGATGATGAGCAAGTAGAGATACTGGAGTGCAAAAGAGCAAAAGGGTAAGTAATAATATGGGGATGAGGTAGTCAGGCGTGCTATTTACAGATTGGCTGTGTACAGATACAGTAATAGGTAAACTGCTCAGACAGCTGATGCTTACAGTTAGAGAGGGAGATATAAGACTCCAGCTTCAGAGATGTTTGCAATTCGTTCCAGTCATTGGCAGCAGAGAACTGGAAGGAAAGGTGGCCAAAGGAAGTGTTGGCTTTGGGGATGACTAGTGCAATATACCTGCTGGAGAGCGTGCTACGGGTGGGTGTTTCTATGGAGACCAGTTAGCTGAGATAAGGCGGGGCTTTACCTAGCAAAGACTTATAGATGACCTGGAGCCAGTGGGTTTTACGACGGATATGTAGTGAGGGTTAGTTTTACGAGGGTATGTTTGGCGGCATGAGTGAAGGAGGCTACTCCTTCACTAAATAAACACCAACCTCAAATATACAGTAACAGCTGTCTGGAACTGTGTCATTACCCACACCTGGTCCCCATTTCCTTGATTAGTAATTGTATAAGTGTGCCCTTCTTTCAAAATGGTCTTGTCGATTATTTTCCCATGTCTGTTGGTCGTGTAAGTACCTATGTGTTTAAAGAATGTCACGGCCATAGAGAGGCTTTTATTCTCTATTTTGGTTAGGCCAGGGTGTAACTAGGGTGGGTATTCTATGTTCATTTTCTATGTTTTGGATTTCTTTGTTGTTTGGCCGGGTGTGGTTCTCAATCAGAGGCAGCTGTCTATCGTTGTCTCTGAGAACCATACTTAGGTAGCTTTTCCCACGGGGTTTTTGTGGATAGTTGTTTTCTGTTTTTGTGTCTGCACCAGACAGAACCGTTTCGGTTGTTCCTTTTGTTATTTTTCTATTTAGTGTTCAGTGTCAATAAAATAACATGAACACGTACCACGCTGCGCTTTCGTCCTCACCTTCTTCCACCAACAGCCAATAAAAAATAACCTTTATTTAATTAACCAGGTAGGCCAGTTGAGAACAAGTTCTCATTTACAACTGCAACTTGGCTAGGATAAAGCAAAGTAGTGCGCCACAAACAACAACTCAGAGATACACATGGAATAAACAAACATACACACGCAGCACAGGCGTTGTCTCAGCCTGTGCTGCGTGTTTTGTGCATAGTGTATTACGGGTCTCGTCCCGTGTCGTTCTACAAGGTTTTCCCTCACTCTTAGGATTGGGTACATCCCAGTGTTCTGTATATGTGTTTGTTTTGGGTGTATTAAAAACCCAGATGATGTATTCCTGTCTCCAAATCCTTTAAACCAGCGTGACAACAAATGCTCCATATAATTAATCTCGTAGGACTAATAGTACTGTAGAGCTATTTTTACTTGCACACAATATAGCTGGGTCGCCCTGTCCTGTCCTTAGGGGTACCGTGCAGGGCCCCAAACCAACACACCCCAAAAAAGAACATGGTCTTTTCCAGAATTCAGCCAGCCTTCACAAGACCATAACATATGCAAATATGCCCCCTTCAGTTTTTACACCTCCAGCAAAGGAAAGACATTTCTGAGTGTATGTAATTCAGTTTCACTGGCATATACAGTTGGAGTCATTAAAACTTGCTTTTCAACCACTCAACAAACTATAGTTTTGGCAAGTTGGTTAGGACATCTACTTTGTGTGGGATTACATTTCAGGATTTGTGAAAACTGAGTTGAAATATATTTGGCTAAAGTTGTATGTAAACTTCAGACTTCAACTGTAATATGTTCTATGGATGGCCTTAAACTGCAGTCATGTATGTCTGGGCATTCCATCATCATCATCAATAGCTTCCTCCAGGTATTCCTCACATTTTTGTTTTACATGTTTTGTGTCATCAACAAAAGCCTTGATCAACTCTTGATACAGTTTGGAAATTAACTTTGGAGGTTTGTCAGTTAAAATAGCATCTGACTTGTCCAGTGTTTGCTGCACAGAGAGAATAAAGTGTTCACCTCACCTTCATCACAGACTGGTCTTCCCTGGCTGGCTGACCCTGCTGAGACCCGGTCATCATCCTAAAATAATGCATGACAAAGAATTACCTTGGTGTACATTTATACATGATATTATCCAAGACTAGAATCAATGTTTCCATAATTGCAAAATGCACCCTGCTGGGACCCCTGTCACCATCTGATCAAGTCTTACTCAAGTTATTGGCAAGTTCCTCATGCTTGTGACATTATGCTAGCTAGCTATCTCCAGTTAGATCATTTGTTTTCACTTGTCAGATTTGTGCTTGTTGCATTTTCCCTATGCTTGTGTCATCGAACACTCGTCAGCTGCGCACTGCTCGTTCTAAAAATATAACTTTTGGTAATCAAAACAGTGGCAGCATGTGCAGTAGAGATTCAGTTTGTCTCTGTGGATGGTTGTCCTCTGACAAATCAATGGTACGTTTCGGTGTTCCTCAAGGTTGAGTTCTAGGACCACTATTGTTTTCACTATATATGCTACCTCTTGGTAATGTCATTCGGAAACACATTGTCACCTTTCACTTCTATGCAGATGACACACATCTGTGCATTTCGATGAAACAGGGTTTCACCCCAAAACTGCCTACCCTGGAAGCCTGTGTTTCAGATGTAAAGACGTGGATGGCAACAAAACAGAGATGCTGTTATTATGGTGTAATTATTATAGTTCCTTGACTGAGATGGGAGAACCTGCCAGAAGGACAAAAGACAAAAGTCTCTACAGCACTTCACCAATCTGGGCTTTATTGGAGAGTGGCCAGATGGAAGCCACTCCTGAGAACAAGGCACACCTGGACTTTGCAAGAAGGTCTTCAAAAAACTCTGAGGTCTGATGACACAACAATTGAACTGTTTGGCCTGAATATAAAGCACTATGTCTGGAGAAAACCAGGCACAACTCATCACCAGTCTAACGCCATTCCTACTGTGAAGCATGGTGGGGGCTGCATCATGCTATGGGGATGCTTTTCAGTGGCAGGGACTGGGAGACTGGTAAGGATAGAGGGAATAATGAATGGAGCCAAATACAGGCAAATCGTTGATGAGACCCTGCTTCAGGGTGCAAATGACCTTAGACTGGGGGCAAAGATTTATGTTCCAACAAGACAATGACCCCAAGCATACAGCCAAAGCAACACTGGAATTGCATCAGCATAAGAATCTGAAAGTCCTTGAGTGGCCCAGTCAAAGCCCGTTGACAATTTGAGGAAAGACTTGAAGATTGCTGTTCACCGCCACTCCCCATCTAACTTAACCTCTTACATCTATGGGGGCGCTATTTCATTTTTGGATGAAAAACGTTCCCGTTTTAAACAAGATATTTTGTCACAAAAAGATGCTCGACTATGCATATAATTGATAGCATTCGAAAGAAAACACTCTGACGTGTCCAGAAATACCAAGATATTCTCTGTGCGTGCCCTAGAACGTGAGCTTCAGGCAAAACCAAGATGAGATGGCATCCAGGAAATGACAAGGATTTTTGAGGCTCTGTTTTCCATTGTCTCCTTATATGGCTGTGAATGCGAGAGGAATGAGCCTGCCCTTTCTGTCGTTTCCCCAAGGTGTCTGCAGCATTGTGACGTATTTGTAGGCAGATCATTGGAAAATTGACCATAAGAGACCACATTTACCAGGTGTCCGCCCGGTGTCCTGTGCCGAAATTGGTGCGCAAAAGTCACCTGCCAGTATTTTCCATGCGATACAGAGAGGAAAGCAAGCTTCCACGAACTGCATATCAATGAAGAGATATGTGAAAAAACACCTTGAGGATTGATTCCAAACAACGTTTGCCATGTTTCGGTCGATATTATGTAGTTAATCCGGAAAAAGTTTTACGTTGTAGGTGACTGAATTTTTGGTTCGTTTCGGTAGCCAGACGCAATGTAGAAAACGGAACGATTTCTCCTACACACAGACGCTTTCAGGAAAAACTGCGCATTTGGTATGTAACTGAGGGTCTCCTCATTGAAAACATCAGAAGCTCTTCAAAGGTAAATGATTTTATTTATTTGGTTATCTGGTTTTTGTGAAAAAGTTGCGTGCTAAATGCTACTCAAAATGCTATGCTAGCTTTGCATACTCTTACACAAATTAGTCAATTTCTATGGTTCAAAAGCATATTTTGAAAATCTGAGATGACAGTGTTGTTAAGAAAAGGCTAAGCTTGAGAGCAGACGCATTATTTTCATTTTATTTGCGATTTTCAGAAATCGTTAACGTTGCGTTATGCTAATGAGCCTGAGGCTTTAGTCACAAACCCGGATCCGGGATGGGGAGTTTCAAGAAGTTAATAACAGAGCTTGAGAAATCTCCAATGAAGAATGGGAGGAAGTCCCCAAATCCAGATGTACAAAGCTGTAATCGACAAAAGTATTCACACCCCTGAGTTAATACTATGTAAATTAGATACTGTATTTCTGTTATGTATAGTCTGCCACAGTGGACGTGTCATAATACCCATAAAAACACGTAAATGGTTCCAATGGTTTTTCCTACATTCATTTTTCACATTGTGATTTTTTTCTAAAAGTTTGAATTAATTGTGTGTTTGGTGTCAATGCTAATTATTGATCAAAGTTAGCTTGGTTAACATTTCTAGAGGCTCTGCTATGGAATTGCATGAGAAAAGAGTTTTGATGGGCCTCTATTAACAAGAAGAAGATCCCATCACCTTTCTATAGGCTAGGCCTACTATATTTATTTCTCAACTTTCCTTATATTAAGCACTTAAAAAGAGGAAGATCCCATCAACTTTCTATAGGCTAGGCCCACTATATTTATTTCTCAGCTTTCCTTATATTAAGCACTTAAAAAGAGGAAGATCCCATCAACTTTCTATAGGCTAGGCCCACTATATTTATTTCTCAGCTTTCCTTATATTAAGCACTTAAAAAGAGGAAGATCCCATCAACTTTCTATAGGCTAGGACCACTATATTTATTTCTCAGCTTTCCTTATATTAAGCACTTAAAAAGAGGAAGATCCCATCAACTTTCTATAGGCTAGGCCTACTATATTTATTTCTCAGCTTTCCTTATATTAAGCACTTAAAAAGAGGAAGATCCCATCAACTTTCTATAGGCTAGGCCCACTATATTTATTTCTCAGCTTTCCTTATATTAAGCACTTAAAAAGAGGAAGATCCCATCAACTTTCTATAGGCTAGGCCCACTATATTTATTTCTCAGCTTTCCTTTAAATTAAGCACATTAATCCGCTTTCTAACCGGTGTTGCCTACCTGGCATATTTAAAAACGTAACCGCAGTTCGCCTCCATTCTCTATTTGAGTGCAGGCTACTGATTACATTATATATTTTGTGGGCCATTCTAAATAAAAAATAATTCCACACAGTCTACATTAGTAGGCTATATGTAAAGACTAGATTACATTGAGAATATTATCAAGTGCTTGTCAAATTGTGAATGAGACTGATGAAGTATGTGCAGCCTGTGCAAGACACAGAGCAGAACACATGGCTTTCATGCAACTTTTTTTCAAATAATCATTAGATTTGCTTCATGCAGCCTTAGAATGTTTTAGAAATCAAAACATATAGCCTAAAGTTGGTATCACAACTAAAGCATATAGACCCGTTTCAAATGATCACTTTATTAACCGCTCAACACAGAATAGCTGAAAATCATTTTATTCAGCTATGTACAATTGTATTCTTCTAACTATAAAATAATTGTAAGAAAACCTTGTCTGCTAAATGAACTAATGTATCCCACAGCCATTTGGCGTAGCCAGATCAAGGCCTAACATTCTCCTGAAATAGGCTGGATTTTCTTAAAATGCTAATGTTTCTTTGGACCTGACTAAAATAAATAATGGATTTATTACATTAATTTATCACATTAATTTATCAGACTTTTTAAAATGTTGTTGTTCCAAAGGTCTGCATCAGTGGCTTGTAGGCTATGCATTGAAGTTCAGAGATGCTAAACCTGTTAATGTTAATTATTAATCAATTACCATGAGACTGGCTGTTATTTCCATGATCGTTGCCTGCTGACTTCGCCACAGCCCTACATACAATATCTCCTCCATATTTCTATAAGGAAATGAGTAGCTGATGTAAAAAAAACACACACCATAACACACATGCCCAAACACACACAATCTTTCTCTCCTTCAAATTTCTGTCATGAAAAACGTATGTGACGTCTCACACACATTCTAAGCAAACAGAAGTGGCGGCCAATAACGGAAGCCCATTAATTGGCCACTTTTGGCATAATTTAATTGATGTGCCACCCGTCCTGTGTATTCACAGCAAGTGTGACATCCTATCCTAGAGAGGAACCAAAATAGCCCCTCATTAACTAGGAGCTTCTCCTGAACAGACGCACTACACAGACCTGAAGTCACAATATGTTCATATTCCAATGTATCTATAGAAAGGGAGGTGGGACAATGAGGGAGAGATGACTCACTTTATTGCTCAACTCGCATACCCTTTCATCCCCATATCCTGATATTGACACCCTGATAATAAATTATTTCTCACACATCATGCGTTAGTTGTGACTTGTAGGCATGTATTAGCGTTAGGCCAACTGCTATTGTTTCTTCCCTCTATTGATATCATCATCAAAGCCAGGATTAGGTTTGTGAGTGATATATAATTTCTCATTCCGCATCTATTTAATCACATCTGTCCTCATACGTATTGAATATAATCTAAAATATTAGAATATAATAATATAAATTAGAATACAATAATATAAATTAGAATACATGTTATCAATAAATCCTCTTTTCATTTTTGTAGGTGACTCATCACACCTCGCCTCGCCTAATCCCATGACAAATGGGAAGAGTAGAATTGATACTTGTTTTTTCCCTTCCAGTCTGCTCCTCAATTCTTGCCCTAATCCTTTCCGCTTCGCTCCACTTGCTTTGCAGTCAGTGCCTTATGTCTGTTGCTGCAGCAGTCAGATGAGACAAAAGGAACGCAATAGAGAGAGAGGATGGTCTGACGTCAGCTAGACACATATGACTTGCTTCGCCCTACCTCCACTGACCAGCAGCTTTGCGTTCTGGAAATGTATTTCATACACTGCACACTCAGCCTTAGTATCAAATCAACCACACGAGGAAATACGGGGCGACATTCTTCTTTTCCCAAAGCCTACCGATCCTATTTTGGAAACCGTCCGATTTCTGCTGGGTAAAGCCCAATTTCGTTGGTGTTTATCATCTAAATTGAACGGAGGAATTATATTCAAATGGAAAGACGCAGACTGCAGCTGTTGCTGTAGGCAGTCTATACCCTGCGCGACGAAGTTGCGTCTTCTTCTGGCTCTCCCGCCATCCGACGCTTCTTTCACCAGGTGTTGCATTCACCCACCAACCCCGACATGATGATGGGGGAGGGGCGCGTTGCGCGTAGGGTCTCCAGCTCTCGACGTTGATCTATTCTCATCAGAGCCTCTCAATGTGATGCCAAATCATTCAGGCGACGGGTCCGGTAATGTTGAAGATTACGGAAATCCTGGACTATATTCATTCCACTCTTCAGCTGACTGGGCACGCGAGACCATTTCCTTAATGTAAGGAAAAACAAAATATGCTTCAAGATTTCGGTTTCATTCCATGAAACACTCATTGTTAAACGAATGGAAAAACCAGGAGCAGGACATGCTGCGTTAGAGACGCATGAGGCAAGCACACTTGTATACCTGTCAACAATATTACAGCATTATCTATATTCTGTGTCCTCTCATATGCAAACATGAGTGCACAGGTGTGTTAAACTAGCTTTTTTTTGGATGTGAATACTGTTCATTTTGCAGATGTTATAATGGTGTGGACCGTTGGCACATGGTGGCAGGCACTGTAGTTTCTGACACCTTGCCTAAATCATTATGCATGTGCGATTGAGCTGCATTGACAGTGATGAAAATTATCTTTATTCAAAAGACCACTTCTTGAATTTTTACGTGACTGCTGGGTGCGTGACAATGACCAACAAGTGCACTTTTTCAATTCAGCTCGACACACCCCAAGGAAACCATGCCAGCTCGATTCGATGTGCACAGGACATGTCCCCAGATTTGCTGAGCTTGGCTAACATCTAGAAAGCAGATTACCAACCACGTTGAAAACAATGGAATTGTCTGAAGTTCGATGTTCCAGTGCAAGCGAAGAACTCTACACCATCAACAGGACGCCAACCAGCAACAGCAGCACGCGACCCAAAAGGTTGTTGTGGCAGAACGCGGTTCGACACATCACTGAGCAGAGGTTCATCCATGAGCAGAGCGAAGCGAAAGGCATCACACCAGATGAGCACTACGACCAAAGCCTACGGAAAGAGTCTGCGGGTAGAACCTCGGTAGGCGACAGACACAACAATGGGGGAACCAAAGTCTTCCCTGAGCGTGCGAGCAGTGACCTAGGATTTCTCCAAATCGATTGCGCTCCAAGCAACTCAGACTTTTTCTTGAACTGGGGGTACACATACAGAGGCGTAATATTCCCCACTCTACGCAATTCTTTCAAATCTCGGGACCTCGAGTGTCTGTACCAACGCTACTTTTTGGGCCAGAGGCGCAAATCGGTGGTGGTGATGAACATTTTGGATGTGGTGACCAAACTAACCCTGTTGGTTTTACATTTAACTCTTGCGTCTTCGCCAATGGATCCCATCAAAGGAATGCTCTTGGGCTTTTTCACTGGCATCGAAGTGGTCATTTGTGCCTTAGTGGTAGTCCGAAAAGACACGACCTCTCACAGCTATCTGCAATACAGCGGCGTGGTGACGTGGGTGGTCATGGCCACGCAGATTTTGGCGGCTGGATTGGGCTACGGACTCTTGGGCGATGGAGTCGGATACGTGCTTTTCACCCTCTTTGCCACTTACAGTATGCTTCCCTTGCCTCTCACTTGGGCTATTCTGGCTGGTTTGGCCACCTCAACACTCCACATTGTTGTACAGCTATTCATCTCCCCAAATGCACAGCTCTCCACAAATCAGGTACGTGACATAGGAATAAATCTACACCCCCTGCTTCCCTCCCTACACTTTTTTAATATATCTTTTTTTAATGAAATGAAAATGTATGTTTTATAAGTAAATCACAATGTGGTCACCGCACATGTACATTAGGCGTTATCATCCTATTTTAACAGTTGTGACAGTCTTTAACACTCTTTCACATATCATATTCGACTGAGCATTCTAGAGTAGACCTAGTTTAATATTATTTTGACAGTAAGTAGTATTACAAAAACCTGAGCTGTGTTCGAATACTCATACTAACCGGACTATTTCCATAATGCAATTCTTCAGAAAATGGGCGTGGCTTCACAACATTTTCAGATTTGAATAAAATGGCAGAAAATATGCAGACGAGAGCGGATACATATTCATTGCTTTAACTAATTACGACAAATGTTAAGACATGTAATAAAGACATGTAATAAATTAACGTTACACGTTATGTTGGCTGACAATTTGTTAGCTACGCTATCCTTACGAATCGCATAGCATTACAGAAGTATGTACCGGTACGTTAGCTAGTTAGCGAATGTTGGCTACTAATACATCAAACTTGCCAGGCAGTATATTAACTAACTACCCAACGTTTATTGACTTGATTATTCACATCATTCTTAGCTAAGTGGAATAGTCGTTAGTAGTGCGTTTCAATGGACATTGTTAATGATGTCAGAGCACAGAATAACTGAGGAATTTACGAACGCGCAACACCCGTTGAATATGACCGGTGTCAGTAAACGTAATTAAATTGTTGCCAGCAGCACAGTTACAATCACCAATGCTCTGAATAACATGAATAACAGACTAATCAGCTCTGCTAAGGAAGTAGCTAGCCAATGTTAGCCAGTTAGCTTGGGTGAAATGAACTAATAGTATATAAACTCAGCAAAAAAAGAAACACCCTCTCACTGTCAACTGCGTTTATTTTCAGCAAATTTAACATGTGTAAATATTTGTATGAACACAACAAGATTCAGCTACTGAGACATAAACTGAAAAAAGTTCCACAGACATGTGACGAACAGAAATTGAATAATGTGAACCTGAACAAGGGGGGGGGTGGTCAAAATCAACAGTCAGTATCCGATGTGGCCACCAGCTGCATCTCCTCCTCATGGACTGCACCAGATTTGCCTGTTCTTGCTGTGAGATGTTACCCCCACTCTTCCACCAAGGCACCTGCAAGTTCCCGGTCCATGACAGACCCTCCACCTCCAAATCAATCCCGCTCCAGAGTACAGGCCTCGGTGTAATGCTCATTCCTTCCGACGATAAACGCGAATCCGACCATCACCCCACAACTTTTTACCAGTCCTGTCTGGTCCAGCGATGCTGGGTTTGTGCCCATAGGCGACATTGTTGCCGGTGATGTCTGGTGAGGACCTGCCTTACAATAAACCTACAAGCCCTCAGTCCAGCCTATTGTGGACAGTCTAAGCACCGATGGAGGGATTGTGCGTTCCTGGTGTAACTCGGGCAGTTGTTGTTGCCATCCTGTACCTGTCTCGCAGGTGTGATGTTCGGATGTTACGATCCTGTGCAGGTGTTGTTACACGTGGTCTGCCACTGCGAGGACTACCAGCTGTCTCTCCCTGTAGTGCTGTCTTAGGCGTCTTACTGTACGGACATTGCAATTTATTACCCTGGCCACATCTGCAGTCCTCATGCCTCGTTCACGCAGATGAGCAGGGACCCTGGGCATCTTTCTTTTGGTGTTTTTCAGAGTCAGTAGAAAGGCCTCTTTAGTGTCCTAAGTTTTGATAACTTTGACCTTAATTGCCTACCGTAGGTTAATGTTAATGTCTTAACGACCGTTCCACCGGTGCATGTTCTTTAATTGTTTATGGTTCATTGAACAAGCATGGAAGCATGTTTAAACTCTTTACAATGAAGATCTGTGAAGTTATTTGGATTTTTACTAATTATTTTTGAAAGACAGGGTTCTGAAAAAGGGATATTTCTCTTTTTTGCTAAGTTTAGTATTTACTCGTGAAGTATACAGTATGTTATTATGGGTACCCGAACACAGCTCTGGTCTATTTCAAGCACCAATTTGTAAATATCAGATTCTCTTAGTGTAAAATCTAAGGAAAGCCATTTAAACATATGTTATTCTTTATATCAATAATTGTCGCATTCCGGATATATTAGCATATATTTAGCATTATTTTAGACTGAAACCCAATGATCTTCAAGTGCCTTGAATGTAAATTAAGTATTGCGTGATTTATAAAGAAGTGGCGACCCGCGGATCACAGATTGGCGGGATCCTTGACAGCAAGAGAAGAGCCATGCATAGCAAAGATTTTGCCAAACTAAGATGGAGGGTGGAGAATTGTCAAAATTGTCCTCCTGACTTGGATAAGTACACATGCGGCCATGTTGCTCACCTGTGTATTCCAGTCTGTGTAGGAGCACAATCCCGCCCCCATGAAGGTCATTATCATAGAATGTTTTATTGAAAAAAGATATATAAAAAAATAAATATATATATATTTGATTTTTTTTATTTAAATGTTCTTGCTTTTATAACGATAAATCATTTTTTATATGAACAAATTCAATGAATATATGTTAAAATGGCTTTCCATATCCAAATCTGTCCATTCATTATAGCTGTCACTCCAGTCCAGAGGTGCTGAAAGTGTTGCTTTTAATAAATGACATCCTCTCCAACGGTTTAGTGCCCCCTACTGGCGTTTATGACCTAATAAATGTGCAATGCTTTTTCCTGGGACTGGTGCTTCAATATCAGGCTGTTTTGGAGATCAATAAAGGTCATATTTATGCACATTCTGGAGATACACTAAACTCATGTCAATGGCGGTTTAAATTAAATCCCATCATGAAAACATTGCAGTACATGAGTCACTCATTCAAGGATTTTAACCTGTTTTCTTTGTTGCATCTTTACTTGCGTTATCATCAAAATTAATGCCAAATAGACACTATACTTGCAAAAAGGCTTTTTTATCCCAAATAGCTGTGTGTCTGAATATTAGTAATGCATAATGATTTGTACTTACTGCAGTGGGATAAATCAGAGTCACACAGAGAGTTTCTTGATACTTAAATCTGCTTTGAAACAAAAGTATACACCTCACACACATGGTTATGGGCTTAAAAAAAAGGAGACACTGTGCTATGCCAGATGAAGAGTTGAAATGTATTACATTTTGAGTTTACATCCCAATATTACACTTTATGTACATCACAGAAGACTGAAGTATAACAAAAACGTTTCACATAGAAACACCAGATTTGATGTATAAATAAAAAGTTGATTGATTATGAAAAATATTAACATTCCACCCATGATGTCACTAGAGGGTGATTTGGTCATTTGACTGCAGGAAAGAGCTGCTGACTCCTTAATGAAGTCTGCATTGGGTTAGCTCTCCCCTTAGTCATATGAATATCTGTGATGATTTGACAATGCTGTCAGGGAAAGGGTTGGTCCACTTGTGTCGCTCTGAGCTCAAACTAAAATGGGAGGTCTATAGTTCAAAGTTATCAGATAGTGCGGCTAGACATGGCAACCGGTATGTAAGGTTGCTACCTAAATATAGCGTACCAGTACGTTAGTTTCACACTACACAATATCTCTCCACTATTGCGTTCTCATTGCACAATGACTAATGAATGAACAGAATGTATACTTCCCTCATATGGATACACAATAGAAGTAGGCCTACGGTGCATTAATTGCTAACTGCTGTGGAGATGTAAACAACAATAGAAGGGTTGCAGTTGACGTACGACGCCTCCTGACAGCCATGTTGAAAGACCACCGCATCAATTCTTTCAAAAAACAACAGCTGAGTGGCTACCCCAAGCTGCGTGATAACAGTGCCTAAAATGAGTTAATTCATCACCACGGTCAATTTCTGTGCAGTATTTGGCTGCTCTAACGAGGCAGGAAAGACAACACGATTACCTGCAATCATGAAACACCAAGGAGATAAGACAAGAACCTTTTGACCGTCAAGACCAGCACTCAGAAAGCTGTCAGTACAGGTTCTACTCCGATTGTTTCATCACTGGTAAGTCTGATCAATTTTGAGTTTAGTGTAACTATTATGCTAACCAGGTGTAAAACGACAAGACTAAGTTAGCTAGATAGATAGCTTGTACTCTAGCTATTAGCATGTGTCTCTTACATAGGTGGCGCGTGAGTTAAGTTTTGGGGAAGCAATTTTCTCACAATAAAAATGCACATTTTATAATAAAGGATTGTATGCATCAATCATCAAATTTGCAGACTGATGTAAACCTACTATTCCTAATGTGATGAGTAGATTGGATCATAATGTTTGCTATTAATGAGTGTTTAGTGGCATAGGCCTATAGGCTATATCAGAGACATTTCCTTTGCATGTGAAAAATGTGGCTACACTTTACATGACTGGATACATTAGCAGAATCTTTTTTAATATGATGGTAGTATAGGCCGGTAGTATAGTCCTATTCTGCTGACACTGATGACAGATCAATACAAATATAGGCCTATGAAAGGGGTCATTGCTAGAAGGGATCCAGCTTTTGTAAAATTAATGACAAAATTATTTTTTTTTGCATTTTGAGCTAACCCTAACCCTTTTCTTAATCTTAACCTAATTCTTCTAACCTTATGCGCAAGTTCTCCTAACCTGCTTCGAAAAGTCAAATCTGACATTCATTTTGCAAAGGCTGGAGACAAATTGTACAATATGACGTCCATATAGCCTGGAGGAAGACATTATTGTCCCAAGAAACAATACTAATTTGTTGAGAACTTTATTCATAAGAGGTGGGAAAATGTGTGGACATTACATAATAGGACAAAGGCCTCAATGAGATAGGACAACCTGCTGTGTTGACTATTGGTTGTTCCAGCCCAACAATAGAGTTGATCTTTTTATGACACTTAAACACCCTGATAGTATAGGTGACCTGAAGAAGTGATACTCTAACATCAAGTCTGCTTCTCATGTGTTTATGTACTGTAGGTTCACGAGCTGACCTCTATCAAGGCAACCATGTCGACTGGATTGCCACTGTGAAGATGAGCGACGCAGAAGTTTCTACTTCTACTATTTTGTCCTTATAAAAGGAAACATCCCTCAGTTATACAAGATGGTTGTCATATGCTGTGCTTTGGTCAATCTGAATGATTTTGTTGTGCCATTTGAGTAGAGCACATCTTCACCTTGTCGTTATAACAAAAGTGCCACCTTAAAACTAAGAATATATACAATTCAATTTGAAACCAATGTAAAAGACTATTGTTTACGTACTGTACTATGTCGTCTTAAGCAAACCATCATTATCACAGTAGCATTTCCAAGTGCCACTCAGACCTTCTGGGGAAAAATCTGGCATTGATTTTTGGTGGTAGCAGGTGTATGTTGAAGCTAAGGATCCCATCGCCCCCTGCTTCCAGACATTTCACTACCTAGATAACAAGGGTTGGATTTGCCCAATGCAATTTCATGTCAGCACAAGGCATGTACAGAATTGAGTGTAATGATTACCCTCATATACGCTGAGTGTACAACAGTCTTTTAAATTTATTTTACCCTTGTTTAAGTTAAGTTGACTGAACACATTCTCATTTACAGCAACAACCTGGGGAATAGTTACAGGGGAGAGGAAGGGGGATGAATGAGCCAATTTGAAGCTAGGGATGATTAGGTGGAGGGTGCTGAGGGGAGGACGGCTGATAGTAATGGCTGGAATGGTGTCAACCACATGTTTTGATCCAGTTGTATTTACTAAAGTGACTTAATTGTCCAAACGCACTGCCTCTTTCCCACTCTATTGCTATAGAGTGTTCACAAATGCCTTACTATACGTCATTCCCTAACATTCTATGAATTTATGAAAACGTGAAAATGACCATATCTAAGCCGCTAGTCAGAAAATGTCAAACAAAAAAAGTGTAATTTTTCCTTGGTGTATAAGAACAGATTTGAATAAGATTTCATGTTGCTGAAATGCTTTCAGTTCCACTTTAAGCTTGCCATAACAAAGGGGTTGAATACTTATTGACTCAAAACGTTTTGAGGAGACCAAAGCGCAGCGTGGTGTGAATATATACTTTTAATTATAGACGAAATACACTAAACAAACAAAATAAACTAACCAGACGAACGTGACCTCTATAGAAACTGAGTGCTAACATACAACATCACAATAACCCACGAACCACAATACAAAACAGGCTACCTAAATATGGTTCCCAATCAGAGACAACGACAAACACCTGCCTCTGATTGAGAACCATATCAGGCCAAAACACATAGAAACAGACTAACTAGACATGCAACATAGAATGCCCACTCATATCACACCCAGACCAAGCAAATAATGGTCAGGGTGTGACAAAATAGCATTATCATTACACAGGTACGATAAAAGGCCACTCTAAAATGTGCAATGCCACAGATGTCTCAAGTTGAGGCAGCGTGCAATTGGTATGCTAACTGCAAGAATGTCCGCCAGATAATTGAATTTTAATTTCTCTACCATAATCCGCCTCCATTGTTGTTTCAGAGAATTTGGCAGTATGTCCAACTGGCCTCCGCAGACCATGCGTATGGCATTGTGTGTGCGAGTGGTTTTCTGATGTCAACATTGTTAACAGAGTGCCGCATGGTGGCGGTGGGGTTATGATATGGGCAGGCATAAGCTACGGACAACAAACACATTTGCATTTTATTGATAGCAATTGTAATGCACAGAGATACCGTGATGGGATCCTTCGTCCCATTGTTGTGCTGTTCATCTGGCTCTACAAGGTTCTCGGACCGAGAAACAGCCTCGTACATTTGCAATGACTTCAATTCATTTTCGCCATTACGAAAATTACGACATTTAGAAAAGTCCCAGAGTCGCAAGACTAGGTGCATTGAAACTGGCTCGGCCCATGGAGATGGACCCCAACATTTCTGTCCGATAGCTCATTCAAGGACCCCGTAGCAAGGCATGGAAAAAAGTGGATTTTCAGCACCAATTAAGGTTTTGCTCGGGCACCGAATGACCTATCGAGCCGGAACTTGGGATTCGGGGTCGCCTCACATAAGGCGTACACATAATGTCAGAACTGGACCCACAGCTAGAACGTAACTATGTGTTTTATGTTTTTATGATGTTTTAAACTGGTGCTGTGAATTATGGACCTGCTCTGAAATATGTGATCGTTGGCTTCTAAACGAGTTGGACACTGACTTGCATGTTGACTTTTGTACATTTGCAATATGTTTAAACAGAGAGGGACCATCACCAAAATTGCATTATTAAATCAACACTAAAAATTGCATCACCATAGTCCCCAGACCGTGTTGAGTTCAACGAGACGTCCCGCTTGACCGTAGCACGCTCTGAGTTTTTTGATTTCACAGATTACAATGACATCTCTCCCCTTAGGAATACATTGCCTGCTCCCCTAAATTCAACCTAGAGCCTATGTGGGTTAATAATGCCTTATGAACCTGTATTCAATGACAATCCATCAGGCCACTATGAGGTCTACCTGTGTCAATTCTAAGCTTCCTCAAGCAACCAGAAGTGATTAAATTCACCCTAAAATTGTTTTGATATACATAACCTGCAATTTTGAAAATCACTGCATTCAACCCTGTGTAGATCAGTCAATTCTAAACATAAAGACTTAAAACTCAGGATTCTGTAAGAGCCTACCCCAATGAGGATATGTATTCACGGTCAGCTTCCTGTGCCAACCGGACGTGCCTTAAAATGGCGTCATAGGTGCTGTATCGAAGGGTTAAAAAGGTCATATCTTTTTAAAACTTCATATGTGTGATTAATTAACCCTCATGAAGTGTAAATCAGTCATGTTTCCCAACAGATGTCAAAGAAAAGCTCTCTCACACACATCAAGGATGTAGTGACAAAGTGCGGTGCTTAAAGACACACAGAGCCTGCAATGGCATTTCCATATTCTCAAGGCCGTGCCAAGTTCAGCGAGATGCTCCGCTTGACCGTAGCTCGCTCTGAGTGCAGCGACCGTGAAAAAAGTAGGCCCAAAATGAAGCCTGGCCCTAAATGTCATTTGCTTTTGGGTGACAGTGAGAGAACCGTTAGCGTGAGAAGCACAATTCAACCTCAGGTACGTTCCTGAGGTCCTCCCAATTTGTGCAAGCCTAACCTTGACCGTGTGGCATTAACCCTTAAGAGTAAATCATTTTTTTTGATCTCACAGATTACAATGACATCTCTCCTTATAGGAATACATTGCCTGCTCCCCTAAATTCAACCTAGAGTCTATGTGGGTTAATATTGCCTTATGAACCTGTCTTCGATGACAGTACATCAGGCCACTATGAGGTCTACCGGTGTCGATTCTAAGCTTCCTGAAGCAACCGGAAGTGGTTAAAATCACCCTAAAAGTGTTTTTCCATACCCAAACTGATGTTTGATAGAAATAGTGAATTCAACCCTGTGTAAATCAGTCAGTTCTTAACGTATAGACTTAAAACTCAGGATTCTGTAAAAGTATACCCCAATGAGGATGTGTTTACTTTTAGCTTCCTGTGCCAACCGGAAGTGCCATACTTGGTGTCATAGGGGCTGTTTCGAAGGGTTATTATAAAAGTCACATCTTTCCAAAACTTCATATGTGCAATTAGGCAACCCTCATGAACTGTAAATCAGTAATTTCTCCCATAAAATTTCCAAGAAAAACTCACACACAGCTTGGTGCGTAGAGACAGACAGTGCCTGAAATAGTTACCTTTGTTCAAACAATTAAAGAACCGTCAGACCTCGAGCTCAGGTCAATAGTGTGTGGTGAGTTATGTGGCTCTAGACAGTTCTCAGACCGAGAAACAGCCTTGTACATTTGCAATGACTTCAATTAATTTTAGAAATGTCCCATAGTCGCAAGACTAGTTGCATTGCAACCGACTCAGCCCATACAGATGGACCCCAACGTTTCTGTCCGATAGCTCATTCAAGGACCCCGTAGCAAGGCATGGAAAAAAGTGGATTTTCAGCACCAATTAAGATCTTGCTCGGGCACCAAATGACTTATCGAGCCGAAACTTGGGATTTGGGGTCACCTTAGCTTAGGCCTACACATAATGTCAGAACTGGACCTGCAGCTAGAACGTAACTACGTGTTTTACGTTTTTATTATGGTTTGAACAGAAGGCGCTGTGAATTTTGGGCCAGCTCTGAAGTATGTGATAGTTGGCTTCTAAACGAGTTGGAAAAAGTGGGTGTGGTGTCAGAATGATATCTAATTGACTGATGGACGGTGACTTGCTGGTGACTTTTGTCCATTTGCAATATGTTTAAAAAGTGAGGTACCATCACCAAAGTGACATTCTGAAATCAAGCGATAGAGAGGAACAAGAATCACAGCCCGGCCATCCCGAGTTCATTAGGCCAGTCAATTTAGCATTTCTGCAGTATTTTTGAGCATGACAATTTCGTGATGGTACATGGCAAATGGACATAACATCCTAATTTGGCACTTTCAAATCTTCCATATTGCATTTGGCCAAAAAAAGAAAGTGACTTTTGACTTCCTATGAAATCATATTGCAAATGGACAAAACATATGCCTTATGCAGAAGTAAAAAAAAAAATATGACTAAAGTATATTGATACAGTTCTTATACATGTGTAATTGACACAAAAATCTAAAGAATTTCGAAAAACAGTCCAGAAAGCACTTTTTAAGGGGTGATAAGTTTTTGAAAAACATGCCGTCTTTCAAAATTTTACTTTTGTGTCTTGACTTGTGCTACATTTGCAATATGAAAAATCACGGTGGAGCGCACTCTCCATCTGTTGGAGTTTTGCTGTGTTACACTACACTTTGAATGAAACGATGCCAAATTGAGTGGTATTGGACACCGTGTATATGGTTTGTACAGTGCCAATGACTTCCCATTCATTTTTGTACATTTCAGGGGGGTGTTCCCTTACATGAGTATTCAGATCCTTTACTCAGTACTTTGTTATTAAAGAACCTTTGGCAGCGATTACAGCCTTGAGTCTTTTTGGGTATAACGCTTCAAGCTTGGCACACCTGTATTTGGGGAGTTTCTCCCATTCTTCTCTGCAGATCCTCTCAAGCTCTGTCAGGTTAGATGGGGAGTGTTGCTGGACAGCTATTTTCAGGTCTCTCCAGAGATGTTCGTTCGGGTTCAAGCCCGGGTTCTGGCTGTGCCTCAAGGACATTCAGAGACCTGTCCCAAAGCCGCTCCTGCGTTGTCTTGGCTGTGTGCTTAGGGTCGTTGTCCTATTGGAAGGTGAACCTTCGCCCCAGTCTGAGGTCCTGAGTGTTCTGGAACTTGGTTTCATCTCTCTGCACTTTTCTCCGTTCATTTTTGCCATGATCCTGACTAGTCTCCCAGTCGCTGCCGTTGAATAACATCCCCATAGCATGATGCTGCCACCACCATGCTTCTCCATAAGGATGGTGCCAGGTTTCCTCCAGACGTGGCGCTTGGCATTCAGGCCAAAGAGTTCAATCTTGTTTCTCATGTTCTAAGTCTTTAGGTGCCTTTTGGCAAACTCCAAGTGGGCTGTCATTTGCCTTTGACTGAGGAGTGGCTTCCGTCTGGCCACTCAAACATAAAGGCCTGATTGGTGGAATGCTGCAGAGATGGTTGTCCTTCTGGAAGGTTCTCACATCTCCACAGAGGAGCTCTGTCAGAGTGACAATAGGACTCTTGGTCACCTCCCTGACCAAGGCACTTCTCCCCCGATTTCTCAGTTTGGCGGTGTGGCCAGCTCTAGGAAGAGTCTTGGTGGTTCTAAACTTCTTCCATTTAAGAATGATGGAGGCCATTGTGTTCTTGGGGACCTTTAATGCTGCAGAGATTTCTTGGTACCCTTTCCCAGATCTGTGCCCCGGCACAATCCGGTCTCGGATCTCTATGGACAATTCCTTATGCTTTGTTTTTGCGCTGACGTGCACTGTCAACTGTGGGACCTAATATAGACAGGTGTGCCTTTCCAAATCATGTCCAATCAATTGAATTTACCGCAGTTGGACTCCAATCAAGTTGTAGAAACATCTCAATGATGATCAATGGAAACAAGATGTACCTGAGCTCAATTTCGAGTCTCATAGCAAAGGGTCTGAATACTTAAATTAGGTATTTCCATTTGTTTTATTGGTATTTTTTACAAAATATCTAAACCTGTTTTCCGTTCGTTATTATGGGGTATTGTGTGTAGATTGATGATTTATTTATTTAATCAATTTTAGAATAAAACTTTTTTTTAAATCAGGAAAAGGTTAAGGGGTCTAAATAGTTTCCGAAGGCACTGTAAATGGCTGCATCCCAAATAGCAACTATTACCAACAGTTGAAGTCGAAAGTTTACATACAATTTAGCCAAATACATTCAAACTCAGTTTTGCACAATTCCTGACATTTAATCTGTGTAAAAATCCCCGGTTTTAGGTCAGTTAGGATCACCACTTTATTTTAAGAATGTGAAATGTCAGAATAATAGTAGAGAGAATGATTTAGAGCTGGTGAAACTGAGTCAGGTTTAGTGGAGTTAATGATTTATTTTAGCCTTAATTTCTTTCATCACATTCCCAGTGGATCAGAAGTTTACATACACTCAATTAGTATTTGGTCAAACGTTTAGCCTTCCACAAGCTTCCCACAATATGTTGGGTGAATTTTGGCCAATCCCTCCTGACAGAGCTAGCGTAGAGTCAAATTTGTGGGCCTACTTGCTCGCATACGCTTTTTCAGTTCTGCCAACACATTTTCTATAGGAATGAGTTCAGGGCTTTGTGATGGCCACTCCAATACCTTGACTTTGTTGTCCTTAAGCCCTTTTGCCACAACTTTGGAAGTATGCGTGGGGTCATTGTCCATTTGGAAGACCCATTTGCGACCAAGCTTTAACTGGTCTCAAGTAGTGCACTATATAGGGACTATGGTGTAATTCGGAAAACAGCCCATTTTCTCATTCACAGACCTGCTATTGTATTGACTTTGGTCAATTTTGGTCACATTTCATTAAGTCCACTTATTTGCTGTTAAATGAACACCCTCCTTTGCTTAATAACTGATATGGCTAAGGAAGGAAGGAGGGGGGATTGGCGCAGATGGTGAGCAACAGAATGAGTCAATATGATATCCTGTCTGTCTGTCCCCTGCATATGTTCCATCAATAGTGCCCGTGTCCATTCCCAGAACAGCAGAGTGCTGTTCCTGAGGAGGCCCATGTTTTAACCAATGACTACCCCTTCTTCTGCTCATTGCATTTCCCTTTCAAGGTCAAATGCAGCAGTTTACCTGGATGTAGGGGGTGAGTGTATGAGGGGGAATGCATATTTTCAGGAAAACGCTTCATTTGAAGTGCTCTGTCATTAGGCTAACTGTTCTTAGCGCTTGTCATTGCAGCCAGACCTGTGCTGAAATACTATTTGAAATAATTTCAAAAACTTTATCTGGGATTGATTGAGCTTGTCTGTAGCAATGGAACCAATGGAAAAGGACAAACCCTGCCCATCGAACTCCAGGCAGAGTGAATGCTAAGGTTTTTGAAATATTTGGTTGCCATGGCGCTGTGAGGTTGCCTAAGCAGGAGCTCCTGTACGTACGTTTGTAAATATTTTGCCGTTTTAACTGTTTCTAAATAGAGTTTTTCTATAAACGGTAGTAACTTGTTGAGGGTTAACATTAAATATCTGGTGGTTACTGATGGAGTTTCAGGACTGGTGATGTCAAGTCTGCTTTAAGTGGCCTAGCTCAGCCTTCCTACAGAAATGAGCTGAACATCATAGTTGTCAAAGTGCCTGATGAAGAGTTCCTGTAGCCTGACTGACATTTCTCTCTGGCTGCAGGCCTAACATCTATGCTCTCCCCACTTAAGCAACTGCCTATCCTTAGCGCCTCAATCGCCCAAGAATCTTCCCCAAAACCTGCTCAAGGTTCTGCCATCTGTTTTTGTTAGATTTTTAAAGTGACTTTGAAAAATGGCAAATAAAATAAATATATTATAATAGGTTTGATAGTAGCAAGACGTGTTACATGGCAAGAAGGGTTTTAACCATTGATTTTAGCCTGTTTTAAGTTGTAACATGTTTAGCCAGGTGAAGTGGAAAAGCATAGAAGGATTGCATGTATTTTGGAAACACTTTACTTGAAAGCAACCATTGTCAATACTACTACACAGTACTTGTCACAGCCATTCAGGACAGTCAAGCATGAATGCTTTTCATAACCTGTCCCAACGTGTGTTGCCAGGTGAAATGTTAAATTGTAATATCAAATCGTTGACCACCTTATGCTTCTCAGTTGGTTTATATAATTTGGAGGGTGGTGTTAGCTTTGAGGTTAAAGAGGTGGGTCACTAACCGCAGGGTTGCAAGTTCAAATCTGATTCCAATCCAATAGCTAACCGGGAAAAATCTGTTTGGAGTGTATTTTTTATTGAACCTCTATTTAAGCAGAGTCATGCTGAGACCTCAGTCTCCTTTGTAGTGTAATTGTTATTGAACCTCTAAAAGGGCAGACTCACTCCTCTCGCATTCACAGCCATATAAGGAGACAATGGAAAACGGAGCCTCAAAAATCCTGCTCATTTCCTGGATGCCGTCTCATCTTGGTTTTGCCTGTAGCTCACGTTCTAGGGCACGCACAGAGAATATCTTTGCAGTTCTGGACACGTCAGAGTGTTTTCTTTCCAAAGCTACCAATTATATGCATAGTCGAGCATCTTTTTGTGACAAAATATTGCGCTTAAAACGGGCACGTCTTTTTATCCAAAAATTATATAGCGCCCCCAGAGTTTCAACAGGTTAAGCAGAGTCATGCTGAGACCTCAGTCTCTTTTGGAGTGTAATTTTTATTGAACCTCTATTTAAGCAGAGTCATGCTGAGACCTCAGTCTCTTTTGGAGTGTATTTTTTTATTGAACCTCTATTTAAGCAGAGTCATGCTGAGACCTCAGTCTCTTTTGGAGATGAACACATCAACAATTGCACATATTAGTCTATCAATATGCACAATACATGAAAAGCAAATCAGATTCATATGAAACAAACACAGTAAAAAGTTCCTCTAACATCAGAATGAATTGCCCTGTGAGCTGTGGGACTCATTGCGCGACCCCGTAAGCCTTTCATTTGCGGCTTGGGGTGATTTTCCTATTTTCCATTCATAATACATAACAATGATACAATTTCAATTCAATGTGTTTAATGCAGGCCTGAATCTCTTTATTGAATATAAATTCAGCAAAAAAGGAAACATCCTCTCACTGTCAAGTGCATTTATTTTCAGCAAACTTAACTTATGGGTAAATATTTGTATGAACTTAACAAGTTCCATAGACATGTGACTAACAAATGGAATAATGCATCCCTGAACAAAGGGGGGCCAAAATCCAAAGTAAGTCAGTATCTGGTGTGGCCACCAGCTGCCTTAAGTACTGCAGCACATCTCCTCCTCATGGACTGCACCAGATTTGCCAGTTCTTGCTGTGAGATGTTACCCCACTGTTCCAACAAGGCACCAGCAAATTCCCGGACATTTCTGTTGTGAATGGCCCTAGCCCTCAGCCTTCGATCCAACAGGTCCCAGACGTGCTCAATGGGATTGAGATCCGGGCCAGCGAAGAGCTGGCCGTGGCAGAACACTGATATTCCTGACTTGCAGGAAATCATGCACAGAACGATCAGTATGTCTGGTGGCATTGTCATGCTGGAGGGTCATGTCAGGATGAGTCTGCAGGAAGGGTGCTACATGAGGGAAGTCTTCCCTGTAACGCACAGCATTGAGATTGCCTGCAATGACAAGAAGCTCAGTCTGATGATGCTGTAACACCCCGCCCCAGACCATGACAGACCATCCACCTCCAAATTGATCCCGCTCCAGAGTACAAGCCTCGGTGTAACACTCATTCCTTCCGACGATAAACACGAATCCGACCATCAAACCTGGTGAGACAAATCCGTGACTCATCAGTGAAGAGCACTTTTTGCCAGTCCTGTCTGGTCCAGTGACGATGGGTGTGTGCCCATTGGCAACATTGTTGCCGGTGATGTCTGGTGAGGAACTGTCTTACAACAGGCCTACAAGCTCTCAGTCCAGTCTCTCTCAGCCTATTGCGGACAGTCTGAGCACTGATAGAGGAATTGTGCGTTCCTGGTGTAAACTCGGGCAGTTGTTGTTGCCATCCTGTACCTGTCCCGCTGGTGTGATGTTCGGATGTACCAATCCTGTGAAGGTGTTGTTACACATGGTCTGTCACTGTGAGGACGATCAGCTGTCCGTCCTGTATCAATGTCTCACAGTACGAACATTCTGCAGTCCTCATGCCTCCTTGCAGCATGCCTAAGGCACATTCACACAGATGAGCAGGGACTCTGGGCATCTTTGTTTTGGTGTTTTTCAGAGTCAGTAGAAAGCCTCTAAAGCCTCTTTAGATGTCATAACTGTGACCTTAATTGCCATCTGTAAGCTGTTCCACAGGTGCATGTTCTTTCATTGAACATCCATGGGAAACAGTGTTTACACCCTTTACAATGAAGATCTGTGACGTTATTTAGATTGTTATGAATTATCTTTGAAAGACAGGGTCCTGAAAAAAGGGATGTGTCTTTTTTTGCTGAGTTTATCTATTGCTCCCTGGACGGCAGTACGGTGCAGCTGTTGAACAGAAAGGCCAAAATATAACTCAACTGCTTAGCTACTGCGACTGACACATATCAGCTTACTACAAGCTAATTTTGCAGTCTGGTCGACAAGAGTTGATTTTATTGTAAAAAAGAAACACAACTCTATTGACAATGAAAATAAGGGGAAGATCTAGAGAACAACGTGGCAGCTATGATCAAACCACCACCGGAGAACCAGGAAAATCAGGAAGATGGCATCGGGGAAATGCAGCTAGCTAACGTGCCTCCGGTGGCTAAGAGAAGGATATGGTTGATTCAAGAAGAACACAGAAGGATCTGCTGAGCGGTTGCCATTCCGGGCAGTGATGCAACCAGTCGGGATATTATTTTAGGTGCAGCTGTAGAAGCTTTTGAGGATCTGAGGTGCCATAGGTTTTGTCATGCACTCTTCACGACTGGCTTTGTGTGGTTGGACCATGTTAGTTTGTTGGTGATGTGGACACCAAGGACCTTGAAGCTCTCAACCTGCTCCACCTACAACCCTGTCGATGAGAATGGGGGCATGCTTTTATTGCCGCTTTGCCTGTTTTATGGTTCATCAGAGGACATAGAGGGATTTCTTAGATGGTTCCGGGTTAGAGTCCCGCTCCTTGAAAGCGGCAGCTCTATCCTTTAGCTCGTTGCCTTTAATCCATTGCTTCTGGTTGGGGTATCACTGTCGGGACGACGTCCTCTATGCACTTATTGATGAAGCCAGAGACTGATGTGGTGTACTCCTCAATACCAGCGGAAGAATCCCGGAACATTTTCCAGTCCGTGCTAGGAAAACAGTCCTGTAGCTTAGCATCTGCTTCATCTGACCACTTTTTTATTGACCGAGTTACTGGTACTTCCTGCTTTAATTTTTTTCTTGTAAGGAATCAAGAGGATATAATTATGGTCAGATTTTCCAAACGGAGGGTGAGGGAGAGCTTTGTACAAGTCTCTGTGTGTGGAGTAAAGGTGGTCTATAGAGTTTTTTTCCCCCTGTGGTTGCACATTTAACATGCTGGTAGAAATGAGGTAAAACGGATTTAAGTTTCCGGCAACTAGGAGTGCCGCCTCTGGATGAGTGTTTATACCGCTTATGGCGGGATACAGCTCATTGAGTGCCAGCACTAAGACTGCACAAAAAATAGAGATACACTCTCTAGGTAGATAGAGTACCTCATGATAAGCTGTAGACCACACTATCTCAGATGACCAAAACCTCGAGACTTCCTTAGATATCGTGCACCAGCTGTTGTTTGTAAATATACATAGACTGACACCCCTTGTCTTACCAGAGGATGCTGTTCTATCCTGCCTATACAGTGTAAAATCCACCAGCTGTATGTTATTTATGTCGTCGTTCAGCAAAACATAAGATATTACAGCTTTTAATATCCCGTTGCTCGTAGGTCATCAATTTTATTTTCCAATGATTGCATGTTGACCAATAGAACAGATGGCAGTGGGGGTTTACACGCTTGCCCACGAATTCTCAGAAGGCAGCCTGACCTCCGTCCCCTTGTTCTCTGTCTTCTCTTTGTGTAAATGACGTGGATTTGGGCCTGTTCCGGGGAAAGCAGTATATCCTTCATGTTGGAATTGTCGGACTCGTTAAAGGAAAAAGCTTCCACCAGTTCCTGGTGAGTAATCGATGTTCTGATGTCCAGAAGAGATGGTGGTTGCAGTAATATTATGTACAAAATAAGTAAAAACATAAGTTACAAACAACAACAAAACACAGTTGGTTAGGAGCACGTAAAACGTCAGCCATCCTCTCCGGCGCCATTCTCAGCATTTGTGCGTGTGTTGGAAGAGTTGGAGTTTGAGTCAAGATTCATGGAGTACAAGGAGTTTTTCAACTTCATTGTGGACCCCTTTCATTTGCAGGGTGTCATCTCTGACCTCAGTCATCACAGCCCTCTTTGCTGACTATGCTGGAATAGAGAGTGAGATAGTGGATCTGCAGTCAAATGTCACAAATGACACAGTGTAAAATCTGTGAACTAAGACCAGGTGTTAACCATTTCTGAAGCAGTGTGTGCAAAAGGTAACCATTTTTTGTCAGTACTTATTCATGTGAAGCAACATTTTCAACAATGAACATTGTGAAACAAAAACAGAGAAACTGACTGACAAATGCACACCTGGATTGCCTCACAAGGATAGCAACAACAGACTATACATTTAGAGTTAATTCAGTTAAGGAGCAGAAGGGACATTTTCACTCATCCAACTACTGAGGTAACCCTTGATATGGGGCAGTAGGTAGCCTAGTGGTTAGAGCGTTGGGCCAGTAACCGAAAGGTGTTGTTCTGCCCCTGAACAAGGCAGTTAACCCACTGTTCCTAGGCTGTCATTGTAAGTAAGAATTTGTTCTTAATTAACTGACTTGCCTGGTAAAATAACAATAACAGTGCCTTGCGAAAGTATTCGGCCCCCTTGAATTTTGCGACCTTTTGCCAGGCTTCAAACATAAAGATATAAAACTGTATTTTTTTGTGAAGAATCATGAAGTGGAACGACATTTATTGGATATTTCAAACTTTTTTAACAAGTGCAAAATTATTCAGCCCCCTTAAGTTAATACTTTGTAGCGCCACCTTTTGCTGCGATTACAGCTGCAAGTTGCTTGGGATATGTCTCTAACAGTTTTGCACATCGAGAGACGGGAAAAAATTTCAGTTCCTCCTTGCAAAACAGCTCGAGCTCAGTCAGGTTGGATGGAGAGCATTGTTGAACAGCAGTTTTCAGTTCTTTCCACAGATTCTCGATTGGATTCAGGTCTAGACTTTGACTTGGCCATTCTAACACCTGGATATGTTTATTTTTGAACCATTCCATTGTAGATTTTGCTTTATGTTTTGGATCATTGTCTTGTTGGAAGACAAATCTCCATCCCAGTCTCAGGTCTTTTGCAGACTCCATCAGGTTTTCTTCCAGAATGGTCCTGTATTTGGCTCCATCCATCTTCCCATCAATTTTAACCATCTTCCCTGTCCCTGCTGAAGAAAAGCAGGCCCAAACCATGATGCTGCCACCACCATGTTTGACAGTGGGGATGGTGTGGTCAGGGTGATGGGCTGTGTTGCTTTTACTCCAAACATAACGTTTTGCATTGTTGCCAAAAAGTTCAATTTTGGTTTCATCTGACCAGAGCACCTTCTTCCACATGTTTGGTGTGTCTCCCAGGTGGCTTGTGGCAAACTTTAAATGACACTTTTTATGGATATCTTTATGAAATGGCTTTCTTCTTGCCACTCTTCCATAAAGGCCAGATTTGTGCAATATACGACTGATTGTTGTCCTATGGACAGAGTCTCCCACCTCAGCTGTAGATCTCTGCAGTTCATCCAGAGTGATCATGGGCCTCTTGGCTGCATCTCTGATCAGTCTTCTCCTTGTATGAGCTGAAAGTTTAGAGGGACGACCAGGTCTTGGTAGATTTGCAGTGGTCTGATACTCCTTCCATTTCAATATTATCGCTTGCACAGTGCTCATTGGGATGTTTAAAGCTTGGGAAATCTTTTTGTATCCAAATCCGGCTTTAAACTACTTCACAACAGTATCTCGGACCTGCCTGGTGTGTTCCTTGTTCTTCATGATGCTCTCTGCGCTTTTAACGGACCTCTGAGACTATCACAGTGCAGGTGCATTAATACGGAGACTTGATTACACACAGGTGGATTGTATTTATCATCATTAGTCATTAAGGTCAACATTGGATCATTCAGAGATCCTCACTGAACTTCTGGAGAGAGTTTGCTGCATTGAAAGTAAAGGGGCTGAATAATTTTGCACGCCCAATTTTTCAGTTTTTGATTTGTTAAAAAAGTTTGAAATATCCAATAAATGTCGTTCCACTTCATGATTGTGTCCCACTTGTTGTTGATTCTTCACAAAAAAATAATTTTATATCTTTATGTTTGAAGCCTGAAATGTGGCAAAAGGTCGTAAAGTTCAAGGGGGCCGAATACTTTCGCAAGGCACTGTACATGTGATGTAGCCTATTTGTGATGTGCTGTTCATCAAATCAATTGCATGTGCTCTCAATTGATAATATTGGAAGAAAAAGTACAACAAATGAAAGATGTGTGCAGCCCTCTGAATGATTGCCTCAATTTAGAGCTGAGACGATCATTCAGAGGGCTACACAGATCTTACAAAAAATAGTGAGTAACACTGCCCTGGAGGCACCACCTTAAGTAGTTTTGGGGATCATTCCGAATGACAGGCGCACAACAAATAAATGCAGATCTTCCTAACTTGTTGGACATTAAAGGGATCTCCTGGGTTAGCCATCCCTGGGTATTTCTCAATCTGGAGCACAGGCAGGTCAGAGCATGCACCTTGTGCTGGGTATAATAAAACAGACATCATTTTAAGTTAATAATTGTGACTTAATGGTAACATATTTGAGAAACTGGTTTTCGTGCTCCAGCATGATTTTCCACAATGGACCAACTCAAGACAGAGGTTTGTAAATGGTTTATTTAACTGCCATTGGCAACCTCTCCCAACTAAAATAAACCTCCCAGCCAGATAGCATTATAAAATATCCTAGTCTTGGCCGGATCAATAAAAAAAGACACTCTTTCTCAGTTATTTTCTTCATTTCCTGACGTTACAGTTCCACCCAAACCACTTTTTGAAAAAAGTACACATGACACCATTGCCTGTGTCTTGTCTCTCCCTGTTGACTGACCTTCAAGTTACCTGCCGAGTCATTTTTGTTTTCTGCCAAACGCTGACACAACTTGTCCCTCTATTACCAGTTTGGCTCCGGCTACACATGAATCTCATCTAAAGGTGTCCTTTGTGTCACGTTCAACAAACGGCACTGAGCGGTGCAGTTTGTTGGTTTTAGTGTAAGTAAATATGTTGTGGAAGAGGAGGTAAAATTGCTTGCTCAGCAAGTAAAACATGTAAAGCCATGGTCTATTAATTAAATGTTGTCCCCCTGCCCAGGCAATCTGATACTTTTTTAAATGTGTCTCATCCTTTTACCTTTTAAGATAATCACAGATCGGACTTGATTAGATCTGGAAGAGTAATATGATGGAAACCTTCTCATACACCCCCCCTCCCATTTAAGTATATTTAATGTAACATAAAATTAATTTAAAATACACATAGTACATATGTATTCCATAAATGCATGGCTATGATATGTGACCGACCGCCACAATTCAGTCTTATGTAGCAACATTTTAAATGGTGTTTTTTACATTGGATAAAATACTAGAAAATGGTATATCGTACACTGTTTTGAACAATGGGAAAGTAATTGTGCTTTGAAGTTGAAACTTGTAACCCCACTTTTGAGAAAATATCTCTTGAATGTTTTGGTACACCACTGGAGAGCTCTTTGTCTACACCCACTCAGCTTTCTTCACACCTTCTTAAGTGTTACGGTTTTCTTCCTGGGAAGGAGAGGAGGACCAAAATGCAGCTTGGTTATGCTTGAACATCTTTAATAAAGATGATAACGTGAACAATAAACATATACAAAACAAGAAACCGTGAAAACACCGAAACTGGTGCAAAACACAGAGACAGGAAACAATCACCCACGAAATACCCAAAGAATATGGCTGCCTAATTATGGTTCCCAATCAGAGACAATGATAAACACCTGCCTCTGATTGAGCACCACTATAGGCAACCATAGACTTACCTAGAATACTACACTGAACACAAACCTATCAATCTACAAAAACACCTAGACAAGACAAACACATAATCACCCATGTCACACCCTGGCCAAACCACAATAATAAAGAAAACACAAAATACTAAGGCCATGGCGTGACATTAAGCCTTAGCTCCACCCATCTCTTTAAGGATTCACATAGGAGTCCATGTGCAAAACAGAGTGAGTAGTTTAGTAAACAACCAAAAATGTCAAGACTAAAAGCACCAGCCTACAATAACAAAAAACTTGAGGCCTATATCCTAGTCTGACTTTGCTACAAGTCATGATCTTCACATTACCGCCTCTGGTAAACACACACAAAATCAAATACAATCAAAGTGTATTTGTCACATGTACACAATACATAAGGTATAAATGGTACAGGGAAATGGTTACTCCATAGTAGCAATATCAAAAACAAAGTGTCCAGATAATAAAAAAAATATTTAAATAATTATTAGATAAAGTTTACCCGACACACTTGTCTAAATTGATGGGTCATGTGAAGAAAATGCTACAACCATCCCACACCCACAGCTAGCTAAGTGGATGGGTCGCTAATGTCTACACATGTTCATGAAATACAATAGATGGCTGTAATTACCCCCAGACACACCTGGCTAACTTGATGGGTCATGTAATCATCTGGTGAAGTGGAGTCTCTTGTTTAGATTGTAGCTAGCTAGCTAAACAATGAACCGGCATAATCCCAACTCATACTACTACCAATACAAACATTTTCATAGCTGTAGTATGAATCCGCAGGTAGCTAAAGAGCTAACCAACTAGGTTCAATGTTAGCCAGCTAACATTAGGCTATAACTAGCAATGCAAATGGTTTCTGAATCATTCATAGCCTCTTTTCATAGATGTTAATGCACTCATGAGTTCTTCAAGACTGGGGAGTCAAAGAATCCAGATTGCTCGCTATCGAGTTTGGAAAGGTTCAATGATAAGAGCGTCATCTTACTATGACTAGGGTCTGCCCCTGACATATATAATTGTCAATAAAACTGCCTAAACGTTGCATTCATTTTCTGCCAGGTCGTGTGCTATCTTCCCAGTTGAGGTTTGAATTGTATGTTTACTGGAAAAGGCTTAATTTTGCTTAAGACTTGCAGCCAAAAGTCTACTAGCTTTCTCACCCTCAGATTTATTCTGCAGCAAAGTTGTGTTAATCGCCATCTTCTGGCACCTTTCTGTTTGGAGCTGTCAAGTCAGATACTATACAGGACAGCTCCATGGTCAGAAATGACTATGGGGAGCAGCTCAGTTGTCTGAATACACCTGTTTATATAGAGATATTAAAATACAGAGTCTATCCATGAAAATATATTGTGTCTTGAAGAAAGAAAGTATAATTTTTTAGACGCCAGACATCTGAAATATTAAGCTCTGCAGCAAACTAGTTAAGATCAAAGGCCTGATCAGTTTGAGAGTGAGATGAAACATGAGACCTAACAAGCTGAGAATTTCTTACCTGATTTAAAATCTCCTCCACACAACAAGTTGGTATTCTGAAAGATCTAATAGTCTTTTAGAGATAGAACTAAGGAAATTAGAATCAGATACGTTTGGACAGTAGATGGAGGCTAAACACATCTTAGTGTGATTTAGAACGGTAGTTACAATTACAAGACGTCCTGCATCATCATTCTCAGAATCATCAACCTGAACACAGTTTATCAAATAATAATAAAACACCTTTGTTAGTGGCTGAGGAGTGAACAACACATTCATAGAATCTGTTTCAAAATCTATTGACATCAGAATGTTTTAAGTGGGTTTCTTGTATTCGGGTGATATTAACCTTTTTGCATCTGATATATTGTAAGCATTTGGTGAGCTTGACAGCAGAATTCAAGCCATGGGATTTAATGACATTACGATGAGCTCACGGTTCATGTAGAATGTATGTATGTCAAAAATAACCAAAAATGTAATAAACACCGACTTCAATATAAACAGAAAAAGTGTGTACCATTATACATATTTGTGAACAAACTCTGACAGCTGGGTTTTAACAATAATATAATTATTTTAGCCAGCTAACATTTGCAGCCTGAACCAAATAATTATCCAGCCAGCAAGCTACGTGCCAGCCAGCTGCAGCTGTCACGTTCGTTATAATGATTGGACCAAGGCGCAGCGTGCATAGAGTTCCACCTATTTTAATTAATAGAAACTCAAACAAAACAAACAAGCACAAATGAACCGTGAAGATACTGGTGTGTGCACACAGGCAACTAATTGTAGACATGATCCCACAAAGCACAATGGGGAAATGGCTACCTAAATATGATCCACAATCAGAGACAATGATAAACAGCTGCCTCTGAATGGGAACCATACCAGGTAATTCACCTGGATAACCCACCCTTAATCACACCCCGACCTAACCAACAGAGAATAAACAGCTCTCTTGTCACGTTCTGTTATTATATTTTTGTTTTAGTATGGTCAGGGCGTGAGTTGGGTGGGCAGTTTGTTTTTCTATGTTGGTTTTTGAGTTCGGCCTAGTATGGTTCTCAATCAGAGGCAGCTGTCAATTGTTGTCCATGATTGAGAATCATACTTAGGTAGCCTGGGTTTCACTTTTGGGTTGTGGGTGTTTGTTTTCCGTGTGAGTGTTTGGTCCACACGGTACTGGTTTCGGTTTTGTATATTCACATCATCGTTTGTTGTTTTGTTCGAGTGTTCTATTGTCTTTATAAAAAAACATTATGGACCCACGCTGCCCATTGGTCCTCCGATCCTTCATACTACTCCTCTTCATCAGAACCCTTACATCTCTGGTCAGGGCGTGACCTCAGCTTAGCCATATAACCAGTATGCCAACAGGCAAGTTAACAAATCAACCAGGCCCCTCATACTAAGTTATGTAGTTCAACAACAAATAAACATGGGTAACGTTAGCTACTTATCTTATTATTAGTTGTGTCCATCTTACTAGTTAAGATGGGGCTTCATGCGATAGGGTTTCCAAGGAAGGAGGGGGGCTGTAGTTGTCTGTTTCTTCTTAGTTGGCTGGTGTCTCTTTCTTTGTTTGAGACGCTTTTAGGCTTCCCAGTGCCTTAGTTGAGTGTTCTCGGTCACGTAGGTCCATGTTAGTAAGCATTTTGAAGGTTCAGAGGCAAGTTGCCAGGAATTTATTACGATTTTGGACTTTGAGATGGTAATCGGAACTACACTCGCATCTCTGCCAAAACACAACCGGAAATCGCTGAAAGTGACTTCCTGACAAAATTAGAAATGTCTAATTTCTGGAAATGTAGCTAGACTCTTACATGAATGAACGCTTCACGGCAAACTGGAACCATTTAACATTTTTTTTTTAGTTTGGCCAATGTTGTGTCAAGTCACTTCGGTTCACACTGACTGTGGTGTGTGCAGAAAGTTGCCCTTCACTTTTTCCAACTGATCTGTCAATTGTGCCTGCAAAAATCAGGGCATCAATGTTGTTGAGAAAAGTAGCATAACTTTTGTAGTTCTCAATGGGTCTTCATATTCTGACTATCTCTGAAACTCGTGTAGATAATACCTTTGATGATACAGTGGTAGCAATACGCGGTGTTGCGGTCTATATTCAGAACCACATTCCTGTAAAGCTTAGAGATGATCTCATGTTAAATACTGTTAAAGTAATATGGCTACAGGTTCAAGCCCATTCTTGTGGGAAGCTGCTATAGACTACCAAGTGCTAACAGTCAGTATCTGGATAATATGTGTGATATCAACAGAGAAGTATATTTTCTGGCTGATTTTAAATATTTATTGGCTCTAATCAAGCTGCTCATTCAAGAAAAAAACGTAAAACTGTAACCAGTGTCAGTCAACCTACCAGGGTATTTACAAACAGCACAGTAATGGAATCATCTTCACTAATGCTGCAGCAATTTACTTTAAAGCAGTGATCACAATATAGCCATACCTAGGAAAACCAAAGTTCCAAAGGCTGAGCCTAATATAGTGTATAAGAGGTCATACAATACGTTTTGTAGTGATTCATATGTTGATGAAGGAAATAATACTTTCTGTGTGAGCAACCAGATGCTGCACTTTACACATTTATGAAATTGCTTATTCCAGTTACTAATAAGCATGCACCCATTTCAGAAAATGACTGTAAAAATGGTTAAATCCCATTGGATTGATGAGGAATTGAATAATTGTATGGTTAAGATAGATGAGGCAAAAGGTATGGGAAATAAGTCTGCCAGCCCAACTGATAGGAAAAATTAGGAAATCATGTGACTAAATAAAAATAAACTATACTATGAAACAAAAATGAAATTATATAAAAGAATGATAAGTAAAATACTTTGGAGCACCTAAAATTACATTTTTGGGAAAAAAGGCAAACTCGGCGCCATCTTTCAATTGAATCAGATGGCTCATTCATCGCAAAACCCACTGATATTGGCGACTACTTGAATTACTTTTTCATTGGCTAGATAAGCAAACTTAAGTATGACATGCCAGCAACAAACGCTGACACTACACATCCAAGTATGTCGACCAAATTATGAAAGACGAGAATTGTACTTTTGGGCCCCCCGATGGTGAAGTGGTCTAAAGCACTGCATCGCAATGCTAGCTGCGTCACTACAGAGCATCATTCTCAATTATAGTGGATTTATCGGTGGAGTTTCCTATCCTCAGTGCAGTGGGCAGCTGGAAGGAGGTGTTCTTATTCTCCATGGACTTTACAGTGTGCCGGAACTTTTTTGAGTTTGTGTTGCAGGAAGAAAATTTCTGCTTGAAGGAGCTAGCCTTGGCTTTTCTAACTGCCTGTGTATATTGGATTCTAACTTCCCTGAAAAGTTCATATCACGGGGGCTGTTCAATGCTAATGCAGAACGCCATTGGATATGTCTGTGTTAAGGGCAGTCAGGTCTGGAGAGAACCAAGGGCTATATCTGTTCCTGGTTCTAAATTTCTTGAATGGGGCATGCTTATTTAAGATGGTGAGGAAGGCATTTTTTTTAAATAACCAGGCATTCTCTACTGACGGGATGAGGTCAATATCCTTCCAGGATACCTGGGCCAGGTCGAATAGAAAGGCCTGCACGCTTGCTTAAGTGTTTCAGGGAGTGTTTGACAGTGATCAGTGGAGGTCGTTTGACCGCTGACCCATTGATTGAAAACAGCAGAGGGCAAGTTGGTTAGGATGATATCTATGAGGGTGCCCGTGTTTACGGCTTTGGGGTGGTACCTGATAGGTTCATTCATCATTTGTGTGATATTGAGGGCATCGAGCTTAGATTGTAGCATGGCTGGGGTGTTAAGCATGTCCCAGTTTAGGTCACCTAGCAGCACGAGCTCTGAAGATAGATGGGGGGGGCTATCAGTTCACAGCTGGGGCTATAGGGTGGTCTATAGCAGTGGTGAGAGACTTGTTTTTAGTCGTTTGGGTACAGACCTGGATAGTAGGACAGAACTCTGCAGTAGATTGTAACACTGCCCCCTTTGGTCGTTCGATCTGGTCTGAAAATGTTGTAGTTAGGGATGGAGATTTCAGAGTTTTTGGTGGTCTTCCTACGCCAGGATTCAGACACGGATAGGACATCCGGGTTGTCAGAGTGTGCTAAATCAGTGAATAAAACAAACTTAGGGAGGAGGCTTCTAATGTTCACATGCATGAAACCAAGGCTAATAAGTAGAAAGTACTGATGTCATTCTACTGTGAGCTGCCCCGTGCTAAAACCAGTTGAGAGCTGCACACTCTTGCTGCCTGCAGATGATATTCCACTGAAACTAGGCTGTGTGCGTAGCGTATGTGAATTTATTTCACGTGCTTTGCGATTGTGTAGTCAAATTTTGTGCATGATTTCTCTATTGTACTACATACACTATATTTACAAAAGTATGTGGACACCCCTCAAATTTGTGGATTTGTGTATTTCAGCCACACCCGTTGCTGACGTGTATAAAATCAAGCACACATCCATGCAATCTCCCTAGAAAAACATTGGCAGTACAATGGCGTTACTGAAGAACCGTCATAGGATGCCACCTTTCCAACAAGACAGTTCTAAACATTTCTGCCCTGCGAGAGCTGGTGAAACTTCCTTTTTAAATATCTCTTTCAAAAGAAACATTGAACATCTGATAGTCAAATCATACAGTAAACGCAGGTGGGCTGGTTCTAGTCTTTTTGGCCATTTTCTGGTGTTTTGTGGTGAAAAACTGAGCGTGTCGAGCATAACTGGGGTTGAGCTGCTGCTTCTGCAAAAGCAAATAGGGATCCAAATAAACAACCCGTCAACATTGTTAGATATTTTTTTAATTGTTGAAACAATTCTAGCCTCATACATTCGATCTCCCCTCCCTGTTGCACACAACAAGTTTCCGTTCCCCCTGTCACAAAGCTTGGCAAAACTATATTTGGGGAGTTTCTCCCATTCTTCTCTACTTATCCTCTCAAGCTCTGTCAGGTTGTATGGGGAGCGTTGCTGCACAGCTATTTTCAGGTCTCTCCTGCGATGTTCGATCATGTTTAAGTCCGAGCTCTGGCTGGGCCACTCAAGGACATTCAGAGACTTGTCCCAACACAGCTTCTGCGTTGTCTTGTCTGTATGCTTAGGGTCATTGTCCTGTTGGAACCTTCACCCCAGTCTGAGATCCTGAGCGCTCTGGAGCAAGTTTTCATCAAGGATCTTTCTGTATTTTTCTCTCGTCTTCTTTCCCCCGATCCTGACGAGTCTCCCAGTCCCTTCCACTGAATAACATCCTCACAGCATGATGCTACCACCACCATGCTTCTCTGTAGAGATGGTGCCATGTTTCCTCCAGATGTGACGGCACAGCCAGAAGAGGACTGGCCACCCCACATAGCCTGGTTCCTCTCTAGGTTTCTTCCTAGGTTGTGGCCTTTCTCGGGAGTTTTTCCTAGCCACCGTGCTTCTACACCTGCATTGCTTGCTGTTTGGGGTTTTAGGCTGGGTTTCTGTGCAGCACTTTGAGATATCAGCTGATGTACGAAGGGCTATATAAATAAATTTGATTTGATTTGATGTGACGCTTGGCATTCAGGCCAAAGAGTTCAACCTTAGTTGCGTATGGTCCGAGTCCGTTAGGTGTCTTTTCGTGTGTCTTTTACTGAGGAGTGGCTACCGTCTGAGGAGTGGCTACCATAAAGTCCTGATTGATGGAGTGTTGCAGAGACGGTTGTCCTTCTGGAAGGTTTTCCCATCTCCACAGAGAAATTCTGGAGCTTTGTCAGAGTGACCATACCATTCTTGGTCACCTCCCTGACCAAGTCCCTTCTCCCCCGATTGCTCAGTTTGGCCAGGCGGCCAGCTCTTGTCCAATCATTTTAATTTACCACAGGTGGACTCCAATCAAGTTCTAGAAATATCTCAAGGTTGAACAGTGGAAATAGTATGCACTTCAACTCCATTTCGAGACTCATAGCAAATGGTTTCTGTTTTTTACTTGTTATAAATGTGCAAAAATGTCTAAAAACCTATTTTCAATTTGTCATTATGGGGTACTGTCCCGTCTCCTCCCCAGTCATTTCAAAAGGTGGTAAAGTAATTAAGTTCAGTCAATCTGCATTTCATACTTTCAGGTAAAAAGACAGGATACGTTCATGGATATACAGTACATTCTTGGATTGGTCTGTTGTAGGTCCAACTTCACAACCATGATATGAATGCACACACAGGAAGTGGGTCCACCTATTGAGAGAAATTGTTAATAGACTGTGTACGAGGGGAGATGTTTGCATTCAACATTACATTAATTACTACGCTTTAATACATTTGTATACTCACATTCTTGATCTCCAATTCTGCTACAAGCTGGGCAAATCTTGTCTTTATGGATCATTTGAGCTAATAAAGAAAAAGTGAACAAACAGCACTTGCATGGCTATGATTCGAAAGTGTTAGACTTTTCATGACCAATGTTTGACATCAGTGACAGTAAGACTACGTACATCATTTGCAAACTCCCCATCCCGGTCAGTGATGATTTTGTCCATAAGTCCAAAATCAAGAAGTTTGACTATTAAAGCAATCTCTGTTCTCTATTGTGCCCTCCAAGGGTTCAGCAATCACCCATTTGCTGAAGAGGTTACTGGTTACCAGCTGCGTTTCTCTTCTTAAAAGGGATTATGAGATGCCCAGGACAGACCATGCCTGTCTAACTTCGATAGGATACATCACACGCATTTTCATGTTATTGTAGAGTTGACACTTCTCAACCTGAGAATTAGAAAATATAGCACAGGCACTCTTTCATGGTCATTTATAATAACATCAATATGCAGTTATAAAACGTTTTTTTTTGGATCCTGGATGCTGATTGTGGTGCTATACCTCCTTGCTATCAACCAATCTCCACATTCCACAGGTAATGCCTGTTAACCTCTACGGATTGGTGTCCCTAAACCGGGACGGTTGTTGCTAATGTGCGCTAATGTGACTAGAATTACGTTGTATACAACAGCTAACTTTCCGGGACATATATATGTCTTATATGGGCAGAAAGCTTAAATTCATGTTAATCTAACTGCAGTGTCCAATGAACAGTAGCTATTACAGTGAAACAATACCGTGCTATTGAGGAGAGTGCACAACAACAACACACTTTTATCACTGCAACTGGTTTGATACATTCAGATCTGAAGGTAAATAATAAACTTACATTCAGTAAACTTGCTCTGATTTGGCATCCTGAGATAAAATGATAAAATGTAGCTTAGTTTTGTTTGATCAAATCCATTTCTATATTCAAATATAGGAACTGGGGTCTACAGTTTGACCCCACTGCTGTCTCTGGCTCCATACCCACCCTGCCCTGCTATCTAGATGTGTGAAGTTAGTGTATAAGCTAATGATCCATCATGTATGACATTTTTTATTACCATAGCATTTTTGTATGTTCTCAAAAATGTATCAATTGACCAATTCGGCACATTTGGGCAAACTCCTGGCAGACTTGATACAAAAAGTGTGCAGTAATGTAATTCTTCACTGGATCAGTCCGAAACTGTGCACACACAATGCTGCCATCTGGTGGCCAAAATCTACATTATACCTAGACTCCTATCTGAAAGTATGGCCTTTGACTTGCATTTCAAAGATGGAACAATTTTTTTTTTTGAAAACGCATGTTTTTTAGTTTGTATTTTCTTTTACCAGATCCAATGTGTTGTATGAGTCCTGTGTGGCTCAGTCGGTAGAGCATGGCGCTTGCAACGCCAAGCGTCGTGGGTTCGATTCCCACTGGGGCCACCCATATGTAAAAAGTAGTGGCCCCAGCCGACTTGTAAGTCGCTTTGGACAAAAGCGTCTGCTAAATGGGATATATTATTATTTTTTTTATTTGTATTCTCCTACATTAATTTCAAAGTGTTTCCTTTCAAATGGTATCAAGAATATGCATATCCTTGCTACAGGCAGTTAGATTTGGGTATGTCATTTTTGGCAAAAATGTATTCGATCCTTAAGAAGAAATTGATTTATCCATTAGATTGGTCAACACCCATCCACTGTCCCACAGACCAGCTATTCAATTTATAAGCGGCATCACCACGGCCCCCTTTTGTAGGCCCGCGGAAAAATGTCCAAAGACAAAGACAAAAAAAAGAAGAGGAAAAATAATCTATTGTTATGACAGTCACTGACAGCTCATGTCAGCTAAAACATTTTAGATTGGTAAATTAGTCCAGTGGCTAGCTATATAGACTTGTAAAAAGCATGGTTGAGTTACCAACCAGGGCCCCACGTTGATTTTGTTAGTCACTCTCACTCAGATATCATATTGAAAGCTGCAAATATTTATCTCCACTCTATGTTAGAATCTGTAGAATTGCAGGAAATAAGCTGTAAAACTGCAAAAAAAAATTAGCCCCATGGCAAAACGTGACTGACATTTTTGGGATAAAAGTAGACTAGGAGCTAGAAAATGGTAAATCATACACTACAGTTTAGGAACAATGGGAAAGTAATTCTGCTTTGAAAGTTGATAAAAATGTCCCTTGGATGTTTTGATATTTATACTGGAGAGCTCTTCTTTCTCTACACCCATTCAGCATCGTTCACACTAGAGGTCGACCGATTAATTGGAATAGGCGATGAACCTCCAGTGACACCCAATCCCGTGAACGGGACCGTTGTCATCAACTGATACTATTTAGTATAACGCAACGGACATAAATATTCCTATTCATGAAAATCACAAGTGAAATATATTGGAACACAGCTTAGCCTTTTGTTAATCAACATGTCATCTCAGATTTTCAAAATATGCTTTACAGCCAAAGCTAGACAAGCATTTGTGTAAGTTTATCGATAGCCTAGCATAGCATTATGCCTTGCTAGCAGCAGGCAACCTTGTCACGAAAATCAGAAAAGCAATCAAATCATTTACCTTTGAACTTTGGATGTTTTCACTCACGAGACTCCCAGGTAGATAGCCAAAGTTCATTTTTCCCAAAAGATTATTTTTGTAGGCGAAAAAGCTCCGTTTGTTCTTCACGTTTGGCTGAGAAATCGACCGAAAATGCGGTCATGACAACGCCGAAAAATATTCTATATGGACAGAAACATGGCAAACGTTGTTTATAATCAATCCTCAAGGTGTTTTTCAAATATCTATTCGATAATATATCAACCGGGACAATTGGTTTCTCAGTAGAAGCGATTGGAATAATGGCTACCTCTGTATTTTACGCAAGAATTTCTCTGGGAGCATCAGGTGACCACTTGCGCAATGAAGCCGCCTACGGCTATTCAACATAAATGCGTAAAACTACGTCACAATGCTGTCGACACCTTGGGGAATACGTAGAAAGTGTAATCTGGTTGATAGGGCATTCACAGCTCAATAGGGACACATCGGAACGCAGGGCTTTCAAAAGATGAGTCACTTCCGGATTGTATTTTTCTCAGGCTTTCGCCTGTAACATTAGTTCTGTTATACTCACAGACAATATTTTGTGTTTTCTATCCTAAACTGTCAATTATATGCATATTCTAGCATCTTGTCCTGACAAAATATCCCGTTTAATTTGGGAACGTTATTTTTCCAAAAATGAAAATACTGCCCCCTAGTACCAACAGGTTAATTCATTAGGGCCGATTTCAAGTTTTCATAACATAAATTTGCCGATTTTTTTTATTTGTATATACCTTTATTTAACTAGGCAAGTCAGTTAATAACACATTCTTATTTTCAATGACGGCCTAGGAACGGTGGGTTAAATGCCTCGTTCAGGGGCAGAACGACAGATTTTCACCATGTCAGCTCGGGGGATCCAATCTTGCAACCTTACAGTTAACTAGTTCAACACAATAACGACCTGCCTCTCTCTCGTTGCACTCCACGAGGAGACTGCCTGTTACGCGAATGCAGTAAGTCAAGGTAAGTTGCTAGCTAGCATTAAACTTATCTTATAAAAAAACAATCAATCATAATCACTATTTAACTACACATGGTTGATGGTATTACTAGATATTATCTAGCGTGTCCTGCGTTGCATATAATCTGACTGAGCATACAAGTATCTGACTGAGCGGTGGTAGGCAGAAGCAGACGCGTAAACATTAATTCAAACAGCACTTTCGTGCATTTTGCCAGCAGCTCTTTGTTGTGCGTCCACTATTGTGCTGTTTATGACTTCAAGCCTATCAACTCCCAAGATGAGGCTGGTGTAACCGAAGTGAAATGGCTAGCTAGTTAGCGCGCGCTAATAGCGTATCAAACATCACTCGCTCTGAGCCTTCTAGTAGTTGTTCCCCTTGCTCTGCATGGGTAACGCTGCTTCGATGGTGGCTGTTGTCATTGTGTTGCTGGTTTGAGCCCAGGGAGGAGCAAGGAGAGGGACGGAAGCTTATACTGTTACACTGGCAATACTAAAGTGCCTATAAGAACATCTAATAGTCAAAGATTAATGAAATACAAATGGTATAGATGGAAATAGTCCTATAATTCCTATAATAACTACAACCTAAAACTTCTTACCTGGGAATATTGAAGACTCATGTTAAAAGGGCGGCAGTGTAGCCTAGTGGTTAGAGCATTGGACTAGTAACCAAAAGGTTGCAAGTTCAAATACCTGAGCTGACAAGGTACAAAATCTGTCATTCTGCCCCTGAACAGGCAGTTAACCCACTGTTCCTAGGCCATCATTGAAAATAAGAATTTGTTCTTAACTGACTTGCCTGGTTAAATAAAGGTAAAATAAAAAAGGAAACACCATCTTTCATATGTTCTCAGCAAGGAATTGAAACATTAGCTTTCTTACATAGCACATATTGCACTTTTACTTTGTTCTCCAGCACTTTGTTTTTGCGTTATTTAACCTCTTACACCTATGGTGGCGCTATTTCATTTTTGGAAGAAAAACGTTCCCGTTTTAAACAAGATATTTTGTCACAAAAAGATGCTCGACTATGCATATAATTGCTACTGTTCGAAAGAAAACACTCTGACGTGTCCAGAAATACAAATATCTTCTCTGTGCGTGCCCTTTAACGTGAGCTTCAGGCAAAACCAAGATGACTTGGCATCCAGGAAATGACAAGGATTTTTGAGGCTCTGTCTTTCATGATCTCCTTATATGGCTGTGAACGCAAGAGGAATGAGTCTGCCCTTTCTGTCGTTTCCCCAAGGTGTCTGCAGCATTGTGATGTATTTGTAGGCAGATCATTGGAAGATTGACCATAAGAGACCACATTTACCACGTGTCCGCCCGGTGTCCTGCGCCGAAATTGGTGCGCAAAAGTCACCTGCCAGTATTTTTCCATGGGGCACAGAGAGAAGCAAGCTTCCACGAACTGCATGTCAATGAAGAGATATGTGAAAAAACACCTTGAGGATTGATTTCAAACAACATTTGCCATGTTTCGGTTGATATTATGTAGTTAATCCGGAAAAAGTTTCACGTTGTAGGTGACTGCATTTTCGGTTCGTTTCGGTAGCCAGGCGCAATGTAGAAAACGGAACGATTTCTCCTACACACAGACGCTTTCAGGAAACACTGCGCATCTGGTATGTGGCTGGGAGTCTCCTCATTGAAAACATCAGAAGCTCTTCAAAGGTAAATGATTTTATTTATTTGGTTATCTGGCTTTTGTGAAAATGTTGCGTGCTACATGCTACACAAAATGCTATGCTAGCTTAGCATACTCTTACACAAATTAGTCAATTTCTATGGTTCAAAAGCATATTTTGAAAATCTGAGATGACAGTGTTGTTAAGAAAAGGCTAAGCTTGAGAGCAAACGCATTATTTTAATTTTATTTGCGATTTTCAGAAATCGTTAACGTTGCGTTATGCTAATGAGCCTGAGGCTTAGTCACAATCCCGGATCCAGGATGGGGAGTTTCAAGAGGTTTTAAACCAAATTGAACATGTTTCATTATTTACTTGAGGCTAAATTGATTTTATTGATCTATTAAGTTAAAATAAGTGTTCATTCAGTATTGATGTAATTGTTATTATTACAAATACATTTTTAAAAATGGCCGATTAATCGGTATCAGCTTTTTTTGGTCCTCCAATAATCGGTATCGGCGTTGAAAAATCATAATCAGTCGACCTCTAGTTCACACCCTCTTAATCTTTAGCCCCACCCATCTCTTTAAGAATTCACATGTGAGGCCATGTACTAAACAACCAAGATTTCAAGACAAAAGGCTGGTTTGTTTTTACATTTAATCTGAAGTGCTTTCTGGGCGATCGTAAACTCAGTGTTGTCAGATTGTCCGTTTGTGCACCGTTCACTCTGGCCGAGGAGTAGGGTTGATTCGAGTGTTCTGACCTAACAGTGGCAGTCAAGCACCTAAGCTAACTGGCTAACTTTGGCTAACTTGTAAGCAACTTCCGGACACAAATGAGAGAACAGCTCACTCTGATCATTTTACTCGTCCTAGCAGAGCTGGTTAGGCTGTGTTTATGTTATCCAGAGAGTCGGTGACTGCAACTGTGCTGCTGGCAACAATTTAATGTTTACTGACACCGGCCATATTCAACGGGTGTTCACTGTTTTTTTTTTCATTATTTTTTTTACATCTAGCTAGCTAGCTAAACCATAATCCCACCCTGCATGTATCTGCAGGTATCTAACCAACCAGGGTGAATGTTGACTAACATTAGGCTATAACTAGCAATGCAATTGGCTCTGCGATACAAATAATATTACTACATAGATCATAAACATAACATTAGCTAGCGAGCCAGCTAGCTAACAGTACACTTTAACTTGAAATCAAAATGACTTTCTGACAAAATTTGAAACATTTAATATTTGAAAATGTAGCAAGCTAGACTATCTTACTCATATACATGAATGCACTCTTCACCCTCTCTGTCACGGGTGCAATGGTTGCCCTTAGTTTGAAGATGTAATCCGGAGTCACGTGTCTTATACAACAGCATTCTGTGTTCTCTTTTCTTGTTTATTATGGCACATGAAGGTTTACATGTTCCTTAAGGCATTTCTGCCAAAAAACACATATATATTGCTTTCAAATGGCTCCCCTGTGAAGTAGTGATATGCAACATATGTCTAGTTTCCTGAAATGAGTCACAAATTAATAGAAGACCCTGGGTCTTGACCCCGCCCTGTGCAACTGGGTACTGGACTTCCTGACGGGCCGCCCCCAGGTGGTGAGGGTAGGCAACAACATCTCCACCCCGCTGTTCCTCAACACTGGGGCCCCACAAGGGAGCGTTCTGAGCCCTCTCCTGTACTCTCCTGTACTGTTCACCCACGACTGTGTGGCCACACACGCCTCCAACTCAATCATCAAGTTTGCGGTCGACACAACAGTGGTAGGCTTGATTACCAACAACGACGAGACGGCCTACAGGGAGGAGGTGAGGGCCCTCGGTGTGTGGTGTCAGGAAAATAACCTCACACTCAACGTCAACAAAACTAAGGAGATGATTGTGGACTTCAGGAAACAGCAGAGGAAACACTCCCCTATCCACATCGATGGAACAGTAGTGGAGAGGGTAGTAAGTTTTAAGTTCCTCGGCATACACATCACAGACAAACTGAATTGGTCCACCCACACAGACAGCATCGTGAAGAAGGCGCAGCAGCGCCTCTTCAACCTCAGGAGGCTGAAGAAATTTGGCTTGTCACCAAAAGCACTCACAAACTTCTACAGATGCACAATCGAGAGCATCCTGGCGGGCTGTATCACCGCCTGGTACGGCAACTGCTCCGCCCACAACCGTAAGGCTCTCCAGAGGGTAGTGAGGTCTGCACAACGCATCACCGGGGGCAAATTACCTGCCCTCCAGGACACCTACACCACCCGATGTTACAGGAAGGCCATAAAGATCTTCAAGGTCAACAACCACCCGAGCCACAGCCTATTCACCCCACTATCACCCAGAAGGCGAGGTCAGTACAGGTGCATCAAAGCTGGGACCGAGAGACTGAAAAACAGCTTCTATCTCAAGGCCATCAGACTGTTAAACAGCCACCACTAACATTGAGTGGCTGCTGCCAACACACTGACTCAACTCCAGCCACTTTAATAATGGGAATTGATGTAAAATATATCACTAGCCACTTCTTCAGGATTATGTACCTGTACAGGAACCAAATCAGCGGAAATTCCAGAGCGCCAACTAATTGTACTCGTTAAACTCAAACTTTCATTAAAATTCACATGCAGGGTACTCAATTTAAGCCACACTCGTTGTGAATATAACCAACATGTCAGATTTGTAAAATGCATAGCATGAGAATCTATTATCTGATAGCATGCAGCCCCCAGAAACACACAACGGGGACGTAAACAAAGAAATTAGCGTAGCCGGCACTACCCAAAACGCAGAAATAAAATATAAAACATTCATTACCTTTGACGAGCTTCTTTGTTGGCACTCCTATATGTCCCATAAACATCACAATTGGGTATTTTTTTTCGATTAAATCGGTCCATATATACCCAAAATGTCCATTTATGAACACCGAGAAATCCATGGAAAAAGTCACGTTTCCGAACGTGACGTAATTTTATAAAATTCATAAAGTTGCCTATAAACTTTGAACAAAACACTTCAACCTACTTCTGTAATCCAAGTTTAGGTATTAGTAAACGTTAATAAACAATCAAATTGATCACGGAGAGATCTGTATTCAATAGCTAGAAGTTTACAAAACAAAGTCCAGTTCCTCACTGACATTTTTTTCAGTTGCGCACCTGAAGACCGGATGTGCTATTGACTAATCTGACCAAGGATAAAGGGCCCTGGTAATCACAACACTGGCGACATCGTGTGGAAGCTGTAGGAATTGCAATCACAGTTCCATCATTTATGGCAAGCCGTAGATTTTGTGCGATTTTGACAACGGAACTCGTTCTGTTATAGTCACAGACACCATTGAACCAGTTCTAGAAACTTCAGAGTGTTTTCTATGCACACATACTAATCATATGCCTATACTATATTCCTGGCATGAGTAGCAGGACGTTGAAATGTTGCGCGATTTTTAACAGAATGTTGAAAAAAGTAGCTCGATCTCCAACAGGTTTTAAACAATGCTACCTAATATAATGTTTACATACCCTACATTATTCATCTCATATGTATACGTATATACTGTACTCTATATCATCTACTGCATCTTTATGTAATACATGTATCACTAGCCACTTTAACTATGCCACTTTGTTTACATACTCATCTCATATGTATATACTGTACTCGATACCATCTACTGTATCTTGCCTATGCTGCTCTGTACCATCACTCATTCACATATCTTTATGTACATATTCTTTATCCCCTTACACTTGTGTGTATAAGACAGTAGTTTTGGAATTGTTAGTTAGATTACTTGTTGGTTATTACTGCATTGTCGGAACTAGAAGCACAAGCATTTCGCTATACTTGCATTAACATCTGCTAACCATGTGTATGTGACAAATAAAATTTGATTTGATTTGATGTGATTTGGAACAAAGAGGTTTCGGTCTTCCCATACTAGAGAGCCAGAGGGAGATTTTCTAAAAACTTTTTATGATCGGCTGTTAAGTCATAAAACCGGCACATCTCCCCCTCTCCTCTCCTGTGGGAGAGAGGGGAGGGGGGTCTGGCTATCTGTCAGCCATTGCCAAGCTGATCTGGCACCTTTGATCCTCACCAAGGAGAGAGAGCCATGACAATTGCATGAAATGAGTTACAAATTGCAAAATCTTTCTCTGCCCCATGGCAAAATGGGTAGTATTGCAGGAAGTTAACTCTAAAACAAATTGTTTCTCTCCACTGTCAAGAAGGAGGCCTCTACAATGTATTGCTCACAAGACGTGGGTATGTATGTGGGTACGCAGACCCACGAGCCACTGTGGTCCCCCATGATGAGATTAAATTGTGTGGCCCCCACCGCTTTCAAAGTTGCCCATCCCTGGTGTAGACAATATTTCTTCCCATGCTACTAATTTCACTCTGGCTCTGCCTCAGCATATAGTCATTACTATATTAACAACATTATTTTTTTGTCATAAACATAATCCTAACTACAATGAGGTCATTTTCATTTAACTGGTAGAATCGGGATTTTTTTATTTCCTGTGTATTCAGCTGCTCATAGTGAACCACAAAGTCCAGCATTCATAGTAACTTCAGGTCTCGCCCCACAAGGTGGATGGGGCGTTTACTTCGAATGTCCAACACGCATTAATCTCAGAACTTCTCTAGGCAATGCTTGTCATCATGCCCGTGTGTTGGTATGTGTCTGGCTGTGCCAATTACAAACAAGCTTTCACCGTTCTACCTACCAGAGATTTACTCCGATGCTGCCAGTGGCTTGCAGCTGTCAAGAATGATGCTTATGGTGACCAAAGATTATCAGAGGAATTTTCAAGCTGAACTGATGGGGAATCCATTTCAACAATGGCTGAGAAGTGATGGATACCATTGTTTTTTCCTTCACAAAATGGAAAATTCTTCTTTTTATTTTCTGAAAGTTGTCTGCCATAATATATTCATAGCATACATTTATATAAGCTGTACAGAGCTCTGTAGCATCAAACAGATGTTAGACATTCAGATCTATACATATATTTACTGTGTCCAGTTGCAGGGGGTCCGTTTGAATTTATAAAATCCTATGTTATTAAAATAAATATTTGTTTTGCTCCTTAAGTAATCCAACAAAGTGTACACCGCCATCTTGCCTATTTCAAGTCTTCTCTCATTGTTCTAGTGTCCGCCCCAAAGTGCCGCTATGATGACAGACAACTGTCTCGATCAAGGAGAGAAGACTTGAAATAGACAAAATGGTGGTGTATACATTGTTGGGTTACTTCATGGAGGAAAAATAGTATTTATTTTAATAACGGAGCATTTTCTAAATTTAAACTTACCCCATGCAACTGGACACATTTTATGAGACTCCTGTTTCCACAAGTTGAGGACAAATTATTCCAGTTGAAACATTTGTGGTTGAATGTCACCATTTAGCTGATGGTACATTAAAATATTATATATTTTTTATTCATGTTGATGAGAGGAATCACTTGAAACCATTGCGGTCTGGTCAGCCCTCAGGCCACATATCTACAACATAAATCCATGTGTAGATGTGAAAAGAGTGCGTGTGTCTATTCACAGTCCCCGCTGTTCCATAAGGTGTATTTTTTTATCAGTTTATTAATCTGATTCTACTGCTTGCATCAGTTACCTGATGTGGAATAGAGTTCCATGTCGCCATGGCTCTGTGTAGTACTGTGTGTCTCCCACTGTCTGTGAAGAGACCTCTGGTGGCATGTCTTGTGGGGTATGCATGGGTGTCTGAGCTGTGTGACAGTAGGTTAAAGACACCTCAGTGCATTCAGCATGTCAACACAAAAACAAGTAGTGAGGAAGTCACTCTCCTCCACTTTGAGCCATGAGAGATTGACATGCATATTATTAATGTTCGCTCTCCATGTACATTTAAGGGCCAGCCGTGCTGCCCTGTTTTGAGCCAAATGTACTTTTCCTAAGTCCCTTTCTGTGGCACCTGACCACACGACTGGACAGGAGACCAGGTGTGACAAAACTATGGCCTGTAGGACCTGCCTTGTTGATAGTGTTGTTAAGAAGGCAGAACAACACTTTATTATGGACAGGTTGCTACTGTTGCACTGACATGCTTTGTCCATGACAGTTTACAATCCAGTCTTACTCCAAACAGTTTAGTTACCTCAACTTGCTCAAATTCCATATTATTCATTAGAAAATTTAGTTGAGGTTAAGGGTTTAGTGAATGATTAGTCCCAAATACAATGCTTTTGGTTTTTGAAATATTTAGGACTTCTTTCTTGCCACCCATTCTGAAACAGACTGCAGCTCTTTGTTAAGTGTTGCAGTAATTTCTGTCTCTGTAGTAGCTGACGTGTATAGTGTTGAGTCATCCACATACATACAGTATGACAGCACTAATTTGCAATATAGCCTAAGTCATTAACTTCTCCACTACAGTACCATGCTTAAGCAGACACACAATGCGTGCAGTGATGTTGGCTGGTGGGGATAAAATACCAGGGTCAAATTCGAGTCCCAATCCGCCCCTGCACCCTGCCTTAAAAAAGGGCATTGTAAAATACCCTTCATTGTCATTTGATTGTAATATTTAAGTATTTTGTATTTATTAGGGATCACTGCAGTAAAATGTATTGATTCATGCTTTTGCAATGTCCTGACAATTATGATATTTAAAGGTGCACTATACAGAAATCGTTCCGCCGTTTACTGGTTGCTAAAATTCAAATAGTTTGCCTAATTTCAGTTTGTGACAAAATAAGCAAGCATACTGTATAGAATAATTTTACCACCTAAACCGCTGTGAAATGTTTTTTCTCTAACCAAAAATGTTGTATTTTCAGCTGTTTGAAGCTGGTGTTGTAAAAGACGCAAAAACTAAACTTAAGAACGGGAAGTATAGGAATAGCACACATAAAACAGATCTACCACTTCTTATACTTGGTTTCAATCCGAATGACAGATCTATAACTTAGATTTATATGTAAATTTTGTCAGGTCTACCAAAACGTTACATATTGCAGTGGGTGATGGGCTCAAGCATGTGCTTAGTTGCAAATTATGAGATTATGTTTACCTTTTTTGGGGTAACTTCTTGGAAGAGGCTTTATGAAGACAGGATGGATCAAAGGAAGTATAGGTAAGGGTGAAAACATGTTACTGTAGTTTCGTATTTGATTAATGATTGAATAAAAAACCTAAATATTACTGACAATGCCCTGGTTTTACAATATTAACCTCTCTGGCCCACCCGGGACGCAACCGCACCCCCTTCCAACAATAAATGCAAATGCGCTACGCCAAATGCTAATAGCACTCGTTAAAACTCAAACGTTCATTAAAATTCACATGCAGGGTAGTCATTTCAAGCTACACTCGTTGTGAATCAAGCCAACGAGTCAGATTTGTAAAATGCTTTTCGGAGAAAGCATGAGTAGCTATTATCTGATAGCAGGCAACACGCCGAAATACCAGAAGGGACATAAAAAAGGAATTAGCGTAGCCGGCACTACACAAAACGCAGAAATAAAATATAAAACATTCATTACCTTTGACGAGATACTTTGTTGGCACTCCTACATGTCCCATAAACATCACAATTGGGTCTTTTTTTTCGATTAAGTTGAAACTCCCCATCCCGGATCCGGGATCGTGACTAAAGCCTCAGGCTCATTAGCATAACGCAACGTTAACGATTTCTGAAAATCGCAAATAAAATGAAAATAATGCGCCTGCTCTCAAGCTTAGCCTTTTCTTAACAACACTGTCATCTCAGATTTTCAAAATATGCTTTTGAACCATAGCAATTGACTAATTTGTGTAAGAGTATGCTAAGCTAGCTTAGCATTTTGAGTAGCATTTAGCACGCAACATTTTCACAAAAACCAGATAACCAAATAAAAAAATCATTTACCTTTGAAGAGCTTCGGATGTTTTCAATGAGGAGACTCTCAGTTACATACCAAATGCGCAGTTTTTCCTGAAAGCGTCTGTGTGTAGGAGAAATCGTTCCGTTTTGTACATCACATTTGGCTACATATCTCTTCATTGATATATCGTTCGTGGAAGCCTGCATTCTCCTCTGAATTCTGTGGAAAAATACTTGCAGCTGACTTTTGCGCACCAATTTCGGCGCAGGACACCGGGCGGACACCTGGTAAATGTGGTCTCTTATGGTCAATCTTCCAATGATATGCCTACAAATACGTCACAATGCTGCAGACACCTTGGGGAAACGACAGAAAGGGCAGACTTACTCCTCTCGCATTCACAGCCATATAAGGAGACAATGGAAAACAGAGCCTCAAAAATCCTGCTCATTTCCTGGATGCCGTCTCATCTTGGTTTTGCCTGAAGCTCACGTTCTAGGGCACGCACAGAAAATATCTTTCCAGTTCTGGACACGTCAGAGTGTTTTCTTTCGAAAGCTATCAATTATATGCATAGTCGAGCATCTTTTTGTGACAAAATATCTTGTTTAAAACGGGAACGTTTTTCATCCAAAAATGAAATTGCGCCCTTAGAGTTTCAACAGGTTAAATCGGTCCTTGTGTACCCAAAATGTCAATTTATGAACACCGTCAGATCCAGTAAAAACACATTTTTTAAACTCAACGTTATTTTTTTAAATTAAAAAAGTTGCCTATAAACTTTGACAAAACACTTCAAACTACTTCTGTAATCCAACTTTAGGTATTACTAAACGTTAATAAACGATCAAATTGATCACGGAGCAATCTGTATTCAATAAGCACGAGTTTGGGTAACGTAACTAACTTTTCCGGTTCCATTGTTTACATCTGTGGACTTGACAACCGGATGTGGCTATTACTCAGATGACCAAGGATTTAGTTGAATCGAAATCACAACACTGGCGACATCGTGTGGAAGTTGTAGGAACTGTAATCTCTTAATTATTTTTCCTTCCAATAGACAATACTTGGGCTGGCGGATAGATTTTTTCTTCGTCGATTTAGTGACCAGGTTTTCTGGCGATTTTGACCACGGAACTCGTTCTGTTATAGTCACAGACACCATTGAACCAGTTCTAGAAACTTCAGAGTGTTTTCTATGCGCATATACTATATTCCTGGCATGAGTAGCAGGACGTTGAAATGTTGCGCGATTTTTAACAGAATGTTGAAAAAAGTAGCCCGATCTCTAAGAGGGTATTAACAGACTTTTTTTGAAAGATCAGACAGGTGTATCGGACAAATGATTTAAAACAGCACAATTTGAAGATTAATAAAAATTATGATTACTATCGTTGAATTTAGTACCTCTTTTTCGGTTTGTGTGTCACGTCCTGACCTTAGAGAGCCGTTTTATTTCTCTATTTGGTTAGGTCAGGCTGTGATTTGGGGTGGGCATTCTATGATGTCTATTTCTTTGTTTTTGGCCAAGTATGGTTACCAATCAGAGGCAGCTGTCTATTGTTGTCTCTGATTGGGGATCATACTTAGGCAGCCCCTTTTCCCACCTTCTGTTGTGGGATCTTGTCTTTGGTTGTTGCATGGCTTTGTACTCCTAGCTTTACGTTCGTTGTATTGTTTTTGTGGAATATTTAAGATTTAAAGAAAATGTACGCCTACCACGCTGCAAAGGAATGTTGAATGTTTGCTTTTTTTAGGAAAATAATGCCAAAAGCTATTAGGCTCACAACTCTCCAATGTTTGTTTTTGTACTATTTTCTACATTGTAGGCACTAGGCATGTCACCACCATATATGCATCAGATGACCTGGCTTCCACAATCACCCGGCCTCAATCCAATTGAGATGTTTTGGGATAAGTTGGACCGCAGAGTGAAGGAAAAGCGGCCAACAAGTGCTCAGCATTTGTGGGATATTCAACACTTTTGGTTACTACATGATTCCATGGGTGTTATTTAATATTTTTGATGTCTTCAATATTATTCTACAATGTAGAAAACAGTCAAAATAAAGAAAAACCCTTAAATGAGTAGATGTCCAAACTTTTGACTGGTAGTGTACATTGACTGGAACATACATTTCTATATACACATTTTAAATACATTTCAACATGTATTACAGAATATATTAAATAAGTTTATTATATATATACATATATTATTTACCCAATTAAAAACAATTGAAAATATACAGTATATTTTAAATGTGTTTTTCTCCAAAAGGTTTTCTGGGGGTAAGGTGCATGGACCCTGGGGCTGTCCGTCCAACACCTTAACCATTATGAATTAAACCGGAGTGTGCAGCTATCAGGAGCAATGAAAAATAGTCTAATTTAATTGTGATTGGAAAACTGAATTCCACTTATGCGAACTGCACTTGTCAGTAGTCAACTATTCAAACATGGTGGTGGCATGCCAAGTGCCTAACTTTCTAACCTTTGGTACTCAATGTCAAAATTCGCCACTGGCGCCCTGTGCTCTTCATAGATGAAAGCAGGTTCACACTGAGCACATGTGACAGACGTGACAGAGTCTGGAGACGCCGTGGAGAACGTTCTGCTGCCTGCAACATCCTCCAGCATGACCGGTTTGGCGGTGGGTCAGTCATGGTGTGGGGTGGCATTTCCTTGGGGGCCTCCATGTGCTCGCCAGAGGTATCCTGACTGCCATTAGGTACCGAGATGAGATCCTCAGACCCCTTGTGAGACCATATGCTGGTGCGGTTGGCCCCGGGTTCCTCCTAATGCAAGACAATGCTAGACCTCATGTGGCTGGAGTGTGTCAGCAGTTCCTGCAAGAGGAAGGCATTGATGCTATGGACTGGCCCGCCCATTCCCCAGACCTGAATCCAATTGAGCACATCTGGGAAATCATGTCTCACTCCATCCACCAATGCCACGTTGCACCACAGACTGTCCAGGAGTTGGCGGATGCTTTAGTCCAGGTCTGGGAGGAGATCCCTCAGGAGACCGTCCGCCACATCATCAGGAGCATGCCCAGGCGTTATAGGGAGGTCATACAGGCACGTGGAGGCCATACTGTAACGGTTTTCTTCCGTCGAAGGAGAGGAGGACCAAAATGCAGCTTATGGTCTTTAATATGAGAAACTAAACATGAACACAATTACAAAACAACAAACGTGGCAAAACCCGAAACAGTCCTATCTGGTGCAGAGAACACAGAGACAGGAAACAACCCCAACACAAAACAAGCTACCTAAATATGGTTCTCAATCAGAGACAATGACTAACACCTGCCTCTGTTTGAGAACCATATCAGGCCAAACATGGAAATGGACAAACTAGACACACAACATAGGATGCCCACCCAGCTCACGTCCTGACCAACACTAAAAAAAGGAAAACACAAAAGAACTATGGTCAGAACGTGACACACACACACTACTGAGCCTCATTTTGACATTTTGATGGACATTACATCAAAGTTGGATCAGCCTGTAGTGTGGTTTTCCACTTTAATTTTGAGTGTGACTCCAAATCCAGACATCCATGGGTTGATAAATTTAATTTCCATTGATCATTTTTGTGTGATTTTGTTGTCAGCACATTCGACTATGTAAAGAAAAAAGTATTTAATAAGAATATTTCAATCATTCAGATCTAGGATGTGTTATTTTTTGAGCAGTGTATGATGAACAGAGAGTAGCAGTAGCATAAAAGACGGGTTGGTGGGTTGGACACAATGCAGATATCCCGGTTAGCCGATGTGCGGGAGGACTGGTTGGTCGGCCTAATTGAGGTTGTATGTACATGAATGTATAGTTAAAGTGACTATGCATATATGATAAACAGAGAGTAGCAGCAGGGTAAAAAAAGAGGGGGAGTCTTATGGCTTGGGGGTAAAAACTGTAGGGAAGCCTTTTTGTCCTAGACTTGGTACTCCGATATCGCTTGCCATGCGGTAGTAGAGAGAACAGTCTATGACTGGGGTGGCTGGGGTCTTTGACAATTTTTAGGGGCTTCCTCTGACACCACCTGGTGATGATGTCCTGGATGGCAGGCAGCTTAGCCCCAGTGATGTACTGGGCCGTACGCACTAGCCTCTGTAGTGCCTTGCGGTCAGAGGCTGAGCAATTGTCATACCAGGCAGTGTTGCAGCTGTAGAACCTTTTGAGTATCTCAGGACCCATGCCAAATCTTTTTAGTTTCCTGAGGGGGAATAGGCTTTGTCGTGCCCTCTTCACGACGGTCTTGGTGTGTTTGGACCATTCTAGTTTGTTGTTGATGTGGACACCAAGGAACTTGAAGCTCTCAACCTGCGCCATTACAGCCCTGTCAATGAGATTGGGGGCGTGCTCAGTCCTCCTCTTCCTGTAGTGCACAATAACTCCTTTTCCAAATGATACCATTTGAAAGGAAACACTTTGGACGTTTTGTGTAAATTAATATTGGAGAATATAACACATTAGATCTGGTAAAAAACAGAACCCGGTTCCTACATTGGAATTTAAAAATGGATTTGATCAACAAAAAACTATGCTACATTTTATCTCTGGGACCCTCATGATGAAAAATAAGAGCAAGATTACTGAATGTAAGTACATTAGAGGTGAATGTATCAAACCAGTTGCCGTGATAAAAGTGGATTTTTGTGCACTCTCCTCAAACAATAGCATGGTGTTTTTTCACTGTAATAGTAATAGCTACTGTAAATTGGACACTGCAATTAGATTAACAATAACTTAATCTTTCTGCCCATATGAGACATGTCTATGTCCTGGAAAGTTGGCTGTTACTTACAATGTCATTCTATCCCATTAGCACACTTTAGCAACAACCATCCCGGTTTAAGGACACTGATCCCATAGAGATTAAAGAAGGATTTTTAAGCCTTGAGACATGGATTGTGTATGTGTGCCATTCAGAGGGTGAATGTGCATTGACATAAGATTTAATGGAATATGGTAGTATTTTTATTTTATTTTATTTCACCTTTATTTAACCAGGTAGGCTAGTTGAGAACAAGTTCTCATTTGCAACTGCGACCTGGCCAAGATAAAGTGTAGCAATTCGACACGTACAACAACACAGAGTTACACATGGAATAAACAAACATACAGTCAACAATACAGTAGAACAAAAGAAAACAAAAAGTCTATATACAGTGAGTGCAAATGAGGTAAGTTAAGGAAATAAATAGGCCATGGTGGCGAAGTAATTACAATATAGCAATTAAACACTGGAATGGTAGATCGGCAGAAGATGAATGTGCAGGTAGAGATACTGGGGTGCAAAGGAGCACAATAAATAAATACCAGTATGGGGATGGGGTAGGTAGATCGATGGGCTATGTACAGGAGCAGTGATCTGTAAGCTGCTCTGACAGCTGGTGCTTAAAGCTAGTGAGGGAGATGTGGGTCTCCAGCTTCAGAGATTTTTGCAATTTGTTCCAGTCATGGGCAGCAGAGAACTGGAAGGAAAGACAACCAAAGGAGGAGTTGGCTTTGGGGGTGACCAGTGAGATATACCTGCTGGAGCGTGTGCTACGAGTGGGTGCTGCTATGGTGACCAGTGAGCTGAGATAAGGCGGGGCTTTACCTAGCAGAGATTTGTAGATAACCTGTAGCTAGTGGGTTTGGCGACGAGTATGAAGCGAGGGCCAACCAACGAGAGCGTACAGGTCACAGTGTTGGGTAGTATATGGGGCTTTGGTGACAAAATGGATGGCACTGTGATAGACTGCATTCAGTTTGTTGAGTAGAGTGTTGGAGTGAAGTATGCTTTGTTGCAATATAGGAAGCCAATTCTAGATTTAATTTTGGATTGGAGATGCTTAATGTGAGTCTGGAAGGAGAGTTTACAGTCTAACCAGACACCCAGGTATTTGTAGTTGTTCACGTATTCTAAGTCAGAGCCGTCCAGAGTAGTGATGCTGGACGGGCGAGCAGGTGCGGGCAGTGATCGATTGAATAGCATGCATTTAGTTTTACTTGCGTTTAAGAGCAGTTGGAGGTCACGGAAGGAGAGTTGCATGGTATTGAAGCTCGTCTGGAGGTTAGTTAACACAGTGTCCAAGGAGGGTCCAGAAGTATACAGAATGGTGTCGTCTGCGTAGAGGTGGATCAGAGAATCACCAGCAGCAAGAGCAACATCATTGATGTATACAGAAAAGAGAGTCGGCCCGAGAAGTAGGTGCCAGGCACATCAGTTTGTGTCAAGAACTGCAACGCTGTTGGGTTTTTCACGCTCAACGTTGTTGTAGTGTGTTTATTGTGAGCACCTGAACCATGCTGTTTTGAAGTGATTGCTTCAATTCAACATTGAATTTAAAAAACTATTTGCCTGCAGTCAGCTCCAGTGAGTAATTTTGTAATGTCAATGGTTATTTTCAGCAGGAACTGATAAATGTATTTCTTTGCAGTGCACACGATTTAAACACTGATATCATATTTCACTATTATAGGGAGTTTTTAAGTGATTATTTTCTTTATCTCAAAACACATTGATTATGGTCTAGGTGCATAGTGAGTGCTTTCATGCCTATTTCACAGTGAGGTTTGATTTCAGTACTGTAGTAAAAGACAGTTCAGGACATATTGAGTGTAGTTTTAGGCTTAGAGTGAATGATTTCAGGCTTATTTTACATTGAGGGCGATTTGAGGCTGGATTACCTCCAAGCGGTCTATTCATAGCCGCTCGCAAACGTCAGCCTGCCCGCTCCTCGGGGTCAGCGTTTAATGAGATTACTGGGGTGTAGAGAGACTTTAGGGTTTAGAGGGACAGTGTTCCTCTACTCACTGCCACACAGAGTGCATCTCCACTGGCAGAATCAACTCAGGGGTGGCCCCTAAGCACTGCTCTCGTCAGATTTTAACCTTTCAGCTAGCTTATCCTGAAGATTAGTGAATGAAAACAAAACTGACCCTAGGTCAGGTCAGTTACTACCACTACCAACACTTTGAGCACAGGGAAGAATAAGGGAACAAAGGCCCAAGGGTGGACTATATGATCAAGGATATAATCGTGGAACGACTAACTCCCCTTTCACAACTGCACTATGATTGTATGTGGATCTTGCTTATTTTAGGAGAGATACAGTATTATTATTATTTTCTAAGTCAATGTTGTGTAGTTCTAAAAGATGGTGAAACAGTTGTTCGGAATTATAACGGTAATTGATTATCTACATAGAAATGACGTTTCTCTCTTTTCTTGTTCAGATATCAGCTCATTGTAGGAAGAGAAAAGTCAGGATGTTGTGGAGTTGATGAAGATGGTCAGTTCTAAATTAAATATGCAAAAGAGTAATCCGTCTCCATCAAGGGGGTTTGTCTACAGAGAGTAATCTATCCAATCTCTAAAGAACCCTCAAACAACAATCTCTAGTAGCACTTGGGAAAAACCTACATACAATCTTAGGAATTAAGGCCTCACTGTTTAAGAGTGACTGCCTTTAATAATCTGCCTATGTGGCATTGATATGAGTCAAACAGTTATTCTAATGTCAACATTGACTACAAAGTGTAGATAGAATAATTTTGGTCAGACTTATCTAAAACTGAGTTTGGAAAGTCCATCCATCACACCGGGTAAATGAAGGTTGTGTTTTGATTTGACGATGTCCATTTGCCCACTAACATGGGGTGAACAGCTGCAGTGATTTCTCTCTATCCAATAACATAGACAGTGAGACAGATCTGCCCAGCAACTCTGACTGTACATAAGACAAAAATGTTGCGCATTATTTTACTTAAAAATACTGCACCAAACACCTTAGTTAGATGTAAAATTGCACAACTGAAACATCCTCAGCCAAATCGTAAAAATGGAATGCGGATTTTGAGGAAGTGAAATAGGTGTCTGCAGTGTCTCATGGGTACAAAACATTAACCAAACGCAGACTCGGTCAGTAAACACCTCCAAGACTAAAATCGAGTTTTTCAATGGGCAACAAAAAAACATAGGTGCCGCCATGTTTAGTGGTTCTTTAAGCTGACAAGCGTACTTGCTTATAGACTGTGGGGATGGGTGGCAGTTCACCAAGACCCACGCCTCTCAGTTTACAAACTGTGCAGGGTCAGCAATTTTAGCTGAAAAGAAAATTGACATATTTAGCCTTTAGGATGACTCTGAGAAGCCACGGTTTGGAACCCAACAACATGTATTTGTATGTCAATTTCGAAGGGGGGGTGTGGGTCTGTAACAGGAAATGACCAACATGCCATCCCCACCAGGAACACAATGATAGCACAAATATCAAAAGTTTGTTTTCAGTTAAGTCAGTTGTCATTGTCTGTTTGCTTCTCTGCTTTCTTTGGCAGAATTTGGGCAAGGATTCTCAAAGGACATCTAGTCAAACAGTATATATGTATACATGTTTTACCTTTATTTAAGCAGGGAGTCATGCTGAGACCACAGTCTCTTTTGCAGATGATCCCTCATGATTCTGCTTACAGCAAGGGCATTTGTCAATTCAGAAATACAAACCTTAACCAAAGAACAGAGTAAAAAAGCTGTTTCCCAAACCCGTCGTATAGAAAGTATGACGGTTAGGTGGAATTTGTTGTTAGTTTAATGAAGAAAAAGGGAACAGCTTTCCTATATCATATTATACAGTGCCTTCAGAAAATTCTCTCTACCCTTGGCCTTGACTTCTTCCACAGTTTGTTGTGTTACAGCCTACATTTAAAATTGATTACATTTACATCATTCTTTATCACTGGCACAAATTTTAACAAATTAATTACACATTTAAAGCTGAAATGTCTTGAGTCAGTAAGTATTCAACCCCCTTGTTATGCCAAGCCTAAATAATTTCAGGAGTAAGCAGTCACTTAATAAATTGAATGGACTCACTCTTCATGTAAAAACAATGTTTTTGAATGACTACCTCATCTCTCTTCCTTACACATACAGTGGGGCAAAAAAGTATTTAGTCAGCCACCAATTGTGCAAGTTCTCCCACTTAAAAAAGATGAGAGAGGCCTGTAATTTTCATCATAGGTACACGTCAACTATGACAGACAAAATGAGAAAAAAAATCCAGAAAATCACATTGTAGGATTTTGTTTAATGAATTGATTTGCAAATTATGATGGAAAATAAGTATTTGGTCAATAACAAAAGTTTATCTCAATACTTTGTTATATACGACAGAGGTCAAACGTTTTCTGTAAGTCTTCACAAGGTTTTCACACACTGTTGCTGGTATTTTGGCCCATTTCTCCATGCAGATTTCCTCTAGAGCAGTGATGTTTTGGGACTGTTGCTGGGCAACACGGACTTTCAACTCCCTCCAAAGATTTTCTATGGGGTTGAGATCTGGAGACTGGCTTGGCCACTCCAGGACCTTGAAATTCTTCTTACGAAGCCACTCCTTCGTTGCCCGGGTGGTGTGTTTGGGATCATTGTCATGCTGAAAGAACCAGCCACGTTTCATCTTCAATGCCCTTGCTGATGGAAGGAGGTTTTCACTCAAAATCTCACGGATCAGTCGTCCTGGTCCATTTGTAGAAAAACAGCCCCAAAGCATTGAGTTTCCAACCCCATACGTTCTTTGGATGCAACTCAGCATTCTTTGTCCTCCAAACACGATGAGTTGAGTTTTTACCAAAAAGTTATATTTTGGTTTCATCTGACCATATGACATTCTCCCAATCTTCTTCTGGATCATCCAAATGCTCTCTAGCAAACCTCAGACGGGCCTGGACATGTACTGGCTTAAGCAGGGGGACACTTCTGGCACTGCAGGATTTGAGTCCCTGGCGGCGTAGTGTGTTACTGATGGTAGGCTTTGTTACTTTGCTCCCAGCAGTTCATTCACTAGGTCCCCATGTGTGGTTCTGGGATTTTTGCTCACCGTGATCATGTGAGCATTTTGACCCCACGGGGTGAGATCTTGCGTGGAGCCCCAGATTGAGGGAGATTATCAGTTGTCTTGTATGTCTTCCATTTCCTAATAATTGCTTCCACAGTTGATTTCTTCAAATCAAGCTGCTTACCTATTGCAGATTCAGTCTTCCCAGCCTGATGCAGGTCTACAATTTTGTTTCTGGTGTCCTGTGACCGCTCTTTGGTCTTGTTTGGAGTGTGACTGTTTGAGGTTGTGGACAGGTGTCTTTTATTTATTTATTTTTATTTTACCTTTATTTTACTAGTTAAGTCAGTTAAGAACAAATTCTTATTTTCAATGACGGCCTAGGAACAGTGGGTTAGCTGCCTGTTCAGGGGCAGAATGACAGATTTGTACCTTGTCAGCTCGGGGATTTGAACTTGCAACCTTTCGGTTACTAGTCCAACGCTCTAACCACTAGGCTACCCTGCTGCCCCGTTATACTGATAACAAGTTCAAACAGTTGCCATTAATACAGGTAACGAGTGGAGGACAGAGGAGCCTCTTGAAGGAATTGCAGGTCTGTGAGAGCCAGAAATCTTGCTAGGTGACCAAATACTTATTTTTCACCATAATTTGCAAATAAATTAATAAAAAATCCTACAATGTGATTTTCTTGATTTTTTTTCTCTCATTTTGTCTGTCATAGTTTAAGTGTACCTATGATGAAAATTACAGGCTTCTCATCTTTTTAAGTGGGAGAACTTGCACAGTTGGTGGCTGACTAAATACGTTTTTGCCCCACAGTATAGTTACAGTGGTTCCTCCTTTAAAAGTTGTGTATTTACACCACGGGACTTAGATGTAATTTGTGGTTTAGTACGGTACCCTGCGTCACCACCATTGCTCCCGACCAGCACAAGGGGGAGTTTGAGCACTGATTATGCTTTTGGGTCCCAATGTGTCTCTAACTGACAATGAATGGGTGACATAAACCTTAATAGAAATGGATAATTGTGCACTACTTCAGTATTACTTACTAAAACTGTTGCTACACTCCGGTTTGTATTATTTTATTTTGTTATGATTATTTTGCTCTTACTGTATGCCACTCCCGACCAGTCATGTTGTACAGTGCTTGAGTGGCGCAGCGGTCTGAGACACTGCATAGCTACAGATGCTGGTTCAATACCTGTGGTGGGCTCGACTGAGAGACCCATAAGATGACAGTAGGTTTTTGGTTTCTCTTCCTCTAAAAACACAAATAAATCATTCTAAATAGCAAACTGGCTTTATTTTACAAATAAGTAACAATGTCTCACCCCTTGTTCAAGAATGGCCTTTTTCTCACTCATTTTACATTATTTGAAAACAAAATAATCTCCAAAATATTGTTATTTTATTAAACAAAGCGATTATTAATTTATAATTATATAAAAGTCCGTTGGATGTTCTCACAGATATATTATTAACCCTGTTATTAGCAGCACAATATACACTTATGTTCAAAAGTTTGGGGTCACTTAGAAATGTCATTGTTTTTGAAAGATAAGCACATTTTTTTTGTCCATTAAAAGAACATCATATTGATCAGAAATACAGTGTAGACATTGTTCATGTTGTAAATGACAATTGTAGCTGGAAACGGCTGACTTTTAATGGAATATCTCCATAGGCATACTGCCCATTATCAGCAACCATCACTCCTGTGTTCCAATGGAATGTCGTGTTAGCTAATCCAAGTTTATCATTTTAAAAGACTAATTGATCATCAGAGAAAAAAATGCAATTCTGTTAGCACAGCTGAAAAATGTTGTTCTGATTAAAGCAATTTTATCTTTATTTAACTAGGCAAGTCAGTTAAGAACAAGTTCTTACTTTCAATGACGGCCTAGGAACAGTGGGTTAACTGCCTGTTCAATGACAGATTTGTACCTTGTCAGCTCGGGGATTTGAACTTGCAACCTTCCGGTTACTAGTCCAACGCTCAAATCACTAGGCTACCCTGCCGCCCCCAATACAACTGGCCTTCTTTAGACTACCGTAATTTCCGGACTATTCCCAAGCTCTGAACCTCGCGGTTTATACAATGACGCGGCTAATTTATGGATTTTTCCCGCTTTCACAAGATTCATGCCGCCAAAAAACTGAGCACCGTCACATAATGTGACGTAAATCGAGCGCGCTCAAACTTCCCATCATTCTGATTACGGTAGTAATTTTGTCACCCTCATCTTGGCAAAGACACAGAGAAATGCATATGATGCAGCTGTCAAGTTGAAGTTAATCGATCTAGCTGTTGGAAAATGAAATAGAGCTGCTGCACGGGAGCTTGGCCTTAATGAGTCGATGATAAGACGTTGGAAACAGCAGCGTGAGGAACTGACTCAAAAAGACAACAAAAGCTTTCAGAGGGAAGAAAAGCAGATGGCCCAAAGTATTTGCAGCCACTCGACATCAGTGTAAATCGTGCATTTAAGGTGGCGCTCCGTGTTCAGTGTGAGGCTTGGATGACAAGTGGGGAGAAATCCTTCACTAAAACAGGCCGCATGTGAAGAGCAACTTATGGTCAAGTCTGCCAGTGGGTCCTGACAGCGTGGAGCATTGTCAAAAAATCCACTATCATCAATGGGTTTCGAAAGGCTGGAGGGGCAGCATGAGCTCAGCGGGGAATTTGCCTCCGGATGAAAGTGACGAGAGCAACAATGAAAACGATCCAACATCGGATGAAGCAATTCTGAGGCTATTCAACTCCGACACCAAAGGAGATGACTTCAGTGGTTTCAGTGCACAGGAGGAGAAAGATAATGACCAATGACTTTCTTGGTAGGCTACTGTTTAATTTTTGTTCAAGCCCTGTTTCGTTAAAGCATATTTATTTTTGTTACAAGCCGTGTTTCGTTTAAAGGCTGTGTAAAGTTCATTTGTTTCAATGTACCGGTAGGCACCTGCGGCTTATAGACATGTGCGGCTTATTTATGTGCAAAATACATATTTTTTAATAATTCAGTGGGTGCGGTTTATATTCCGGTGCGCTTAATAGTCCAGAAATTACGGTAGTTGAGTATCTGGAGCATCAGCATTTGTGGGTTTGATTAAAGGCTCAAAATGGTCAGAAACAAAGGACTTTCTTCTGAAGATCGTCAGTCTATTCTATAAAATCAAACATTGAGCATAGTGAAGTTATGAATTACCTTTGGATGGTGTATTACCCAGTCACTTCAAAGATACAGGTGTCCTTCCTAAGGACACCATTCAGGGATTTCACCATGAAGGCAGTGGTGGCTTTAAAACAGTTAGAGCTTAATTGCTGTGATAGGAGAAAACGGAGGATGGATCAACAACATTGTAGTTACTACACAATTCTATCCTAATTGACAGAGTGAAAAGAAGGACGCCTGTACAGACTAAAAATATTACAAAAACATCCTGTTTGCAACAAGGAACTAATGTAATTCTGAAAATACAAACTTATGTTTGGGGCAAATCCAATACAACACATTACTGAGTACCACTCTCCATATTTTCAAGAATAGTGGTGGCTACATTCGGTTATGGGAATTCTTGTAATCGTTAAGTACTTGGGATTTTACAGGATAAAAAAAGAAGTTAATGGAGCTAAGCACAGGCAAAATCCTAGAGGAAAACCTGGTTCAGTGTGTTTTCCGCCAGACACTGGGAGATAAATTCAATTTGCAGCAGGACAATAATCTAAAACACAAGGCCAAATCTACACTGGAGTTGCTTGTCAATAAGACAGTGAATGTTCCCGAGTGGCTTATGTAATGGTTTTCTTGTGTTGAAGGAGAGGCGGACCAAAACGCAGCGTGGTTATTATTCATGATTCTTTAATAAAGAAACTATACATGAATAGACTAACAAAACCAATAAATGTGAAAAACCAAAACAGCCCTATCTGGTGTAAACACAGAGACAGGAACAATCCCCCACAAAACCCAACACCAAACAGGCTACCTAAATACGGTTCCCAATCACAGACAATGACTAACACCTGCCTCTGATAGAGAACCATATCAAGCCAAACACAGAAACAGACAAACTAGACACACAACATAGAATGCCCACTCAGATCACACCCTGACCAAACAAAACATAGAAACATACAAAGCAAACTATGGTCAGGGTTTGACAGTACCCCCCCCAAGGTGCGGATTCCGGCCACAAAACCTGAACCTATTGGGGAGGGTCTGGGTGGGCATCTGTCCACGGTGGCGGCTCTGGTGCTGGACGTGGCCCCCACTTCACCATAGTCTTAGTCCGCCCCATTGTCCGCTTCCGTGGCCTACTAACCACGGTGACCCTTCTAAATGACCCACTGGACAGAGGGGCGGCTCTGAACAGAGGGGCGGCTCTGGACAGAGGGGCGGCTCGGGACAGAGGGGCGGCTCGGGACAGAGGGGCGGCTCGGGACAGAGGGGCGGCTCGGGACAGAGGGGCGGCTCGGGACAGAGGGGCTCTGGCGCCTCTGGGCTGAGGGGCTCTGGCACCGCTGGGCTGAGGGGCTCTGGCACCTCAGACTCCGGCCGCGCCGGACAGGCGGGAGACTCCGGCCGCGCCGGACAGGCGGGAGACTCCGGCCGCGCCGGACAGGCGGGAGACTCCGGCCGCGCCGGACAGGCGGGAGACTCCGGCCGCGCCGGACAGGCGGGAGACTCCGGCCGCGCCGGACAGGCGGGAGCAGCTGTAGGGATGAGATGGAGAGACAGCCTGGTGCGGGGGGGCTGCCACCGGAGGGCTGGTGCGTGGAGGTGGTACCGGATAGACCGGACCGTGCAGGCGCACTGGAGCTCTTGAGCACCGAGCCTGCTCAACCTTACCTGGTTGATTGCTCCCAGTCGCCCTGCCAGTGCGGCGAGGTGGAATAGCCCGCACTGGGCTATGCAGGCGAACCGGGGACACCATGCGCAAGGCTGGTGCCATGTAAGCCGGCCCAAGGAGAAGCACTGGAGACCAGATGCGTAGAGCCGGCTTCATGGCACTTGGCTCGATGCCCACTCTAGCCCAGCCGATACGCGGAGCTGGTATGTACCGGACCGGGCTATGCACCCGCACTGGGGACACCGTGTGCTTCACAGCATAACACGGTGCCTGCCCGGTCTCTCTAGCCCCCCGGTAAGCACAGGAAGTTGGCGCAGGTCTCCTACCTGGCTTCGCCACACTTCCTGTGTGCCCTACCCCCAATACAGTTTTGGGGCTGACTCTCGGGCTTCCATCCACGCCGCCGTGCTGCCTCCTCATACCAGCGCTTCGCCGCCTCCAGCTCTTCTTCGGTGCTGTGATATTCTCCAGGCTGTGCCCAGGGTCCTTTTCCGTCCAACTCATCCTCCCATGTCCAGTACTCCTCAGGCTGTTCCTGCTGCCGCTGCCTGTCACCACGCCGCTTGGTCCTGTTGTGGTGGGTGATTCTGTAACGGTTTTCTTGTGTCGAAGGAGAGGCGGATCAAAACGTAGCGTGGTTATTATTCATGGTTCTTTAATAAAGAAACTATACATGAATAGACTATCAAAACCAAGAAATGTGAAAAACCAAAACAGCCCTATCTGGTGCAAACTTAGAGACAGGAACAATCACCCACAAAACCCAACACCAAACAGGCTACCAAAATATGGTTACCAATCAGAGATAATGACTAACACCTGCCTCTGATTGAGAACCATATCAGGCCAAACACAGAAACAGACAAACGAGACACACAACATAGAATGCCCACTCAGATCACACCCTGACCAAACAAAACATAAAAACATACAAAGCAAATTATGGTCAGGGTGTGACAGCTTAAATATACTTGAAAATCTAGGCAAAACCTGAAAATGGTTGTCAACAACCAATTTGAAAGAGCTTGAAGATTTTTTAAAAGAATAATGGGCAAATGTTGCACAATCCAGACGTGAGATTTTGAGAGATTTACCCAGAAAGCTTCACAGCTGTTATCACTGCCAAAGGTGCTTCTACAAAGTATTGATTCAGGGGTATGAATACTTATGTAAATTGTATATTTCTGTATTTAATTTTCTATAAATTAGCAGACATTTCTAAAAACATGTTTTCACTTTGTTATTATGGGGTATTGTGTGTAGATGGATGAGGTAAACAAAAATATATTTATTCCATTTTAAATTCAGGCTGTGACACAACAAAATGTGTGAAAAGTCAACGAGTATGAATAGTTTCTGATGGTACAATTCCTATTGTTTCCCCTTGCCTACCTCTATTGCACTCCACCAGAAAAATTCAAATTCCATTGGTGACAGAGGTTTCTTCAGGGGCCTTACTATTTGTGTATTGCTTAAGGATCTAGGTAAAAAAAATGCACCTCATTTTCTATTTGTTTTGCTAGGAGAACATTCTTTAATCACTCTTAGTGTTTCTGTTTGTTCTGTGTAGATTTTAGGTGTATTTTTAGATATTGCATTTCAGAATGATATGGCAGATCTCATGTTCGAAAACAATAAAAGGAGCAACATTAAAGCACTATTGTTGTTATGTGTTTATACATGCTAATAACCCTAGTTTACTCTTAACCCCTCAACTAGCTAATGTGTGGTGAGCTTTCTGGCTGACATGGCATCACCCAGGTGGGTGTCACACATTGGTAGCGAATGAGTCCCTTCCTCATACAATATAAATGCATTGAGCATCTAGTAAAGCACTCAATACATCCAGTTTACTAAGACATATTTTCAGAACCAATTTCAAAATAGGCCGACAACCTTGTGTGTATGTACATAATAAGTGCTCATGTTGTTGACTGCATGTATTTAATTGACTGGTCTTAATATTGTGTTGTCCTTAATCACCATACCATAATGATCTTTCGATATCCATATTCGCCCTGGCCCGATCAAATGCTTGATTCATTTATATTTTTTTAAAGAATACACACGTCTTCTTTTGCCTGCGTCCCAAATGGCACATGTTACAGGTTTTGGTTTTTCAATTGAAGTTTCTGAGATGCACATAGGGCGCACCGATTTGTGTCGCCTTGTTAGTCACTATGTGGTACACCTGTGCTGGCTTGTCCATCTCGTTAGTCGGAAGGTGTTTTACCCCCATGTTTTTCAGAAACCCTTCGAAAACCACACCTGTTTTGTTTGTTGTCAGTGACTCTTTGTTAGTTCCCCTTCTGTTTGAGCAACATTATTTATTTCTTGATGGGGAATGTAACAGCACCCTATTCCCTATATCGTGCACTACTTTTGATCAGGGCCCTATGGAATACCCTCTCTTGGGTATTAATTTAGTATTCACAGTAGCTACAGCAACAGTATTGTGCAATAGTTTTCCCGAGAGTTGTTAGCAGTAATTGAACCCCTATTGACACATCTAATACAATAGGAAAGCTGCAGGGCTGGATGTCATACCAGTGAATATACACCTAACCTTTTTTAGCATGTTTTAACCACTCCTATATACATGGTAGATTTATCAAGGTCTAATTTCTTTATTACTGAAACAAGATCCAAGTGGTGTATATATTAAGATCCAGTCCGATCCTAATCAGACAGGTTTTTTACATGGACGATACATTGGAGATAATACAAGACAAGTACTGGAAACAATAGAGCACTGAAGTATCTGGGGAAACTTGGCCTGGTTTTCATAACTGACTTTGAATAGGCTTTTGATAAAGTACAACTGGAGTTTATATATAAATGCCTGGAATATTTCAATTCTGGAGAATCTCTTATAAAATAGTGTAACGGCGTTCTTCGTTTGTTGAGAGAGAGTCGGACCGAAATGCAGCGTGTTGGTTACTCATGTTTTTAATGAAACAAATGACGATACATGAAATAACTTATAAATACAAAAACAACAAACAGAACGTGAAAAAACCTATACAGCCTGACTGGTGCAACAAACACAGAGACAGGAACAATCACCCACAAACACACAGTGAAACCCAGGCTACCTAAATAGGGTTCCCAATCAGAGACAACGATAATCACCTGACTCTGATTGAGAACCGCCTCAGGCAGCCATGGACTAATCTATACACCCCACACAACCCCAAGACGAAACACACTACAAATAAACCCATGTCACACCCTGGCCTGACTCAATAAATTAAGATAACATAATAAATATAGACCAGGGCATGACAGAACCCCCCCTAAGGTGCGGACTCCCGGACGCACATCAAAACAATAGGGAGGGTCCGGGTGGGCGCCTGTCCATGGCGGCGGCTCCAGCTCGGGACGTGGAACCCACTCTATGAATGTCTTAGTCCCCCCTCATCGCATCCTAGGATTGTCCACCCTCGCCGCCGACCATGGCCTAGTAGTCCTCACCCAGAACCCCACTAGACTGAGGGGCAGCTCGGGACAGAGGGGCAGCTCGGGACAGAGGGGCAGCTCGGGACAGAGGGGCAGCTCGGGACAGAGGGGCAGCTCGGGACAGAGGAAGCCCAGCACTGAGAGGAAGCCCAGCACTGAGAGGAAGCCCAGCACTGAGAGGAAGCCCAGCCAGGCAGTTGAATCCGGCAGATCCTGGCTGGCTGGCAGTTCTGGCAGATCCTGGCTGGCTGGCGGATCTGGAAGAGTCTGGTTGACTAGCAGATCTGGAAGAGTCTGGTTGACGAGCAGATCTGGAAGAGTCTGGTTGACTGGTAGATCTGGAAGAGTCTGGCTGACTGGCAGATCTGGAAGAGTCTGGCTGACTGGCAGATCTGGAAGAGTCTGGCTGACTGGCAGATCTGGAAGAGTCTGGCTGACTGGCAGATTTGGAAGAGTCTGGCTGACTGGCAGATCTGGAAGAGTCTGGCTGACTGGCAGATTTGGAAGAGTCTGGCTGACTGGCAGATCTGGAAGAGTCTGGCTGACTGGCAGATCTGGAAGAGTCTGGCTGACTGGCAGATCTGGAAGAGTCTGGTTGACTGGCGGATCCTGGCAGACTGACGGCTCTGGCTGCTTCATGCTGACTGACAGCTCTGGCTGCTCCATGCTGACTGGCGGCTCTGGCTGCTCCATGCAGATTGACAGCTCTGGCGGCTTCTTGCAGACTGACAGCTCTGGCTGTTCTATGCAGACTAACAGCTCTGGCAGCTCCTTGCAGACTGGCAGCTCCTTGCAGACTGGCAGCTCCTTGCAGACTGGCAGCTCCATGCAGACTGGCAGCTCTGGCTGCTCCAAGCAGACTGACAGCTCTGGCTGCTCCATGCAGATTGACAGCTCTGGCGGCTTCTTACAGACTGACAGCTCTGGCTGCTCCATGCAGACTAACAGCTCTGGCAGCTCCTTGCAGACTGGCAGCTCCTTGCAGACTGGCAGCTCCATGCAGACTGGCAGCTCTGGCTGCTCCATGCAGTCTGGCAGCTCTGGCTGCGCTAAACAGGCGGGAGGCTTCGGCAGCGCAGGAGAGGAGGAAGGCTCCGGCAGCGCTAAACAGGCGGGAGACTCCAGCAGCGCTGTAGAGGAGGAAGGCTTCGACAGCGCTGAACAGGCAGGAGGCTCCGGCAGCGCAGGAGAGGCGAGGCGCACTGTTGGCCTGATGCGTGGTGCTGGCACTGGTGGTACTGGGCCGAGGACACGCACAGGAAGCCTGGTGTGGGGAGCTGCCACCGGAGGGCTGGTGTGTGGAGGTGGCACAGGATGGGCTAGACCGTGAAGGCGCACTGGAGATCTTGAGAGCAGTGTTGGCACAGGACGTGCAAGGCTAGGGATGTGCACAGGAGGCCTGGTGCGTGAGGCTGGCACCAACTTCACCAGCCGACTAACACGCACCTCAGGACGAGTATGGAGCGCTGACCCAGGTGCCATTAAATCCCTGACACGTTCCGTCGGGCGAATTCCATGCAAAAAGCACCAACACAGCAACTCCCTCATTTCTCTCTCCTCCAATTTCCCTATTATTAACTCCTTCACAGTCTCTGCTTCGCTCACCTCCAACACCGGTTCTGGTCTCCTCCTTGGATCCTCACGATAAACAGGGAGAGTGAGCTCTGGTCTGACTCCTGACTCTGCCACACTCTCCCTGAGCCCCCCCCAAGAAATTTTTGGGGCTGACTCTCGGGCTTCCATCCGCGTCGCCGCGCTGCCTCCTCATACCGGCGCCTCTCAGCTCTCACCGCCTCCAGTTCTTCTTTGGGGTGGCGATATTCTCCAGGCTGATTCCAGGGTCCTTCTCCGAACAATCTCTCCTCCCAATTCCAGAAGTCCTGTGATCGCTGTTGCTGCCTTTGTTGCTTCTCCTGTGGCTCCTGCCCGTTGACATGCTGCTCGGTCCGTGTGTGGTGAGTGATTCTGTAACGGCGTTCTTCGTTTGTTGAGAGAGAGTCGGACCGAAATGCAGCGTGTTGGTTACTCATGTTTTTAATGAAACAAATGACGATACATGAAATAACTTATAAATACAAAAACAACAAACGGAACGTGAAAAAACCTATACAGCCTGTCTGGTGAACACTAACACAGAGACAGGAACAATCACCCACAAACACACAGTGAAACCCAGGCTACCTAAATAGGGTTCCCAATCAGAGACAACGATATTCACCTGACTCTGATTGAGAACCGCCTCAGGCAGCCATGGACTAATCTATACACCCCACACAACCCCAAGACGAAACACACTACAAATAAACCCATGTCACACCCTGGCCTGACTCAATATATTAAGATAACATAATAAATATAGACCAGGGCGTGACAAATAGGTTAAACGTATGTGTGGTAACCCTAGGTGTAAATAGTAAATAATGACATCTCAGAAAGTTTTAAACTGTCAAGAGGAGTAAAACCAGGTTGTTCACTATCGGCATATCTATTTATTATTACCATCGAAATGTTAGCTGCTGAAATCCAACAATAATATTAAGGGATTAGTAATCCATGGCTTAAAAACAAAGGTTTCATTGTATGCTGATGATTCATGTTTTCTTTTAAATCCACAATTAGAATCCCTCCACAGCCTCATCTAGATACTTTTTCTAACCTCTCTGGATTAAAACCAAATTATGATAAGTGTACTATATTAAGTATTGGACCACAAACAAAGTACTTAAAACGTTACCGTGGAGTTTACAAATAAAATGGTCTGACGGGGATGTGGACATACTCGGTATACAAATCCCGAAATAAATAAATGATCTCACTCCAAAACATTTTTAAAGATAATATCTTGCTACCATGGAAAGGAAAATACCTGTCTATTTGTGGAAAAATCACCCTGATTAGCTCTAGTCCGAGAGCCCAGCTTCTTAAATGATATGAGCAAAAAATATCAAATTTGATTTGAAATGGCAAGCCAGACAAAATTAAAATTTTATTTATATAATTAATATGAATTCGGGGGGCAGAAATTATTAAAGCATTAAAGCTCTCACTAAAGGCATCAGTCATACAAAAGTTATACTTAAATATGAAATTGGTCTAGTAAGAATGTCTCAGCCCATGCTCAAGAACGGCCTTTTTCCCTTTATTCAGATTACAACCGCTCACTTTCATTTATTTGAAAACGAAAATAATCTCCAAAATATTCTTTTGAAACAAGCCATAGAAAATTGGTTGCAATTTCAGTTTAATCCACCTGAAAAGACAGAACAAGTAATACAACAAATATTGTGGTTAAGATCAAATATACTAATCGATTAAAAACCTATATTTTTCGATAAAATGTTTTAAAAAGGTATAATTTGTGTAAATTATATCATAAGTAGGACTGGTGGAGTCATGTCATCACACATGCAGCTAACACAGTCATGGAAATATCTGCTCTACCCAAAATTACAACCAACTAATTGCAGCATTACAACAAAAATGGAAGAGACAAGTGGAAGGGGGAAAAAGTAAGGAACTTGTCCGTCGGCCCTGCATTAAAGACCAAAATTGGTTGAAAATTGTGATTAAATAAAAATTATATACCAGTTTAATTTAAGGACAAAAAAATGACAGCTGTGCCATATATATTACAAAATAGTTGAGAAGAGATTTTCGATGTACTGATTCCATGGCACATGGTTTATGAATTGACACGCAAGATGTTGGCAGATTCAAAGCTTAGAATTGTTCAATTTAAATTATTATACAAAATTCTTGCGACCAATAGAATGTTATAATATATATATATTTAATAAGAATATTTCATTCAATCAGATCTAGGATGTGTTATTTTAGTGTTTCCTTTATTTTTTTGAGCAGTGTATATATATTTACCCAAAAATATATATGGGGGATTGGAAATGATGCAGACAATTACATTGATGGAAGCGAAAATATGACATCTCAGCGCGAATCATGTTTAATCCAACATCTGTCTTTCCCAAGCCAATCATATGCACCCCTAAGTCTGTTAAACCAATACAATGATATAGAAACAATTCAACAGCTCTGTTCATTAAATGTCTGCCTGAAGCTCTCTGAATGTTTCACCACACTGAACACACCCCATATACACCAGAGATAAGTGAGCCAATCAGCTTGCAATGCTGTAACTGGCCAGATCAGATACACCACAGCTCCCCTGAGCCAATCAATTTCACCATATAGCACTCCAGCAACAGTCTGCTTGCTTAGCTTGGCTCTCTTGGGATGGGAAACCCTCCATATCTACAGGCCTATGTCCCTAATGTATCTGTATTAGCACTACTTTCCCTAAGTGAGCTAGTATACCTTATGGGTGGAGAGCGTAAGCTCTCCCTAATCTCACTAGAGTAAATTCTACATCCCTTGCTCGATAGACGTCAAGTAAATGTAAGATCACTGACCTAGGGAAAATAAACTAGGGTTGAAATCTTTGCTTGAATTCCCAGGTTGGGAGTAATGCATGGCTCTCAACTTGAATAGCCACTGTAAATCCCATATTTGTACTGTGTAAAAATGTATCATAGTGTACTTCGTAGAAGCTAGTACAGCAGAGTCCCTGCCCATCTTCCAAAAACATCTAAAACCCTATATATGGATACATTTTTTCATAACTTTACCACCCAAATAAACCGTACCCATAGCTAGCTTTTGGTTGTGTTCTGTTCTGGTATAAAATGGCCTTTCCATAGTCTGCAGATGCTGAATTTTGCAGTCATACAGTTGATCACAATAATGCATTTACATTTACAGCGCTGCGTACACAAAATGTATTGGCATTCACATACTGATTAAGAGGCATTTGTATCCTTATTGATTATTTATTATTTATTGTCAGCTTTGATGTCAATCCAATTCGCGGTGGGTAAAAAGCCAGGCTGGAATACAGGGAATGTCAGGACACAGTTTGGCAGTACCACGCTATATGATTTGACTGCAATACAAGGATGGTATCTGCATCAACAGTGTAAATATCACCTGCACAGACAACGTGGTCTTAGGGCATTATCATGTATTATTCTATTCTGTAGCGGACAGTAGTCGTTTATGGTGAAGTGATGAGAGTTCTGTCTGCGAACATCAAAACCAGTGTCTGCTCTCCTCCCAAGGGGGAATTTCTACTTATTCGATTGGTCTAAGACATTAGTTCATTTCCCCTTCCTATCCCGCGTGTTACACACTGAATAGGACGGTATTTGAGGCACAGACTGGGTATTTCTGCAACCTGGCTGGGAGACATGGTTTGCAATGTAGAAATATTTTCCTGACAGTTGTCATTGGGCATAGGTGTTAAGTGGAAGTTAAGCCAGGAACCATTTCATGTAGAATGCAAATGGCATTCTGTCTGGTCCGTTGAGCACTCTCATGGCAGATTGCAATGGTAAGCTACACCGCTGAAATATTGATGTGATGGGGGATCGTCTGTATTCCCTGACAGAACTGGCAGTTTGCCTAACCTACTCATCTCAAAGGTAGCGACTTCATAATTAGCGCACTAGTGTAGCCAGCCAACAACCCACTAGCAGCTAGAATAACACTGGACACTAGCTGTAACACCTGAGCTGGTCTAGTTTCACACCTGTAAAAACAACGACCATTCTTTTCACAGTTTATCATTGGTGTACGAATTGTTACCTTGTTGCTAGCTGCTAATACTATGTTGCGTGATGGAAACATCCTGGTCTTGCCTTCACAGGTGGAGGATTATGTATGATGTGTACAAAAGCTTAACAAGACATCCAGATCACTGGCATTCTTCTTTAATGAAGATATCTGTGCTGTTGGCCTTTGCAGCGAGAGACAAGGCTTGCTCTTTCCAGAATAACATGGCCGCTGCTGTAATTGCCATGGCATGGACGGTTTTAATTTTGTCCTCTGAGGGGGACGGCGATCATGAGGGAATTATAGTAGCAAATTGAATGTATGATGGCTCCCTCGGCGCCTCACAACAACATGCTTAAAGACTGTCTGGTTTTTTGTGCTGTTTATGTCATACTGCCGCCTTGAGTGAGTGTGTGTGTGTGTGTGTGTGTGTGTGTGTGATTGCATTTGCTAGGTGCTGGTTTTCTTAAGAGCAGTTTTGTACACAAGGACAGAATTGAAGATGGCCAGAAGTGGTGGCGGAACATCCTTGGGAAAGACAAACTCTTGTGAATGCATTGCATTGTCAGCAGTGGTGACCCTGCCTAAACGAACCAATAGCTAGCTGTCTTTCGTAATAAGTGTCTTTTTGCAAATATTCTACAGTCCTCACCATATGCATTTGAACAGTAAAACTAACATTTTATTTTGGTTCTTTCCTCCAGCATTTTATATTTAAAATCAAATTATGAGGTGACAGTCCAGAATGACAATTTAAATAGTGCCTTCGGAAAGTATTCAGACCCCTTGAATTTTTTCACATTTTGTTACGTTACAGCCATATTCAAAAAATGACTACATTGTTTTTTCCCCCTCATTAATCTACACACAATACCCCATAATGACAAAGCAAATATTATATTTAAATAAGTATTCAGCACCTTTGGCAGTGATTACAGCATCAAGTCTTTTTGGGTATGACGCTACACGCTTGGCACACCTGTATATGGGAAGTTTCTCACATTGTTCTCTGCAGATCATCTCAAGCTCTCTCAGGTTGGGTGGGGAGCGTTGCTGAACAGTTATTTTCAGGTCTCTCCAGAGATGTTCGTTCAGGTTGAAGTCCGGGCTCTGGCTGGGCAACTCAAGGACATTCAGAGACTTGTCCCAAAGCCACTCCTGCGTTGTCTTGGCTGTGTGCTTAGGGTTGTTGTCCTGTTGGAAGGTGAACCTTTGCCCCAGTCTGAGGTCCTGAGTGCTATGGAACGTTTTTTTTTATCTCTCTGTACTTCGCTCCGTTCATCTTTGCCTCAATCCTGACTAAATCAAAATCAAATAAAATGTATTTATATAGCCCTTCGTACACATCAGCTGATATCTCAAAGTGCTGTACAGAAACCCAGCCTAAAACCCCAAACAGCAAGCAATGCAGGTGTAGAAGCACGGTGGCTAGGAAAAACTCGCTAGAAAGGCCAAAACCTAGGAATAAACCGGGCTATGTGGGGTGGCCAGTCCTCTTCTGGCTGTGCCGGGTGGAGATTATAACAGAACATGGCCAAGATGTTCAAATGTTCATAAATTATAAATAATAATAATCACAGGCAGAACAGTTGAAACTGAAGCAGCAGCACGGCCAGGTGGACTGGGGACAGCAAGGAGTCATCATGCCAGGTAGTCCTGAGGCATGGTCCTAGGGCTCAGGTCCTCCGAGAGAGAGAAAGAAAGAGAATTAGAGAGAGCATACTTAAATTCACACAGGACACCAGATATAACAAACTGACCCTAGCCCCCCGACACAAACTACTGCAGCATAAATACTGGAGGCAGAGACAGGAGGGGTCAGGAGACACTGTGGCCCCATCCGAGGACACCCCCGGACAGGGCCAAACAGGAAGGATATAACCCCACCCACTTTGCCAAAGCACAGCCCCCACACCACTAGAGGGATATCTTCAACCACCAATTTACCATCCTGAGACAAGGCCGAGTATAGCCCACAAAGATCTCCACCACAGCACAACCCAAGGAGGGGGCGCCAACCCAGACAGGAAGATCACATCAGTGACTCAACCCACTCAAGTGACGCACCCCTCCTAGGGACGGCATGAAAGAGCACCAGTAAGCCAGTGACTCAGCCCCTGTAATAGGGTTAGAGGCAGAGAATCCCAATGGAAAGAGGGGAACCGGCCAGGCAGAGACAGCAAAGGTAGGCAGACCGTGGGTAGGCAGACCATTCCATAAAAATGGAGCTCTATAGGAGAAAGCCCTGCCTCCAGCTGTTTGCTTAGAAATTCTAGGGACAATTCGGAGGACTGCGTCTTGTGACAGTAGCGTACGTGGAGGTATGTACGGCAGGCCCAAATCAGAGAGATAGGTAGGAGCAAGCCCATGTAATGCTCTGTAGGTTAGCAGTAAAACCTTGAAATCAGCCCTTGCCTTGACAGGAGGCCAGTGTAGGGAGGTTCTAGTCAGGATTCTAGCAGCTGTATTTAGCACTAACTGAAGTTTATTTCGTGCTTTATCCGGGTAGCCGGAAAGTAGAGCATTGCAGTAGTCTAACCTAAAAGTAACGAAAGCATGGATTCATTTTTCTGATTTTTGCAATGTTACGTAGATGGAAAACAGCTGTCCTTGAAACAGTCTTGATATGTTTGCCAAAAGAGAGATCAGGGTCCAGAGTAACGCCGAGGTCCTTCACAATTTTATTTGAGACGATTGTACAACCATTAAGATGAATTGTCAGATTCAACAGAAGAACTCTTTGTTTCTTGGGACCTAGAACAAGCATCTCTGTTTTGTCCGAGTTTAAAAGTAGAAAGTTTGCAGCCATACACTTCCTTATGTCTGAAACACAGGCTTCTAGCGAGGGCAATTTTGGGGATTCACCATGTTTCATTGAAATGTACAGCTGTGTGTTATCTGCATAGCAGTGAAAGTTAACATTATGTTTTTTGAATATCATCCCCAAGAGGCAAAATATATAGTGAAAACAATAGTGGTCCTAAAATGGAACCTTGAGGAATACCGAATTGTACAGTTGATTTGTCAGAGGACAAACCATTCATGGAGACAAACTGATATCTTTCCGACAGATAAGATCTAAACCGGGCCAGAACTTGTCCTTGTAGACCAATATGGGTTTCCAATCTCTCCAAAAGAATGTGGTGATCAATGGTATCAAAAGCAGCACTAAGGTCTCGGGGCACAAGGACAGATGCAAAGCCTCGGTCTGATGCCATTAAAAGGTCATTTACCACCTTCACAAGTGCAGTCTCAGTTCTATGATGGGGTCTAAAACCAGACTGAAGCATTTCGTATACATTGTTTGTCTTCAGGAAGGCAGTGAGTTGCTGCGCAACAGCCTTTTCTAACATTTTTGAGAGGAATGGAAGATTCGATATATTTTCTGGGTCAAGGTTTGGCTTTTTCAAGAGAGGCTTTATTACTGGTACACATCCGGTGGATAATTTTGAGAGGAATGGAAGATTTGATATAGGCCAATAGTTTTTTATATTTTCTGGGTCAAATTTGGCTTTTTCAAGAGAGGCTTTATTACTGCCACTTTTTGGGAGTTTGATACACATTTATTATGTTCAACATAGGAGGGCCAAGCACAGGAAGCAGCTCTTTCAGTAGTTTAGTTGGAATAGGGTCCAGTATGCAGCTTGAAGGTTTAGAGACCATGATTATTTTCATCATTGTGTCAAGAGATATAGTACTAAAACACTTGAGTATCTCTCTTGACCCTATGTCCTGGCAGAGTTGTGCAGACTCAGGACAACTGAGCTTTGAAGGAATACGCAGATTTAAAGAGGAGTCCGTAATTTGCTTTCTAATAATAATGATCTTTTCCTCAAAGAAGTTCATTAATTTATTACTGCTGAAGTGAAAGCCATCCTCTCTTGGGGAATGCTGCTTTTTAGTTAGCTTTGTATTGTTCTTATTTTCCTCAATTAAGTTGGAAAAATAGGATGATCGAGCAGCAGTAAGGGCTCTTCGATACTGCACCGTACTGTCTTCCCAAGCTCGTCTGAAGACTTCCAGTTTGGTGTGGCGCCATTTCTGTTCCAATTTTCTGGAAGCTTGGGTTCTGTATACTAGGGAGCTAGTTTCTTATGGGAAATGTTTTTAGTTTTTAGGGGTGCAACTGCATCTAGGATATTGCGCAAGGTTCAATTGAGTTCCTCAGTTAGGTGGTTAACTGATTTTTGTCCTCTAACGTCCTTGAGTAGACAGAGGGAGTCTGGAAGGACATCAAGGAATCTTTGTGTTGTCTGTGAATTTAAAGCACGACTTTTGATGTTCCTTGGTTGGGGTCTGAGCAGATTATTTGTTGCAACTGCAAATGTAATAAAATGGTGGTCCGATAGTCCAGGATTATGAGGAAAAACATTAAGATCCACAACATTTATTCCATGGGACAAAACTAGTTCCAGAGTATGACTGTGACAGTGAGTAGGTCCAGAGACATGTTGGACAAAACCCACTGAGTTGATGATGGCTCCGAAATCCTTTTGGAGTGGGTCTGTTGAATTTTCCATGTGAATATTAAAGTCACCAAAAATTAGAAAATTATCTGCTTCGACTACAAGGTCTGATAGGAATTCATGGAACTCAATGAGGAACGCTGTATATGGCCCAGGAGGCCTGTAAACAGGAGCTATAAAAAGTGATTGAGTAGGCTGCATAGATTTCATGACTCGAAGCTCAAAAGACGAAAACGTCATTTTTTTTAGTTGTAAATTGAAATTTGCTATCGTAAATATTAGCAACATCTCCGCCTTTGCGGGATGCACGGGGGATATGCTCATTTAACACAGTAAATTCATCAGGCTTAAGCCATGTTTCAGTCAGGCCAATCACATCAATATTATAATCAGTGATTAGTTCATTGACTATAATTGCCTTTGAAGTAAGGGATCTAACATTAAGTAGCCCTATTTTGAGATGTGAGGTATCACGATCTCTTTCAATAATGTCAGGAATGGAGGAGGTCTTTATCCTAGGGAGATTGTTAAGGCAAACCTCCATGTTTAGTTTTGCCCAACCTAGGTCGAGGCACAGACATGGTCTCAATGGGGATAGCTGAGCTGACTACACTGACTGTGCTAGTGTCAGACTCCACTATGCTGGCTAACAGCCTGCTGCCTGGCCTGCACCCTATTTCATTGTGGAGCTAGAGGAGTTAGAGCCCTGTCTATGTTGGTAGATAAGATGGAGTCAGTCACTCCTCAGCAGGTCAGGCTTGGTCCTGTTTGTGGGTGAGTCCCAGAAAGAGGGACAATTATCTACAAATGCTATCTTTTGGGAGGGGCAGAAAACAGTTTTCAACCAGCGATTGAATTTTGAGACTCTGCTGTAGAGCTCATCACTCCCCCTAACTGGGAGGGGGCCAGAGACAATTACTCGATGCCGACACATTTTTCTAGCTGATTTACACGCTGCAGCTATGTTGCGCTTGGTGATCTCTGACTGTTTCACCCTAACATTGTTCGTGCCGACGTGGTGAACAATACTAGTCTCCCAGTCCCTGCCTCTAAAAAACATCCCCAAAGCATGATGCTGCCACCACCATGCTTCACCGTAGGGATGGTACCAGGTTTCCTCCAGCCATGATACTTGGCATTCAGGCCAAAATGTTCAATCTTGGTTTCATCAGACCAGAGAATCTTGTTTCTCATTGTCTATGAGTCTTTAGGAAGGCTCCAAGACGACTGTCATGTGCCTTTTACTGAGGAGTGGGTTTCGTCTGGCCACTCTACAATAAAGGCCTGATTGGTGTAGTACTGCAGAGATGGTTGTCCTTCTGGACGTTTCTCTCATCTCCACAGAGTAACTCTAGAGTTCTGTCAGAGTGACCATCGGGTTCTTGGTCACCTCCCAGACCAAGGCCTTTCTCCCCCAATTGCTCAGTTTCGCTGGGCAGTCAGCTCTAGGAAGAGTCTTGGTGGTTCCAAACTTCTTCCATTAAGAATGATGGAGGCCACTGTGTTCTTGGGGACCTTCAATGCTGCACAAATGTGTTGGTACCCTTCCCCAGATCTCTACCTCGATACAATCTTGTCTCGGAGCTCTACAAGCAATTCCTTCGACCTCATGGCTTGGTTTTTGCTCTGGCATGCACTGTGGAACCTAATATATACAGGCGTGCGCATTTCCAAATCATGTCCAATCAATTGAATCTACTACAGGTGGACCCCAATCAAGTTGTTGAAACATCTCAATGATGATCAATGGAAACAGGATGCACTTGAGCTACATTTCTAGTCTCATAGCAAAGGGTCTGAATAAGGTATCTGTTTATTATTATTAATACGTAAAAAAAAAAAACTTTTTTCACTCTGTCATTATGGGGTATTGTGTCAAAATTGATGACAATTGTACATTTTTTAAATACATTTTAGGATAAAACCGTAACAAAATGTGGAAAAAGTCAAGGGGTCTGAAAACTTTCCGAAAACACTGTTTTACCAGTCAGACATAATAGCATTTTATGTTTCTAGACCCCCCATTTGAATAAGTCCACTGAGTGTATCTAGATGATTTGGCTAGATGAAGCTTGTAACTCTACAAATTCTTTGGATGCGTTTTGTGTATGTTTGGGGTCATGTCTTGCCCAATACTAACTGAATGGTGAATGATCTATTCTATGTGCGCTATTTCTATGTTTCCCGTTCTTAAATGTGGTCTTTTACATTTGGCTCACTCTAAAGGTTTGTGAGCATACACAAACATGCAAAAAACCACTTGAAACAGTCTGTACACTGTGTGCAGACACGCACACAAGCACACACTCAGGCATCCATTCACATGTACGTCATGTGCCCTATCTTAAGAAGACTTTCCTTGTCATGTTGTTTTGGCCCTTCCTCTTTGTCTTTGAACAGGAAAAGAGAGAGATGGTAGCAGGTGTTGGTGCTTGTCCAGGCTTGTCAATGCCTGCTTTGGGGGATAGATACCCAGTCTCTTGAGAAGCATTTGTCTCACATTGTATACAACCAGTAATGGTTCAAATGTATTAATGATGGCATCAGGTTTCATCAGGATTTTGTTTTCTTCTATGGGGACGTTTTGAAGTCTCTATTTATTTCTGGCGTCTCAGATATTTCCTGGTGTGTGAAAGTTGAGAGCTTAATTTATTTCATGAACACCTGACTCAACAAAGCAGTGTGGTAAATTTAGATATTTCACAGCAGTATATAATTACATATGGTTAATTAGTTTTATGACAAATAATTGCTTGTGGATGAAGTGGAAAGGCAGGCAATGTCACAATCAATTTCAATCTGACACCACTTAACCTGATTCATTCCTTTTGAATCACAAGTAATGTGATATGTTGTAGTTTGAGGTTGTGTGTGTATGTGTGTGTGTGTATGTCTATTTTAATCTATTGTTATTAAATAAATAAATGTTTTGTCGATTGAACACCTACTGTAGACTTTATGCAAATTTGAGATGATGATGAAGGTGAACTTGCGACATCGGATCAGAGTGAAATTACAAGACAATATCCTTATGAAAGTAGATACACCGTAAAGGGAAAATCAAATAACATTTTATTGGTCTCATACACATAGCTAACTAGCTAGCGGTATTTCACATCCCCTGTTTGACCTCCTCCTTTTCCGCAGCAACCAGTGATTCGGGTCAACAGCATCAATGTAACTGTATAGCTTCCGTGCCTCTCCTCATCCCTACCTGGGCTCAAACCAGGGACCCTCTGCACACAGACAACAGTCACCAGTCACCCTCGAAGCATCGTTACCCATCGCTCCACAAAAGCCGCGGCCCTTACAGAGCAAGGGGAACAACGACTTCAAGGTCTCAGAGCGAGTGACGTCACCGTTCGAAAAGCTATTAGCGCGCACCACCGCTAACTAGCTAGCCATTTCACATCGGTTACTGAACAAATATATAAACGCCACATGGAACAATTTCAGTTAATGAAATCAGTCAATTTAAATTAATTCATTAGGCCCTAATCTATGGATTTCACATGACTGGGCAGTGGCACAGTCATGGGTGGGAATCACCCACTGGGGAGGCAAGCCCAGCCAATCGGAATGATTTTTTCCCAACAATAGGGCTTTATTACAGACATAAATTCTCCTCAGATGAATCAGCAGTCCGGGTGGCTGGTATCAGACAATCCCGCAAGTGATCAAACTGGATGTGGAGGTCCTGGGCTGGCGTGGTTGCATGTAGTCAGTCTGCGGTTGTGAGGCCTGTTGGACGTACTGCCAATTTCTCTAAAACGGCTAATCGCATGCTTCCTCAACTTGAGATATCTGTGATATTGTTTTGTGTGATAAAACTGCACATTTTAGTGGCATTTTATTGTCCCCATTACAAGGTGCACCTGTGTACTGATTATTAATTAATTCATTCATTCATTCATTATTAATATTGATATGTGTGATTTAGGGCTGGATGGTATACAGTATTTTATGATATACTGGTATTGATGCAGGGACTGGTTTGGGTTTTTACTTTACCTTCAATACCAGTATTTGAATGTTTGGTTTGTTAAATGTGATACGCCATGTGTAATGTCAATTTTTATAGTTTAATTCGCTACTTGAGTCATCTCTCTCCACTCTTTCTCTCTGTGCCACTTTCCACACTGACCTAGCCACGCCCCCTGTCACTCAAGGAGTGCATTTGATGTTCCTCAACCATGAGACACTTGCGTTCAGTCTGCCCGGTCAATGCAGCACATGCAACAATGTTGGTGACAACAGTGTTGTTTTCACTTTGCTTCTTAATATAAATCCACTAGTGTTTCTTACATCAGCAAACAATAAAAAAATAAGTTTCGCTAAGTAAAAGACAGGTTCTCCACTTATTGTATTAATGGGGACCAGGTTTAGTCGAACTTCTGTCCTGACCTATGCACAGTGTACCTAACCTTCTCCAGAGATGACATCACCTCCTTAACCCACTGCATAAAGAAAGGCAGCTTTGCAGACTTCCAGTGAAAGAGGACAAGATGGTGAGCTAGCAGTAGGTTACGTGGTAGCTTTCTGGTCTAGGGGAAGTACCCCCAAAAATGCCAGTGACCGGGTTGGGGCTAATAGTTGTATTACACTTACAGTATGTGAGAATGCCTCAAAAATGGGGTCCTAGAGGCCACTCCAATATTGGCATGACCAAAACATGTGTCCCACAGTTTCTGGACTCTGGTGGCATCTCAAACACTTGGTGTCAACATTTGGGTATATTTTTGGCAATCTGTCATTTGAGTAATGGGGATGGTGCAAAACCTTAAACTGAACAAGACCATGCCTTATGCTAAATACTTTGTTGCCATATATCATCGGGTAGCTCGACACCCATGTCTTGCTCCCATGCAGGCTTTGTATTTGCAAAGGAAGGTGGATTAATGTTCTATATTCTGGAGATTGTGCCCTTCAGATAAGGGTTAGGATCTAAGCACCTCTCGACTGGACACTTAGTATGGTCGAGTGGAAATTAAGGGAAGTATCTTTTGAAGTGGGTATTGGGGACATTATGGTCAACCCTTAGAGTATCGAACGAGATGAATATGTTATCAACAAATAGGTCACAAAAAAATGCCAGAACTGGAATGCCGTGTCAGTCTGTGATACAGGGAAGAGATGATTAGATGTTAATGGAGAGAAGCCACTTGCTTGTTTATGGCTAAAGTGATATCGGAATTGGGACCAGATTTTAAGGGAGTTCTTAACAATAGAGTTCAAAGCATGGGTGTCAAGGTTTATGGGCATTGGGGAGCACAGGAGTGAGACTGGAGAAGTTGGAATGTTTGACTGTAACTCCATGATGGGCCATCCGTGTTTTGAAATGTAGAAACCCAAAAAAACACGTTTAGATACATTTTCTGACCAGTAGTAGTGTAAAAAGCCTGCCGGCTTAGGTCTCTCTAGATATGAATGAATTAATGTGACCTGCTAATGAAATGGGAAGAGATGGCTACCTTGTGAAATCCTGCTTAGTCTGCTCCAGGAATTTTTTGACGTTATGTTTAAGCAGAGCCTTAAATGAGCGTGTGATCTTTATCCCCAAATAAGTAAAGACCTGATGCTCCACTTAAATATGAAATTGGTATACCCAATTCCTTCTGCAAACAGATTAATGGGGAGGAGCACACCTTTTGTTAACTTATAACCAGAGAATGTCCCAAAACCTTGTAGCATGTCCAAGAGTGATGACTGTCTGCATATAAGAACACCTTGTGAGTTATGTTGCCCCTTAATCCTCTCCTCCACCCGCAGGGTGATAGCAAGGTTCAATAGCCATATTAAAGGGGATAAATAGCAACCCTGCCTGACCCCCCTGTGGCAAGGGAAGTAGCTGGAGGTAACATTGTTGGTGCAAACAGAAGCCACTGGGCAAGAGTACAAAATCTTAATCCAGGAAAGGAATGACAGACCAAACCAAATCTCTATAGTACTGTACCCGGTCAAGGAGAATGCTTTATAAAATTCCATAGGGAAGCCATCAGGCCCAGAGTAGCTTCATCATCACTTATTGAGGCATCAATGTTGGTTTGTTCATCTGAATTGAGACCGGGGATGTCCAGTTTGTCTAGAAATGCATACGAGATGTGTCAGGAAGAGCTTCTGATGAGTAAAGAGTAGAGTAGAATTGCTTAAATTGAGGTATTGTGCTGCTAGCAGCGGCTTGTCAAAGCTGGTGAGAACTTGCCAGCTTTCTCTTCGTGTTCATAGAATTGCCTCGACTGAAACAGAAGCTGCTCAGTTTGTTTGGTGGAAAGATTGTCAAATTCCGATTGGTGTAGCAGTCTCCATTTGTAGAGTTCAGGAGTCGGAGAAGAGATATACAGTGCCTTGCAAAGTATTCATCCCCTTTGTGTTTTTCCCATTTTCTTGCATTACAACCTGTCATTTAAATGGATTTAATTTGGATTTCATGAAATGGACATACACAAAATAGTCCAAATTGGTGAACTGAAATCAAAAACATAAAAATAAATGTACAACTGAAAAGTGGTGGGTGCATATGTATTCACCCCCTTTACTATTAAGCCACTAAATAAGATCAGGTGCAACCAACTACCTTCAGAAGTCACATAATTAACTTTTTATGGCTGCAGGGGGCAGTATTGAGTAGCTTGGATGAAAAGGTGCCCATTGTAAACGGCAGCTCCTCAGTCTCAGTTGCTAATATATGCATATTATTATTAGTATTGGTAGGAAAACACTTTAAATTTTCCAAAACTATCGTCTGTGAGTATAACAGAACTGATATTGCAGGCGAAACCCTGAGTAAAATCAAAACAGGAAGAGGCTTCTATTTTGAAAACTCCATGTTCCATAGCCTCCCTTTGCTGGATTTAAAGGGATATGAACCAGATTCCTTTACCTATCGCTTCCTCAAGGTGTCAACAGTCTTCAGACATAGTTTCAGGCTTTTATTTTGAAAAATGAGCCAGAACGATAACATCGCGTCAAGTGGTCACATGAGTTTTGCTCGCGCAACAGAGTTTGGATAGCTATTGCTTTTCCCTCTCCTACTGTGAAAGACATTTGCGGTTGATATATTATCGATTATATATTTAAAAAACGTTTGACATGTTTCTGTGGACATTATGGAAACTATTTGGAATTTTCGTCTGCGTTGTCGTGACCGCTCTTTCCTTCTGAACATAACGCGACAAACAATCGGAGGTATCTTGGATATAAAATCATCTTTATGGAACAAAAGGAACATTTGTTGTGTAACTGGGAGTCTCGTGAGTGAAAACATCCGAAGATCATCAAAGGTAAACTATTAATTTGATTGCTTTTCTGATTTGTGACCAAGCTTCCTGATGCTAAGTGTACTTAATGTTTTGTCGTGCGATCGATAAACTTACACAAACGCTTGGATTGCTTTCGCCGTAAATCATAATTTCAAAATATGGCACAAAGGGTGGATTAACAAAAGGTTAAACTGTGTTTTCCTATATTGCACTTTATAATATTTATTGAATGTAGCACTATGCTGTTGCGGTTGTTAATGACACTTATCCAGATAGGGGGATTGCAGCCATAACAAGTGAAATAAAGTCCACCTGTGTGCAATATAAGTGTCACATGATCTCAGTATATATACACCTGTTCTGAAAGTCCCAGAGTCTGCCACACCAGTAAGCAAGGGGGACCACCAAGCAAGCGGCACCATGAAGACCAAGGAGCTCTCCAAACAGGTCAGGGACAAGGTTGTGGAGAAGTACAGATCAGGGTTTGGTTATAAAAAAAAAACTGAAACCTTGAACATCCCACGGAGCACCATTAAATCCATTATTGAAAATGGAAAGAATATGGCACCACAACAAACCTGCCAAGAGAGGGCCGCCCACCAAAACCCACAGATCAGTCAAGGAGGGCATTAATCAAAGAGGCAACAAAGAGACCAAAGATAAACCTAAAGGAGCTGCAAAGCTCACAGTGGAGATAGGAGTAGGTCTGGTGACTGGCTAGGCCACTCCAGGACCTTGAGATGCTTCTTACGGAGCCACTCCTTAGTTGCCCTGGCTGTGTGTTTCGGGTCGTTGTCATGCTGGAAGACCCAGCCACGACCCATCTTCAATGCTCTTACTGAGGGAAGCAGGTTGTTGGCCAAGATCTCGCGATACATGGCCCCATCCATCCTCCCCTCAATACGGTGCAGTCGTCCTGTCCCCTTTGAAGAAAAACATCCCCAAAGAATGATGTTTCCACCTCCATGCTTCACAGTTGGGATGGTGTTCTTGGGGTTGTACTCATCCTTCTTCTTTCTCCAAACTCAGCGACTGGAGTTTAGACCAAAAAGCTATATTTTTGTCTCATCAGACCAGATGACCTTCTCCCATTCCCCCTCTGGATCATCCAGGTGGTCATTGGCTAACTTAGGATGGGCCTGGACATGTGCTGGCTTGAGCAGGGGGACCTGGCGTGCGCTGCAGGATTTTAATCCATGACGGCGTAGTGTGTTACTAATGGTTTTCTTTGAGACTGTGGTCCCAGCTCTCTTCAGGTCATTGACCAGGTCCTGCCGTGTAGTTCTGGGCTGATCCCTCACCTTCCTCATGATCATTGTTGCCCCACGAGGTGAGATCTTGCATGGAGCCCCAGACCGAGGGTGATTGACCGTTATCTTGAACTTCTTTCATTTTCTAATAATTGCACCAACAGTTGTTGCCTTCTCACCAAGCTGCTTACCTATTGTCCTGTAGGCCATCCCAGCCTTGTGCAGGTCTTCAGTAAAGACTTAAAGGTTGAGACCGAGTTTGCGTCTCTTACATGGGTAGGCAGACCATTCCATAAAACTGGAGCTCTATAGTAGAAAGCCCTGCCTCCAGCTGTTTGCTTAGAAATTCTAGGGACGATTAGGGGCCTGAGTCTTGTGACCGTAGCGTACGTGTAGTTATGTACGGCAGGACCAAATCAGAGATATAGGTAGGAGCAAGCCCATGTAATGCTTTGTAGGTTAGCAGTAAAACCTTGATTTCAGCGCTTGCCTTGAAAGGAAGCCAGTGTAGGGAGGCTAGCACTGGAGCAATATGATCCAATTTTTTGGTTCTAGTCAGGATTCTAGCAGCCGTATTTAGCACTAACTGAAGTTTGGGGCTTCACCATGTTTCATTGAAATGTACAGCTGTGTGTCATCCGCATAGCATTAAAAGTTAACATTATGTTTTCGAATGACATCCCCAAGAGGTAAAATATATAGTGAAAACAATAGTGGTCCTAAAACGGAACCTTGAGGAACACCAAAATGTACAGTTGATTTGTCAGAGGACAAACCATTCACAGAGACAAACTGATATCTTTCCGACAGATAAGATCTAAACCAAGCCAGAACTTGTCCATGTAGACCAATTTCGGTTTCCAATCTCTCCAAAAGAATGTGGTGATCGATGGTATCAAAAGCAGCACTAAGGTCTAGGAGCACGAGGACAGATGCAGAGCCTCGGTCTGATGACACTCTGAAGTTTCTAGAACTGGTTCAATGGTGTCTGTGACTATAACAGGACGAGTTCCGTGGTCACAATCGCCAGAAAACTTGGTCACTAAATCGACGAAGAAAAAATCTATCCGCCAGCCCATGTATTGTCTATTGGAAGGAAAAATAATTAAGAGTGAGAATACAGTTCCTACAGCTTCCACATGATGTCGCCAGTGTTGTGATTTCGATTCAACTAAATCCTTGGTCATCTGAGTAAGAGCCACATCCGGTTGTCAAGTCCACAGATGTAAACAATGGAACCAGAAAAGTTAGTTACGTTACCAAAACTCGTGCTTATTGAATACAGATCGCTCCGTGATCAATTTGATCATTTATTAACGTTTAGTAATACCTAAAGTTGGATTACAGAAGTAGTTTGAAGTGTTTTGTCAAAGTTTATAGGCAACTTTTTTAATTTAAAAAAATAACGTTGCGTTTAAAAAATGTGTTTTTACTGGATCTGACGGTGTTCATAAATTGACATTTTGGGTACACAAGGACCGATTTAATCGAAAAAAAAGACCCAATTGTGATGTTTATGGGACATATAGGAGTGCCAACAAAGAATCTCGTCAAAGGTAATGAATGTTTTATATTTTATTTCTGCGTTTTGTGTAGCGCCGGCTATGCTAATTCGTTTGTTTACGTTCCCTTCTGGTATTTTGGCGTGTTGCCTGCTATCAGATAATAGCTACTCATGCTTTCGCCGAAAAGCATTTTACAAATCTGACTCGTTGGCTAGATTCACAACGAGTGTAGCTTGAATTGAGTACCCTGTATGTGAATTTTAATGAACGTTTGAGTTTTAACGAGTGCTATTAGCATTTGGCGTAGCGCATTTGCATTTATTGTTGGAAGGGGGTGCGGTTGCGTCCCGGGTGGGCCAGAGAGGTTAAAAGGTAATTTACCACCTTCACAAGACCAGAGGACATTTCTCCAAAAAGTATGATCTTTCTCCCCATGTGCAGTTGCAAACCGTAGCCTGGCTTTTTTATGGTGGTATATGAGCAGTGGCTTCTTCCTTGATGAACGGCCTTTCAGGTTATGTCGATATAGGACTTGTTTTACTGTGGATATAGATACATTTGTACCGGTTTTGTCCAGCACCTTCACAAGGTCCTTTGCTGTTGTTCTGGGATTGATTTGCACTTTTTACATCCTTCTCCTGAAGGTAGTATAATTTAATCACTATGGGTCTGGGCAGCTCCCCATTCTTCGGTGCGGACTGTATGCTTCTTTGCGCACGATCAAGGGTGGGGGCGAGATCGAGGCCTAGAATTTCCAATGGCAGTTTGGCTATGGACAGGGTCGGCCGGATACCGCTTACGGTCTCGAGTCCCTCTCTCACGTCAAAAATGTGACCGTTCCACCGGGGCTGTCTGTTCTCGAGGTCCTCAACCTTGGTAGTGAGTTTGACAACATCTGATGACAGCCAGGTGACTTGATCTTCCAGTGTCACCACTTTGTCAGAGTAATACTTGCCACATCTTCCAGGCTAGTCAGACGGGTGTCATGTCGCCAAGTCTTCGTTAATGGAGTCAATCTTTATGTTTAACTCGGTGGCGAGAATAACTATTTGTGCAGATAGGTCGGTGGATAGTGACTCCACCTTAGCCAGCACAGTCTGTTCAGATTTAATGATAGCCACCATTACCATGTCTAGGTCGGGGGGATCAGAGTCCGTGTCAGGTGAGCCCGAGTCTTCAGCAGAGGCCTGCTCCTTTGTGGCTTGCGGCCGTTGTTGTCTCAACATTTTACGATTAAAAGGCCAAAAATGTCAGATTAGTAAATTGGGTTCGATTTCAAATGAAATGTTACAAAATGAACACGGTGGGGTAGGTGTTGGTCAAGTATTAATAGTAAATTGTTCGCCCTTGATCGGAGCACCGAGAAAACGCTTCTTCACATGTTGCTGCTCACCAGCGCCCTAAAACAGAAATCTCTTGAGAGTTAAAACGGTTGGCATTGGATTGTGAGGCATTCTAGGTTGGGTGAACAAAAGGACTTGAGTTCCTGTAAGTTATCACAATCACACCATGAGTAATTAATCATGAAACATACACCACAGCCTTTCTTCTTCCCGGGGAGTTCTTTATCCCTAAATGAGAACCCAGCTGGCTGTGTGGATGGGGACAGTATATCCGGAGAGAGTCTTGATTCTGTGAAGCAGAGTATGTTAAGTTTCTTCGAGATGTTTGATTCCCTGTGAAGCACTTAAAGTATGTTACAGTCCCTGATGATCCTCGCCCTGAGCTCGTCTACTTTATTGTCCAGTAACCGAACATTAGTGAGTAATATACTCGGAAGTGGTGGATGGTGTGCACGCCTCCTGAGTCGGACTAGAAGTCCACTCTGAATACCTGTTCTCCGGATTCAATTCAGGACATTGGTATTTCTGGTTGAGTTACCGCCAATTTGAATCCAAACATTATTTCTGGCTGTATGTAACAACGGCAAAATATTCTGGGCTAATAATATAAGAAATACGAAAAACAGAAAAACAAAATTCTTCAAGGTTGCTTAAGATCTAGAAGCAGAGCTGCCATGTCTGTCTGAAGGGCATGTATGTGGTAGGCCTATCTGGCTTACAGTGCATTCGGAAAGTATTCAGAACAATTCACTTTTTCCACATTTTGTTACACTACAGCCTTATTTAAAAATGCATTAAATTACTTTGTTTCCTCAATCTACACACAATATCCCATAATGACAAAGCAAAGCTTTTCAGAAATGTTAGCAAAAAATAAAAAAGTAAAACAATCAAATATCTTTTTTACTTAAGTATTCAGGCCCTTGCAAAAAGGGGGATGAAAGATCCCAGAAATGTTCCCAAAAGCTCATTTCTCTCAAATGTTCAGCACAAATTTGTTTACATTCCTGTTAGTGAGTGTTTCAAGCTAATCCATCCACCTGGCAGTCGTGGCATATCAAGAAGCTGATTAAACAGCATGATCATTACACAGGTGCAACTTGTGTTAGAGACAGTAAAAGGCCACTCTAAAATGTGCAGTTTTGTCACAGAATGCAATGCCACAGATGTCTCAAGTTTTGAGGGAGTGTGCAATTGGCATGCTGACTGCAGGAATATCCTTCAGAGCTCTTCCCGGAGAATTTAATGTTCTCTTTTGAACCATAAGCCGCCTCCAATGTCGTTTTTGGCAGTACCTATAACCACAGACCACACCAGCCCAGGACCTCCACATCTGGCTTCTTTACCTGTGGGCTCGTCTGAGACCAGCCACCCGGACACCTGATGAAACTGTGGGTTTTGCACTACCTAATAAATTCTGCATAGACCGTCTCAGTGAAGCTCATCTGCCTGCTCGTCCTCACCAGGGTCTTTACCTAACTGCAGTTTTGCATTGTAACTGACTTCAGTGGAGAAATGCTCACCTTCGATGGCCACTGGCACACTGGAGAAGTGTGCTCTTCATGGATATATCCCGGTTTCAACTGTACCGGGCAGATGGCAGACATTGGTGGTGGGGGATTATGGTATGTTTTATTTTAACTTTTATTTAACGAGGCAAGTCAGTTAAGAACAAATTCTTATTTACAATGACGGCCTACCCCGGCCAAACCCGGACATTGCTGTGCCAATTGTGTGCCGCCTTATGGGACTCCCAATCACGTCTGGATGTGATACAGCCTGGAATCAAACCAGGGACTGTAGTGACACCTCTTGCACTGAGATGCAGTGCCGTAGACCACTGCAGGCATAAGCTGCGGGCAACAAACACAATTGTATTTTATAAATGGCAAATAGAGTGCACAGAGATACTGAGGCCAATTGACATGCCATTCATCCGCCGCCATTGCCTCATGTTTCAGCTTGATAATGCACGGCCCCATGTCTCAAGGATCTGTACACAATTCCTGGAAGCTGAAAATGCCCCAGTTTTTCCATGGCCTGCATAATCACCAGATATTTCCCCCATTGAGCATGTTAGGGATGCTCTGGATCGATGTGTACAACAGCGTGTTCCAGTTCCCGGCAATATCCAGCAACTTTGTGCAGCCATTGAAGAGTGGGACAACGCTCCACAGGCCAAAATGTAATCCTCCCTTGTATGATTGTTTTGGCCTGCCTCACTAACAACGCCTTTTGCCTATTCCCTGCCTGTACTTTTGCCTATTGGATTTCCTGTTATCAACCTATTGCCTGATCTCCCGGATGACGTTACTTGCCTTTTCTCTGGACCCCCTGTGTATGACCTTCTTCCTGCCCCTGGACCCAGCTACCTGCTTCCCCCTGTGGTCCTTTACCAACAAACACATGCTGCACCCTGCGCTTGAAACCAGCCAATGTTAAAAGATGGTTCTGGAGGGGGGTTTTAAAATGTTCACCGCCAGGGAAAATATTTTTCCCTTGCCGAGTTTAAAATAGCCAAGTAAATGGTATACATTAATATTGTGTGCTGTTAATGCTAAAATAATGCTTTGAATTTAAAAACCGGATCAGTATATCGAAACTTTATATCATTATTGTTTGTATTTCAAATTGATGTTTGGCATTCTCTTGGAACAGAGAATTGAACTGGCCACTCCCCTTATAGTCTCACTGTGACGTCCGTTCCTGTCAGCTGATTTGTGGTTTATGTACATTCTCTTCGTGCACTTCAGACCACAAGTATTTTTTAAGTTGAGTCTTTATTGGTCAGTCTGTTTTTTCATTACAGTTAATTTATCAATTTTGTCTATTTTAAAGCACTTTGATTTATTTTTTTGTCATAATTAGCATTTAGCAAATTTGAGGAATAGGTTCACTTGTAAATTTGTTCCTGCCTGGTAAATGGTTGAGTGTACCCAGTCACGCAATTGTCCTCAATTAACAGTGTGTAAAACAAGTACCATACCAAACTCAGCACCATAAACACTCCTGGCCACACTACAATACACATTATTTGGATTCACAATAGGCCTACTGTAACATAAAATTGATAAAACCCCACACAATACAGTGTAAATCACAAGGAAAATAAATGAAATACCCTATGGTAAAAGTTGTCAGTCAGTTTAGTCTGTCACTAAAACTCCAGTTGAGAAAAACAGCAGAGAACAACGGAGACTTGGCTTTGAATAGTAATCCTATGAATTGTTATTGGATCCGGTCATAGCATGCCAAGTCCGGAGTAACTTTTTGGGGCTGTATCATCATGTCCAAGGGTCCTCGGAGAGGACGACTCAGTTTGAGCTCTCCAGTGGACTCTTGCACAGCAAGAACTCAGAACTCGTGAAGGTGCTTGTCCCAGTGTTTGTGCTGGGTCCCTACAACCATCGTCTTCAAGGTTCGATGTACCCACTCTTTGAGGTTGGTCTGTGGGTGATAGTCCGTGGTCAACTTCTGTTTCAGGAATTGGAAACCTTGGTCAGACAGGATGTAATTAGGCACTCCCCAGTGTGTCAGGATCTCATTCGTGAGGATGTTAGAGATTGTCCTTCGCTGTGGCCAAGGCGAAGGACAAATAGCTCACAACAAAAACAAGCATGTACACATTCTGATTCGAGCTTCTAGGAATTGGACCCATCAAATATACTCCTTAACATTTACAAAGGTAGGGTAAACACTGTTTGCTGCAACTTGCCGGCAGACTTCTGTTTTGTACATTTGACAAACCTGACAGTTTCGGGTGTGTGACTTTACATCCAGGCTCTGATTTAGCCAGTACAATAGTGTTTGCAACCACTTGTAGGTTTTGAACTTGCCGGAATGACCAGCTAACGGGTCTTCATGGAAATGTTGCAGCATGTTCTACATCTTCCAGGATGGTCTGGTACAGAGCCTGTACTTCTGGATCATCCTTTTGGGCCTTCCACATGGCCTCATCAGAGATGGGGAAGTCAGTTTTGGGTGAGCTCTGTCAATCTGGACACCACTGAAGTACATTAAATCTATTCCCAACATGACAGGAAAAGCAAGGGTCTTGCAGAAGGAATCCTATAGGAGTGGTTAAACAGGCGGCACTCCATCCGTGTGGTCATTTAGCCTCATCATCAGCCAGATACAATGGACCTTCTGTCCAAGGCTTCATGTTGTCTTGTGGACCGTTCTCACCTCCTTCCATAGCTTCTCATTGATGACCCGGTGTCCATGATGGCTCTTCCTGTCCAAGGGCCTATGGTCAGGGGTAACACCAACTGGTGTGGTACTCCAACATTAATAAACAATTTAGTAGTCATTAGTAAAGTATTTTTGCAGTACCTAAACTAATACTTTTTTTTCTTATTGTGACCAGTGTAATTTTAACCTTTGTTTAACTAGGCAAGGTAGTTAAGAACAAATTCTTATTTTACTACCCCAGCCAAACCTTCCCCTAACCTATGACTTCCGATCACAGCCGGTTGTGATACAGCCCAGGATCAAACCAGGATCTGTAGTGATGCCTCTAGCATTTAGATGCAATGCCTAAGACTGCTGCGCCACTCGGGACCCCGTACGCACATATGCTGCAGCAATGGTGCCTTCTTCAGTGTTGGAAGTAAATGCTCATCTGCTCCAACAAATACCTTTATTGGTTAAAAACATTTTGATCGCACGTAGATCAACATCAGAAGCCTGTATTGTCAACCAACAATGAGTGTGTACTTCATCATTACATGGATTTTTATAACCCATGAAAAGTGATGTGTGTTACAACGAATAAGCCTGTTGAGCCATGTTCAATGTTCTTCTCTATGTCTCCCTCAGGTGGTGGCCCAGGCAGTGTTGTTCATGTGTATGAACACGGCTGGGATCTTTATCAGCTACCTGTCGGACCGTGCCCAGCGCCAGGCCTTCCTGGAGACCAGGAGGTGCATCGAGGCCAGGCTACGTCTGGAGACAGAGAACCAGAGACAGGTAAGACCATTGGTCTTGGTCCACCGAAAGGATTATGTATGTAACAAGTGACTGAAAGAAAACAGTCACTTAAGACATACAACCATACAGTCTTAGAAGAAAAGGTGCTATCTAGAACCTTAAAAGGTTCTTCGGCTGTCCCCATAGGAGAACCTTTTGAAGAAACCTTTTTGGTTCCAGGTAGAATCCTATCTCCAGGAGTGAGAAGTATACTTCTTTTGTCTTTATCTGTTGTCTTCTAGTATTGTCTTTCTGCTAGCTAGGGACATCTACTTTACGTCCTGCCTGCCTTCCAAGTAGCCTACTTGGTGGGTGAACTGCTGACTGCTCATAATTTGCAGATGATTGTTGACACATTAACCAGGATTAAGGGGCAGGGCAATTTGCGACTGTAAAAAGGGGTGGATCAGCTAAATATTGCGGAAAGAATATTGGTTCCATCAATGTAATTGTCTGCATCATTTCCATATATTTTGGGGGTAAATATATATATATATATACACATACACATACCTATATAGACATACATTTTTAAAGAATATACCTTACCACCGATCCCCCAATTGGAGTAAACTGACAAACACTTCGGCTTTTACCTTCGATTTACATCTTAATACACATTTTACAATCGTAATTTTTTATGGTTTTTAGTCCTTCCTCTATTTCTGATGTCCATCCAGTTTCTATTTGTAACTGTGCTGTTTCACAAAAGTCCTGAACATATATTCATTTTACAGACCCCGTATGTTTTACATTGGTTATCTTGCTATTAGTCCCACCCTTGAGCTCCATTCAACCTCTCCCATCTATCTCTCAACATCATCCATTTCGGATTTGCCATATATTTTTCAACTGTGCTGTGATTCTTCACAAACAAATTGAATCATTCTATTCTCATAGCTTCTACAGATTGTAAATTAAAAATACTTTTTTTGTTGCTGAAACAATTATTATATTATTGATTGATTGACTATGGCTTTTCAAATCATCCAGTATTGCTCTCTGTAGTGTTAGTTCTAGGCAAATGTTGCAATTCTTCAGCCATTCCTGAACCTGTGACCAAAAACGAGCTACATATGGACAATACCAAAATAAATGATCTAATGACTCTGCCTCCTCACAGCAGAATCTGCAGAGCTGGGAAGATTGTATCCCCCATGTATATAACATTCTATTAGTTGCAAGAATTTTGTACAGTAATTTAAATTGAAAAATTTGAAGTTTTGCATCCGGCGTTGTTTTGCGTATCAATTCATAAACCATGTGCCATGGAATGGGTACATCGAAAATTTCTTCCCAACTATTTAGCAATTTATATGGCACAGCTGTCAGTTTTTTGGTCCTTAAATTAAATTGGTATATGTTTTTAGTTATCACACTTTTCTTTTCAATTTACGACTGTTGTTGTCTTTGTAATCAGTGGCTGTATTGGAGGGGGAATGGTTTCTCCTCTCTTAGGAAATCAGCAATTAGTACTGGGAGGTGTGCTCTTCACCTCTGCAAGACAATTAGCAATTAGTGTTAGTTCTTCAGTCTCCCCTGTTTTCTCACGTCGCAAAACGAAAGCCGTCGCCAAAACAAAGACGGTTCTGTGTTTGAGGTAGGAAAGAGAGGAAGGCTCCACTCCACTCTCTCACTTGAGTATCTTACCTAGCTATTTTCAGATGATCTCATTTTGCTCTTTTGTAGCTTTGGCATCGACACTGCCTTCAAAAAGTATTCATACCCTTGACTTTTTTCACATTTTGTTGTTACAGCCTGAATTTTAAATGGGTTAATTTGCAAATGTTTTATTTAATCTTTTTGTCACTGGCCTACACACAATACCTCATAATATCAAAGTGGAATTATGATTTTTGTAATGTTAATTAAAAATGAAAAGCTGAAATGTCTTAATTAGGTATTCAACCCCTTTGTTATGGCAAGCCTAAATAAGTTCAGGGGTAAAAATGTGCTTAACAAGTCACATAATAAGTTACAGGGACTGTGTTTAACATTTTCTGAATGACTACCTCATCTTTGTAACCCCACACATACAATTATCTATTAGGTCCCTCATCGAGCAGTGACCAAGGAGGTTTTCCAATGCTTTGGAAAGAAGGGCACCTGTTCTTATATAATGGCGCCAGAAGGAAAGCCGTCCATTTTACGGGCTCCTGATCATTTGTTCTATTTTGTGTATTTTGGGGCGGTGATCTTAACTTTTCTTGTACGTAATGTTTCCGCCATCGTTTCCTATGACTGAAATGAGCTTCTGAACAACGGAACAGCTATCACTAACTTCCATTTGGATGAGAATTTCTACTTCAATGAGTCGGAGGCAAAAGACTAGCATCCACACCAGGCCCAAATCCCTGAAACTATAGAGCCTGGCTTGTGGGATACCTGATGAGACAACATCGGAGAGTGGATAAATTGCCTTTACCCTCCATTCTATTGACAAATGTGCAATCACTGGAGAATCAAATGGATGAGCTCCGTTCAAGACTTTCCAATCAATGTGATCTGAAGAACTGTTATATCTTATGTTTCTCCGAGTCGTGGCTAAACAAGGACATAGTACATATAAATCCAGCTGTTTTTTCTATACATCTGCATGACAGAACGGCTGCATCGGGGAAGTTCAGAGGAGGGGGTGTGTCTTTTTATTAACAACAACTGGTGCACGATCTCTAATATTAAGGAAGTCTTGAGGTTCTGATCGCCTGAGTTAGAATACCTCATGATAAGATGTAGAACACGCTATTTGCCAAGAGAGTTTCGTAGCTGTCTATTTACCACCACAAACCGACGCTTGCACTACAACCATGCTCAACCAGCTGTATAGGGCCATAAGCAAACAAGGAAATGCTCACCCAGAGACTTCTAGTGACCGGTGACTTTAATGCAGGAAAACTGAAATCTGTTTTACCTCATTTCTACCTGCATGTCACTTGTGCAACTAGAGGCAAAAAAATCTTTAGATAACCTTTACTCCACACAGAGATGCATACATAGCTCGCCTCCATTTGGCAAATCTGACCATTACTCTATCCTCCTAATGCCTGCTTACAAGCAAAAACTTAAACAGGAAGTATCAGTGACGCATATATCAGTACATTCACACACTGTCTGTTTTTCTTAGAGGCAACAGAATAGGAGTCTTAGAACTCTCATGTGACTGAGATTTAATGCTGACAGTCGATTTACGATGGCTTGGTGATAAGACAACATTCCATTCCATGATTAGTGTCTGTGTGCCTGTCTGTCAGTGCAAGGGAGACCAAATCTCCAGTTTATTTATTCTATATGGCAGATGAATACTGGACTCCATCATTCTAAGGGAAGGGCTTAGTATCCTATGTTGCATTAGTATTTTTGTATAAACAAGAAGTAAATGAACTAGAGACATATATTTGGCGCCATGTAAATGTTGATGTCTGTTGCATGAGAACACAATGTACCTTTGTATAATTTCACGTATCTGTTGTTCATCACAAGGACCTTTGAATACTATAAAGAGTTCTGTTTTATTTGGGCTTTAACTCCACACCATTGGGTGACCGTTAACACTCCATTACTGCAGGAATGAATAAAGTTCAATTGTTTTGAAGAAATGTCAAAGTCTCTCCTTTGATTAGAATAATTACAACGACATAAGCTTCCCAGCAAAGCATTAAAAACAATCAAGCAACCCAGAAAAGTGCTAAAAATAGCCCATATTGATATATGTAGCCTAAGAAACAAGGTCCATGAAGTCAATAACTTGCTTGCATCAGATGACATTCATATTCTGACTATCTCTGAAACTCACTCAGATAATACTTTCGATGATACAGTGGTAGCAATACATGGTTATAGCATCTACCGAAAAGACAGAAATTACAACAAGGGCGGTGTTGCAGTCTATATTCAGGATCTCATGTTAAATACTGTTGAAGTAATATGGCTATAGGTTCAAGCTCATTCTTGTGGGATACTGCGATAGACTACCAAGTGCTAACAGTCAGTGTCTGTGAAATGCTTGATCATGTACAGTATGTGATATCAACAGAGAAGTATATTTTCTGGGTGATTTTAAATATTGACTGGCTTTCATAAAGCTGCTCACTCAAGAAAAAAAATTCAAACTGTAACCAGTGCCTGCAACCTGTTTCAGGTTATCAGTCAACCTACCAGGGCAGTTGGAGGAATTAAATCAACATGTATTGATCACATCTTTACTGATGTGCAGAAATGTGCTTTTAAGCAGTGATCACAATATAGTAGTAGGATTGCACATTTTGGGGACTATTCAGAGGTGGAAACTTTGTGGGAATTAACGGAAATATATGAAATATATTGGATATACAGTGCCTTGCGAAAGTATTCGGCCCCCTTGAACTTTGCGACATTTTGCCACATTTCAGGCTTCAAACATAAAGATATAAAACTGTATTTTTTTGTGAAGAATCAGCAACAAGTGGGACACCATCATGAAGTGGAAAGACATTTATTGGATATTTCAAACTTTTTTAACAAATCAAAAAGTGAAAAATTGGGCGTGCAAAATTATTCAGCCCCCTTAAGTTAATACTTTGTAGCTCCACCTTTTGCTGTGATTACAGCTGTAAGTCGCTTGGGGTATGTCTCTATCAGTTTTGCACATCGAGAGACTGAATTTTTTTCCCATTTCTCCTTGCAAAACAGCTAGAGCTCAGTGAGGTTGGATGGAGAGCATTTGTGAACAGCAGTTTTCAGTTCTTTCCACAGATTCTCGATTGGATTGAGGTCTGGACTTTGACTTGGCCATTCTCACACCTGGATATGTTTATTTTTGAACCATTCCATTGTAGATTTTGCTTTATGTTTTGGATCATTGTCTTGTTGGAAGACAAATCTCCGTCCCAGTCTCAGGTCTTTTGCAGACTCCATCACGTTTTCTTCCAGAATGGTCCTGTATTTGGCTCCATCCATCTTCCCATCAATTTTAACCATCTTCCCTGTCCCTGCTGAAGTAAAGCAGGCCCAAACCATGATGCTGCCACCACCATGTTTGACAGTGGGGATGGTGTGGTCAGGGTGATGAGCTGTGTTGCTTTTACGCCAAACATAACGTTTTGCATTGTTGCCAAAAAGTTCAATTTTGGTTTCATCTGACCAGAGCACCTTCTTCCACATGTTTGGTGTGTCTCCCAGGTGGCTTGTGGCAAACTTTAAATGACACTTTTTATGGATATCTTTAAGAAATGGCTTTCTTCTTGCCACTCTTCCATAAAGGCCAGATTTGTGCAATATACGACTGATTGTTGTCCTATGGACAGAGTCTCCCACCTCAGCTGTAGATCTCTGCAGTTCATCCAGAGTGATCACGGGCCTCTTGGCTGCATCTCTGATCAGTCTTCTCCTTGTATGAGCTGAAAGGTTAGAGGGACGGCCAGGTCTTGGTAGATTTGCAGTGGTCTGATACTCCTCCCATTTCAATATTATCGCTTGCACAGTGCTCCTTGGGATTTTTAAAGCTTGGGAAATCTTTTTGTTTCCAAATCCGGCTTTAAACTACTTCACAACAGTATCTCGGACCTGCCTGGTGTGTTCCTTGTTCTTCATGATGCTCTCTGCGCTTTTAACGGACCTCTGAGACTATCACAGTGCAGGTGCATTTATACGGAGACTTGATTACACACAGGTGGATTGTATTTATCATCATTAGTTATTTAGGTCAACATTGATTCATTCAGAGATCCTCACTGAACTTCTGGAGAGAGTTTGCTGCACTGAAAGTAAAGGGGCTGAATACTTTTGCACGCCCAATTTTTCAGTTTTTGATTTGTTAAAAAAGTTTGAAATATCTAATAAATGTTGTTCCACTTCATGATTGTGTCCCACTTGTTGTTGATTCTTCACAAAAAAATACAGTTTTATATCTTTATGTTTGAAGCCTGAAATGTGGCAAAAGGTCGCAAAGTTCAAGGGGGCTGAATACTTTTGCAAGGCACTTTATATATCATATGGAGAAAGAAACATAAACCTTATCCTAAGTCGACATCATTTCAAAGATTAAATCCTTCCAATAGAAAACAATAAAAATGTTAGTTACGAATTGAACTTTAATTAAATGAGTTGACTCTTCACATGGGATGATTTCACTGAACAACAAAAGAAAGGGATAATGAATGATCTCCAATGATCCATCGCATCCCCCAAAAATGTTTTCACCATACATCTGTAAAATGATACTAAAGCTTTGGTTGTCTTCCTCTCAGGCTTTCATGTCTTCTCCCTGGACCTCCTCAATGTCCACCTCTTAAACATCAGACTCTGAGGCCTCATTTTCACTGTCATTTTCCAGCCTTGTTGAGGATGGCTCGTTGTCAGGCTCAAAAAGCCTCAAATTTGCCTGAATGGCTACCCATTTTTCAACCCTTGTATTGGTCAGCCTGTTGCGTGTCTTGGTGTGTGTATTCCAAACAAGGACCAGTTGCACACTGAGGTGGCTGATGTTGGTGGGATTTGGAGGCAACAGGGGAAAGAGCCTCAGATCCACAAAGTCCCTTCCACCAGGTGGCTGATGAGATATGTTGGCACGACTTCCATATTGCATCTCCATCCCAAAACCCTTGCTTGAAAGTGTACTTCGCCAGACTGCCAAGAACCTTGCCCTCATCCAGGTGGTGAGACACAATAGTGATGACACCATAGGCCTTGTTGATCTCTGCCACAGACAGGATGCTCTTGCCAGCATACTTGGGGTCCAACATATGGGCTTCAGGCAGATGTCGACATGCTTTTTGATTTTTTCAGTACTGCAGTTTCATCTGCTTGGAGCAACAGTGAAGTGGACTGGGCAGTACGGATTTCCTCTTTTACATCTGCAAGTAGTCTGAACATCAGACAGGATGGCATTGTCTCTCTCAATCCGTGCAATGGCTACTGCTATAGGTTTCAGGCTGCTTACCAATCTCTCACCAAATACATCATGCAGGAGGATCCTCTTGATGGGGCTGTCCATATCAGCAGACTGTGATATGGCCAGAGACACCTTCCCCTCCAGGAGAATGTCAAACATGATGACAACACCACCCCAATGGGTGTTGATGGGCAGCTTCAATTTGGTGCTCTTTATTCTTCTCACTTTGCTTGGTAAGGTAGACTGCTGCTATAACTTGATTACCCTTGGCTTTCATGTGGAGTGTATGCATTGTTTTCAGTGCCATGATGTCCTTGAGGAGCAGATTAAATGCACGAGCAGCACAGCCAATGGGTGTCATGTGAGGGTAGGACTCTTCCACTTTAGACCAAGCAGCCTTCATGTTCGCAGCATTGTCACCAGTGCAAATACCTTCTGTGGTCCAAGGTCATTGACTGCCTTCAGCTCATCTGCAATGTAGAGACTGGTGTGTCTGTTGTCCCCTGTGTCTGTGCTCCTGTAGAATACTGGTTGAGGGATAGAGATGATGTAGTTAATTATTCCTTTCCGACAAACATTTGATCACCCATCAGAGTTGATTGCAATACAGTCTGCTTTCTCTATGATTTGCTTGACCTTCACTTGAACTCTGTTAAACTCTGCATCCAGCAAATGTGTAGATAAGGCATGTCTGGTTGGAGGGCTGTATGCTGGGCGAAGAACATTCAGAAATATTGTCCAATACACTGCCTGTGAGCATCAGATGTGAACCAGTTTCATACACAGATCGAGCATGACATTCATCAGCATTTCTCTGACTACGTTCCTCCATTGAGTAAAACGTCTGATTCCAGAAGGACCATGAGCTGTTGCTATCGATAAGGTGTCTGATTAATCATTTTCACCTCAAATAGAAGTAGAGGGACTTTTGTCAGAGGTTGCTTGTTGTGAGCGCTGAGGGATCTTTATGCACTTGGCCAGATGATTCTGCATCTTTGTTGCAAATGTACACAGCATTTCCTTCTACATTAGCTGCAGTGAAATGTCTCCACACATCAGATACTGCCCATGGCATTTTTCTGTAAAGATTAGAAAAAAATGAGTAAAAAATAAACAAATCCAATTCCATGTACAGATAAATAGTTAAGCAGTTAGATTAATCAACTTCATTGTATGAAACTTTTAAAAATAAAACATGGAAACAGGTGAGTTATCGCTCCTCAGTTAGCAAAAACGAACTAGCAGAAATTGTTAACAAGTTAGAAATGATTTGAACACACTTTGTTGTAGGCTACTATTTACAAGTTAACAGAAAATCATGTAATGTCCGATGAAAAATATATTCACCCCACCCAGTATTGTAATCAAAACTTAACTGAAAGCATGTAGTCCTTGGCTCAGACAGTGTAGTACTGTGGGCTCAATAGCATCTCATTGTGTGCAAGATCTTGAGAATCAGCTGTGCATGCAGTGTGTTGCAATACCATTTGAATTGGGGATAGTTTAACCAAAATATGCCACAAGATGTACCGGAAAGTTTATGACCCTTTGCAACCCTATATTGTAGCCATATCTAGGAAATCCAACGACGGGGCCTAATATAGTGTATAAGAGGTCAAACTATAAGTTTTGTTGTAATTCTTATGTTGATGATGTAAATAATATTTGCTGGTCTGTGGTGTGTAATGAGGAGCAGTCAGACGCTGTACTTAACACATTAGTGAAATAGCTTTTTCCAGTTACTAATAAGCATGCACCCATTAAGAAAATGAATAAAAACGGTTAAATCCCATTGGATTGATGAGGAATTTAAAAATGATATGGTTGACAGGGATGTGGCAAAAGGTATGACCCAACCGATTGGCAAACGTATTGCAAATTGAGAAATCGTGTGACTAAGCTAAATAATTCAAAAAGAAGAAGAAACAAAAATAAATGATGATATTAAAATGTTACAGTTTTCCTCTGGTGAAAGAGAGGAGGACCAAAATGCAGCGCGATTATAATTAATAGTTCTTTAATAAAGAAACTATACATGAATAAACTACAAAACAAGAAATGTGAACCCCCCCCCCCCAAAGGTGCGGACTCCCGGCCACACACCTGAACCCATAGGGGAGGGTCTGGGTGGGCGTCTGTCCATGGTGGCGACTCTGGTGCGGGACGTAGACCCCACTCCAACATAGTCTTAGTCTGCTTACTTAGCGTCCTTAGAGTGGCGACCCTCGCAACCAACCTTGGCCTAAGAACCCTAACAGAGGGCCCCACTGGGCTGAGGGGCAGCTCTGGCCTGAGGGTCAGCTCGGGACTGAGTAGCTCTGGACTGAGGGTCAGCTCGGGACTGAGAGTTAGCTCAGGACTGAGGGTAGCTCAGGACTGAGAGGAAGCTCAGGACTGAGAGGAAGCTCAGGCAGGTTGATGGCTCTGGCAGATCCTGGCTGACTGGCGGCTCTGGCAGATCCTGGCTGACTGGTGGATCCTGGCTGAATGGCGGATCCTGGCTGAATGGCGGATCCTGGCTGAATGGCGGCTCTGGCGTATCCTGGCTGACTGGTGGATCCTGGCTTACTGGCGGCTCTGGAGGATCCTGGCTGACTGGCAAATCTGGCGGATCCTGGCTGACTGGCGGCTCTGGGGGATCCTGGCAGGCTGGCGGCTCTGGCGGATCCTGGCAGGCTGGCGGCTCTGGCGGATCCTGGCAGGCTGGCGGCTCTGGCTGCTCCATGCTGACGGGAGACTCTGGCGGCTCATGACAGACGGGAGACTCTGGCGGCTCATGACAGACGGGAGACTCTGGCGGCTCATGACAGACGGGAGACTCTGGCGGCTCAAGACAGACTGGAGACTCTGGCGGCTCATGACAGACGGGAGACTCTGGCGGCTCGTGACAGACGGGAGACTCTGGCGGCTCAAGACAGACGGGAGACTCTGGCGGCTCAAGACAGACTGGAGACTCTGGCGGCTCATGACAGACGGGAGACTCTGGCGGCTCATGACAGACGGGAGACTCTGGCGGCACTGGCGAGGAGGAAGGCTCTGGCAGCGCTGGACAGGTGAAGCGCACTGTAGGCCTGGTGCGTGGTGCTGGCACTGGTGGTACTGGGCCGAGGACACGCACAGGAAGCCTGGTGCGGGGAGCTGCCACCGGAGGGCTTGTGCGTGGAGGTGGTACTGGATAGACCGGACCTTGCAGGCGCACTGGAGCTCTTGAGCACCGAGCCTGCCCAACCATACCTGGTGGGGACACCGTGCGCTTTACAGCATAACACGGTGCCTGCCCGGTCTTTCTAGCCCCCCGGTAAGCACAGGAAGTTGGCTCAGGTCTCCTACCTTGCTTCGCCATATCTCCTGTGTGCCTCCTCCCAATAAATTTTTGGGGGTGACTCTCAGGCTTCCTTGCCAACCGTGTTCCCTCGTATCGCCGGCTCCTCTCTCCGGCTGCCTCTGCTCTCCTAAGTGCCTCCACCTATTCCCATGGGAGGCGATCTCTTCCAGCCAGGATCTCCTCCCAAGTGTAGCAACCCTTGCCGTCCAACACATCATCCCATGTCTATTCCTCTTTGCGCTGCTCCTGCTGCCGCTGCCTGTCACCACGCCGCTTAATCCTGTTGTGGTGGGTGATTCTATTACGGTTTTCTTCTGGTGAAAGAGAGGAGGACCAAAATGCAGCGTGGTTATAATTCATAGTTTTTTAATAAAGAAACTATACATGAATAAACTACAAAACAAGAAACGTGAAAACCCGAAACAGTCCTAACTGGTGCAAAACACAGAGACAGGAACAATCACCCACGAAATACCCAAATAATATGGCTGCCTAAATATGGTTCCCAATCAGAGACAACGATAAACACCTGCCTCTGATTGAGAACCACTCTAGGCAACCATAGACTTATCTAGAATACTACACTAAACACACCCCCATCAATCTACAAAACCCCTAGACATGACAAACACATAATCACCCATGTCACAACCTGGCCTAACCACAATAATAAAGAAAACACAAAATACTAAGGCCAGGGCGTGACATTAAAAAGCTTTGGTGCACCATAAATTACATTTTGGGAAAAAAGGCAAACTCAATTCATTGAATCAAATGGCACATTCAACACAAAACCCACTGATATTGCCAACTACTTTAATTTGTTTTTCATTGGCAATATTAGCAAATTTAGGCATGACATGCCAGCAACAAATGCTGACACCACATCCAAGTATATCTGACCAAATTATGAAAGACAAGAATTGTACTTTTGAATTCCGTAAAGTGAGTGTGAAAGAGATGAAACAAATATTGTTGTCTATCATCAAGGACAAGCCACCGGGGTCTGACAACCTGGATGGAAAATTACTGAGGATAATAGTGGATGATATTGCCACTCCTATTTGCCATATTTTCAATTTATCGGAGATATCCCTATTTTTCTCCCACGTCAACAACAACAGGCTGACTATATCATTCGTGTCGCGTGCGTGAACGCTGCAAAATAATTGTAGAGATCTAAATTATTCAATTATTGCACCCACACTGCTCACGCGCGCCAACGAGTGTCTGTATTTCCAAGCGCTAAAATAGAAGTCAGTTCTATTTGTGATGCAGATCGCGCTGCAAGTCCTGCCTCTCCCATCTCCTTATTGGTTTATAGAAGCAGATACCCACATGCCATCTCCAAATTGGTTATACCCACGTGGGTGACAAAGACAAACAAGGTCAGTGGCGGTAATGCACCTAATTTATGAATGTTGCCAATCGCAATATAAAGTCAAGAGAAGAAAAAGACTGGAAGGAGGAGAGATGACTAGAAACGATTCGGTTGACCGTTTTGTATGGATTAACTGGCGGTGTAGAGGACCTAGCGCATTTCAGGTAAAATAACAACAATGTTTATATCCCAGGATAAATTAGCTAGCAACAACAAGCTAGCTGGCTAAATTTCCCTAAATGTTTAATGCTTTTCAACCTGCCCCCAAATGAATATAATTGGTTCAGAGTTTGTTTTGTTTTTATTTTAACCTGTGTGTCATGATCACGTTTTGTGTGGGGGGACAAAATACATTTATGCACCATGGCCGGTTTAGGTTCCTTGTAATTAGGCTATTTTCAAACACTCTCCCCCTCCCCACCCCGCCCCCTTTCTCAACAAGCCTAGAGTCACTCGCCATTTGAATGCTCTCTCCCTTTCATTCTAAGACATGTGGATTTGTTTGCATAGCTAGCTAGCCAGCCATTTCATACAGCTACTGCAGCAGTCTACTAGCTAACCAATGGACACACAGAATGTCGAATGATGGGGTGAAATATAACGTTAACCTCTAGCGTCGAGCAATCCCGTATCCGGGAGCGTAATCATAGCCTCATGAATGAGATAAATATATTCAAACACAAGCTTAGCCTTTTGTTAACAACACTGTCATCTCAGATTTTCAAAATATGCTTTTCAACCAAAGATGCACAAGCATTTGTGTAAGAGTATTGATAGCCTAGCATAGCATTAAGCCTAGCATTCAGCAGGCAACATTTTCACAAAAACAAGAAAAGCATTCAAATAAAATAATTTACCTTTGAAGAACTTCGGATGTTTTCAATGATGAGACTCTTAGTTAGATAGCAAATGTTCATTTTTTCCAAAAATATTATTTGTGTAGACGAAATAGCTCCGTTTTGTTCATCACGTTTGGCTAAGAAAAATACCTGAAAATGCAGTCACTTACAACGCCAAACTTTTTTCCAAATTAGCTCCATAATATTGACAGAAACATGGCAAATGTTGTTTAGAATCAATCCTCAAGGTGTTTTTCACATATCTATTCGATAATCTATCAGTGGTGGCAGATGGCTTCTCATCAGAAGCAAACGGAAAAATTCTGCAGCTGGAGATTACGCAATAATTGCAACGGAGGACACCAAGCGACCACCTGGTAGATGTAGTCTCTTATGGTCAATCTTCCAATGATATGCCTACAAATACGTCACAATGCTGTAGACACCTTGGGGAAAACGTGGAAAACGTAAGCTGACTCCTAGCTCCTTCAAAGCCATATAAGGAATCATTGGCATGAGGCGGTTTCAAAAAATGCGGCACTTCCTGATTGGATTTTTATCTGGGTTTCGCCTTACCATCAGTTCAAAAGCATCTTACAGAAAATGTTCTGAAATCAACAGTGTTTTCTTTCCAAAGCTCCAAAGTCAATTATATGCATAGTCGAGCATCTTTTCGTGACAAAATATCTTGTTTAAAACGGGAACGTTTTTCATCCAAAAATTAAAAGAGCGCCCCATATATCGAAGAAGTTAAACTCCAAAAAGTATTTGTATTGAAATAATGTATGGTAACGTTGAGCAATTTGTCAAGTTTCTGTGATGTGTTCTGTCGATTCCCTTACTAACGTTTGCTAAACCAAAGCTAGTTTGACACAATTGCAGCTACAGCTAGCCACAATAGTTTCAACCTTGTGAAATTGTTTTGTAATAGCCAATGTATGTAAGAAAATATTTCACATAGCAGGACATCTAACATCTAGTTAACGTCATTCATTGGTTGCGTTGGACAATGTTGATGGCAGTCCGATCTACAGGGCAAGAGGCAGGGCTAGAGGGAGAGCCAGGGGCAGAGGATGGACAGGCAGAGAGACAGAAATGAGGATGAGGAGAGGCTTTTTGCTCTCCGACATGATAGAATGGCTGCCACACAAGTTTATATTATGTTGAAAGTGCCTATATATTTAACAAAAATAAAGTATTTATCCTTGAATAGTTCATGCATGAGCTGAATAAATTTAGGTTTTTGATATTTCTCCACACATACTACTTTCAACAAATTTGCAATAGAAAGTAGTGTTTGAATTGGCTTTGAATTAATCGTAAACCTTGACCATACATATGAGAAATACCTTTAGTTGGGTGTGGAGAGAAACATCGTTCTGCCTTACTGATTTTAGGTTTTTGGGATTTCTCCAACACTATACATACTAAACTCAGCAAAAAACAGAAAAGTCCTCTCACTGTCAAATGCATTTATTTTCAGTAAACTTAACATGTCTAAATATTTGTATGAACATAACAAGATTCAACAACTGAGCCATAAACTGAACAAGTTCCACAGACATGTGATTAACAGAAATGGTAAACGACGATAAACACATCTGTTCATTCCGGAATTCTTTATCAGGGAGCTGGATGATGCAGACTACAGGGAGGTGGTTGAGGCTGATGTTTCGCAGAGACCCAGGTTTGGTTTTTGATGTCCTAGAGATTTACCGGTGGCGGAATGGTGAGCCACTACCTGCACACAAGGGGCAACTGCAGGGAGATGACGTGGTGTGGTCAGGGAGCAGACCTCTGTGTAAACCAGTTGCCACAATTCGCCCATTACTGCCTAGAAAACGGATATTTACGTTTTCACAAGCGGTATAGGGTTGACAGTGGCTGATGCAGCAGAGCATGGAGATGAAGCCCGGGTGTACCGGCATGATGATAAACACAGTTTGTGATGTGGCAGCATGGTGCCTTTGGTGCAGGAAACTGAGTTGTCATCCTCAGTTGCTGTATTTGGAGAATCAGGGACACTTTAAAAAAACAAAGAAATCCCGATTCACAGTACACTGGGTTCCACCCTGCGCGCAAGAATTCTCAAAGAGTGTCTGTTGCAAGACACTTATTGGCATCATGTCACTTGCTGTGAACACAACCTCTCCCTCAGTTTGCATTCTCCACACACAAACACCTGGCAGGTGCATCTTCAGGACATCAAGAACGTTCTTACTGGGCACACCATGTCGTCATATCAAACATTGTAAAGGTTCTTAGTTTATTTCTCACCCAAAAGTGTCATCACTACACAACAAAGTTTAAATGGGGGAAATGTCCGATTTTATTTATATATATATATATATATATATAAATGTCACCCTCGTATTTATTCAAGCACACTCATCTATATCTATATATATATATATATATATATATAGATGAGTGTGCTTGAATAAATACGTATTTCACATTCATTTGTTTGCATATGTTTTTTTCCGGAGATAAAGTTTCAAAAGGAACACTTTTAGACAAGGTTTGTCTATGTCGAAAATTGGTTACCGTTGACATAACTCTGCTGTTGAAATGTCCCCCTTGAAACAACAGTTAACTCCAAGCCTTGCTATTCAAGGAGACATGGGGGTGTCCAGTGAAATGTGAAATAAGACAGAGACATGAAATTATTAGGTTCAGGTACCGATATTCCAGAAGTGTTTTCGAATGATATAAAACACATAACTACCCATGGACAAATAAACACAATAACATATTTAAAGTGGTAATCAGTGAGTCGTTCATGGCTTCCCTCCGCTTCTTGTGTTGTTTATTTATAAACAGTCTATGGTTGTGGGAGAATGCATAGATGCGAGAGAGAGCGCTTGGGCATGAGGGAGCGTGGTTGAGAGAGCTTAAATGTAAACAACAGAGTAGTCAGCTGCTAGCTAGTGGTAGCAGGGACAGTGTTTTCAGAAAGGTTCTACTGAACAAGCATCATCATTAGTTTTGGATCTGGATCAAATCGACCCAAAAAGAGGTAAGTGTTTCATTACAAATGAAATAACAAAAGAGGTGCGTCCTGGGGGTCGCAGTCGACTCGCTGATTCCAGGAGTTCAGATGCAATGTGAACATGATCAAATGCAAGTTAACCCTTGGCTACAACAGAAATTCAGAATATAACCAGATCAAAAACACCTATGATCCAGAACCGTGTGTCAGTTAGAGCGTTGGACTAGTAACCGGAAGGTTGCAAGTTCAAACCCCCGAGCTGACAAGGTACAAATCTGTCGTTCTGCCCCTGAACAGACAGTTAACCCACTGTTCCTAGGCTGTCATTGAAAATAAGAATTTGTTTCAATTCAAATTACCTCACATGTACACCACCGACCACCATCTAAATCAAAATAAGGTTCAGGTGTACAGCAAGGGGTTTGGGGATGGTCTGCTCTGTGTTTCAATAGGCTATAATCATATCACTCCTAAACCAATCATTTGTTTGCAAGTTGAATGGGGTGATCATGTGATGACGGTGGGCCTTTAATGAAAAATGTACTCTCAAAAGTAAGGCCATGTTTACAGAGCAAAGTAAACCTATGAAAATGGTCTGGCATTGTAGAGCCTCTGCACAGCATTAGATCAATCCCCATTCCGTCGCTATGCCAGCCAGACATAGAGTTTAAGCTGCCCATGTGTATGTTCCTGTCATCAGTCTTTGTGTGTGGCCTGGTACATGGAGAAAGTGTGCTGCATTGGTGTTGGGACTGGGAGGCAGGCAGGGAGGTCGCCCCCTAGTTGCTTGATAGTGGAGGAGAGGGGTCTTTAGAGAGGTCCAGCAGCAGGGGTCTTGGTCCATCAGGGCCTTAACTATTAATCTAGAGATGTATTCCAACAGATAAGTCAGAAGAAATATAATTGTTACTATGAGCGGCAAAGAATTATGTAGTGCAAAAACTAAATGAAACTGCTTCTTTCAAATTCTGTCATTGTAATGTACTTGGTGTAAAATGGTAGTGCCTTGCGAAAGTATTCGGCCCCCTTGAACTTTGCGACCTTTTGCCACATTTCAGGCTTCAAACATAAAGATATAAAACTGTATTTTTTTGTGAAGAATCAACAACAAGTGGGACACAATCATGAAGTGGAACGACATTTATTGGATATTTCAAACTTTTTTAACAAATCAAAAACTGAAAAATTGGGCGTGCAAAATTAGCCAGGATCTCCTCCCATGTTCATTCCTCCTTTTTACCACGCTGCTTGGTCCATTGGTGGTGGGTAGTTCTGTAACGGCCGTTGGTGGAAGAAGGTGAGGACCAAGGTGCAGCGTGTTCGTGTTCATGTTATTTATTAAACTGAACACTAAATACAACCAGTAACAAAAGAACAACCGAAACACCTCTGTCAGGTGCAAAACACACTAAACAAGAAAAAACTACCCACACCACACAGGTGGGAAAAGGCTACCTAAGTATGGTTCTCAATCAGAGACAACAATAGACAGCTGCCTCTGATTGAGAACCACACCCGGCCAAACAACACAGAAAATCCAAAACATAGAATATTAACATAGAATGCCCACCCTAGTCACACCCTGGCCTAACCAAAATAGAGAATAAAAGCCTCTCTATGGCCAGGGCGTGACACCTATATTGTATTGTAGATATGTATTGGCTTAATAATGTTCTGTTTTATATTTAGTTTCATATGTAATGTAGCTGCCCTTGAAGCTGCCCTTCTTTTCAATTTCCGCCTAAAATGACATTCCCAAATCTAACTGCCTGTAGCTCAGGACCTGAAGCAAGGATATGCATATTCTTGGTACCATTTGAGGAAATGTGAAATTAATGTAGCAGCACATTACACAATAGATCTGGTAAAATATAATACAAAGAAAAAAGCACCTGTTTTCTAGTTCTATTTTTGCTGCATCATCTTTGACATGAAAAAGAAAAGCCACACATTCAGCTAGGAAGCTAGATGTGGTTTACATGGTGTCCACAGTGTATGTGCAAAGTTTCAGACCGATAACTTCAAGAATGAGCAAGCTACATGGCATTTAGTATGAAGTCATCCAGGTGTCCCTTACGATTTGCCCAAATGTACCCAAGTGGCCTCCCAAGTTTCCGAATTGGTAAATTGATACATTTTCAAGAACATTACTATAGAAGACATACAAAAATGCTATGCTAATAAAAATAAAAGTGTACACACTCGCCAGGAATGTCCTAAATGATGGATCATTAGCTTCCCTACATAAAATGTACAGGAGACATGACAAGAATGCTGATCCAATATCTCCAAACACAGAAGTTAATTATATATAGTTTTTTTTTACCTTTATTTAACCAGGCAAGTCAGTTAAGAACACATTCTTATTTTCAATGACAGCCTGGGAACAGTGGGTTAACTGCCTGTTCAGGGGCAGAACGGCAGATTTGTACCTTGTCAGCTCAGGGGTTTGAACTCGCAACCTTCTGGTTACTAGTCCAATGCTCTAACCACAAGGCTACCCTGCCACCCCATTTAAGATAAGGGCCAAGTTAGTAGCCAACACTGATCTAATGTCATAAGTGAGCACACCACAAACCACACAAATTTAAAAAAGAAAATGTAATTTACAATTACAGTATTTGGAACACCCTCTTCACAAGATTGTGCTGTTGGTCCCAAATCCCAAGTTTCTTTCTGCTGTAAAGCACTTACCGTCCTCTACTTGTAGGCTGGGGGTTTGTTGTGGAGGCAGAGAGAGCAGCAGTCAGACTAAGTGGGGGATGGAGGACTTGAATGTGGTCTCTTTGAAGTCAGTCTTTACCGCTATTGAAGATAATAAATAATAAAAAATCAGCAAAAGCTCAAATTTATTACTTACTTTATTGAACCTTTATTTTAACAATACATCAATTAAACAACATGTCTATAAACTTATATAGAGTAGGGGAACACTGTGGTGAAGTGTGTGTACCAATTTCTTTAGATTAACCTTTATTAAACATAGTCAAGTCAGTATAAATTCTTATTTACAATGAAGCCTACCCAGGTACAGGATGGCAACAACAACTGCCCGAGTTACACCAGGAATGCACAATCTCTCCATCAGTGCTCAGACTGTCCGCAATAGGCTGAGAAAGGTTGGACTGAGTGCTTGTAGGCCTGTTGTAAGGTAGGTCCTCACCAGACATCACCGGCAACAACATCATCTATGGGCACAAACCCACCGTCGCTGGACCAGAGAGGACTGGCAAAAAGTGCTCTTCACTGACGAGTCGTGTTTTTGTCTTACCAGGGGTGATGGTCAGATTGGCGTTTATCATCGAAGGAATGACCGTTACACCAAGGCCAGTACTCTGGAGTGGGATCAATTTGGAGGTTAATGGTCCGTCACGGTGTGTCACAGCATCATCGGACTGAGCTGGTTGTCATTGCAGGCAATCTCATCTCTGTGCGTTACAGGGAAGATATCCTCCTCCCTCATGTGGTACCCTTCCTGCAGGCTCATCCAGACATGACCCTCCAGCATGACAATACCAGCCATACTACTCGTTCTGTGTTTGATTTCCTACAAGACAGGAATGTCAGTGTTCTGCCATGGCCAGCGAAGAGCCAGGATCTCAGTCCCATTGAGCACATCTGGGACCTGTTGGATCGTAGTGTGAGGGCTAGGGCCATCCCCCCCCCCCAGATATATCTGGGAACTTGCAGGTGCCTTGGTGGAAGAGTGGGGTAACATCTCACAGCAAGAACTGGCAAATCTGGTGCAGTCCATGAGGAGGAGATGCACTGCAGTACTTAATGCAGCTGGTGGCCACACCAGATACTGACTGTTACTTTTGATTTTGACCCCCCCTTTGTTCAGGGACGCATTATTCCATTTCTGTTAGTCACATGTCTGTGGAACTTGTTCAGTTTATGTCTCAGTTGTTGAATCTTGTTATGGTCACACAAATATTTACATATGTTAAGTTTTCTGAAAATAAACGCAGTTGACAGTGAGAGGACAATTATATATTTACTGAGTTTATATGTACTGTATATATATATACATATATATATATATATATATATAACAAACAAAGCAAGTATTTCAAAAGTCTCTCAAATGAATACTATGCAACCATTCAAACAACTGCATTAGCATGAGAATATATAGAGAGGTCGTGTCCTCTCCTTTAGCTGTTGTCTAAACTACACTGCTCAAACAAATAAAGGGAACACTTAAACAACACAATGTAACTACAAGTCAATCACACTGTCCACTTAGGAAGCAACATTGATTGACAATACATTTCACATGCTGTTGTGCAAATGGAATAGACAACAGGTGGAAATGATAGGCAATTAGCAAGACACCCCCAATAAAGGAGTGGTTCTGCAGGTGGTGACCACAGACCACTTATCAGTTCCTATGCTTCCTGGCTGATGTTTTGGTCACTTTTGAATGCTGGTGGTGCTTTCACTCTAGTGGTAGCATGAGACGGAGTCTACAACCCACACAAGTGGCTCAGGTAGTGCAGCTCATCCAGGATGGCAGATCAATGCGAGCTGTGGCAAGAAGGTTTGCTGTGTCTGTCAGCGTAGTGTCCAGAGCATGGAGGCGCTACCAGGAGACAGGCCAGTACATCAGGAGACGTGGAGGAGGCCGTAAGAGGGCAACCCAGCAGCAGGACCGCTACCTCCGCCTTTGTGCAAGGAGGAGCACTGCCAGAGCCCTGCAAAATGACCTCCAGCAGGCCACAAATGTGCATGTGTCAGCTCAAACAGTCAGAAACAGACTCCATGAGGGTGGTATGAGGGCCAGGTGGACAGCCTGACTGTCATTAGGTACCGAGATGAGATCCTCAGACCCCTTGTGAGACCATATGCTGGTGCGGTTGGCCCTGGGTTCCTCCTAATGCAAGACAATGGCTGGAGTGTGTCAGCAGTTCCTGCAAGAGGAAGGAATTGATGCTATGGACTGGCCCACCCATTTCCCAGACCTGAATCCAATTGAGCACATTTGGAACATCATGTCTCGCTCCATCCACCAACGCCACGTTGCACCACAGACTGTCCAGGAGTTGGCGGATGCTTTAGTCCAGGTCTGGGAGGGGATCCCTCAGGAGACCATCTGCCACCTCATCAGGAGCATGCCCAGGCGTTGTAGGGAGGTCATACAGGCACGTGGAGGCCACACACACTACTGAGCCTCATTTTGACTTGTTTTAAGGACATTACATCAAAGTTGGATCAGCCTGTAGTGTAGTTTTCCACTTTAATTTTGAGTGCAAATTTTGACTCCAAATCCAGACCTCCATGGGTTAATAAATTTGATTTCCATTGATCATTTTTGTGTGATTTTGTTGCCAGCGCATTCAACTATGTCAAGAAAAAAGTATTTAATAAGAATATTTAATTCATTCAGATCTAGGATGTGTTATTTTAGAGAGAGTCCGTGACACTTTCCCGGTAGAGTTCGGCTGGAATATCATCAAAAATGTGTATACTTGTACTTTGATTTACCTTTTCCAATATTAGTAGGCTTATTGCAAGTTCAACATATCTGTGGGTTATGAAAACTAACGAGCTGCGACATGTTCTGGCATAGATTTCCAATGGTCACTCGTAAGCTCAAAAGTTTTTCTTTACACGAGGGGTTTCCACATACTCATGTAAAGCGCAGCTCATTGGCTATTGAGCAAACTAGGTTTCAAAAGGAATGGCGGTCATTGTACAAAGATACAGTTAGTCAAGTGAACACTGCCCGTCTAATCTTCCCGCAATGATGTTGTGTCTTCCTGGCTAAAATTGGCTTTCCAGTGGATATACTGAATGCAGAATGATATAGCAAAAGCTGGTTACTTTTTAGAGTGTCTGAGGAATAAATACAAACCTAATTTGACTGGTTGAAACAACGTTTAGCATTCAGTTTTCACAGATTTCTTTCTTTGCCAGTTGAACGAGTGGAAATAAAAAAACAATCGTGCATGCTATATGGACCTTTTAGGATATGAAAAATAAAATAAAATCAAAACAAATGTATTTATATAGCCCTTCGTACATCAGCTGATATCTCAAAGTGCTGTACAGAAACCCAGCCTAAAACCCCAAACAGCAAGCAATGCAGGTGTAGAAGCACGGTGGCTAGTAAAAACTCCCTAGAAAGGCCAAAACCTAGGAAGAAACCATAGAGAGGAACCAGGCTATGTGGGGTGGCCAGTCCTCTTCTGGCTGTGCCGGGTGGAGATTATAACAGAACATGGCCAAGATGTTCAAATGTTTATAAATGACCAGCATGGTCGAATAATAATAAGGCAGAACAGTTGAAACTGGAGCAGCAGCACGACCAGGTGGACTGGGGACAGCAAGGAGGCATCATGTCAGGTAGTCCTGGGGAATGTACCTAGGGCTCAGGTCCTCCGAGAGAGAGAAAGAAAGAGAGAAGGAGAGAATTAGAGAACGCACACTTAGATTCACACAGGACACCGAATAGGACAGGAGAAATGCTCCAGATATAACAAACTGACCCAAGCCCCACGACACATAAACTACCGCAGCATAAATACTGGAGGCTGAGACAGGAGGGGTCAGGAGACACTGTGGCCCCATCCGAGGACACCCCCGGACAAGGCCAAACAGGAAGGATATAACCCCACCCACTTTGCCAAAGCACAGCCCCCACACCACTAGAGGGATATCTTCAACCACCAACTTACCATCCTGAGACAAGGCCGAGTATAGCCCACAAAGATCTCCGCCACGGCACAACCCAAGGAGGGGGCGCCAACCCAGACAGGAAGATCACATCAGTGACTCAACCCACTCAATTGACGCACCCCTCCTAGGGACGGCATGAAAGAGCACCAGTAAGCTGGGCCAGACTACACTCAATCATATGACCCACTGAAGAGATGAGTCTTCAGTAAAGACTTAAAGGTTGAGACCGAGTTTGCGTTTCTGACATGGGTAGGCAGACCGTTCCATAAAAATGTAGCTCTATAGGAGAAGGCCCTGCTTACTTAGAAATTCTAGGGACAATTAGGAGGCCTGAGTCTTGTGACCTTAGCGTACGTGTAGGTATGTACGGCAGTACCAAATCAGAGAGATAGGTAGGAGCAAGCCCATTTAATGCTCTGTAGGTTAGCAGTAAAACCTTGAAATCAGCCCTTGCCTTGACAGGAAGCCAGTGTAGGGAGGTTAGCACTGGAGTAATATGATCAAATTTTTTGGTTCTAGTCAGGATTCTAGCAGCCGTATTTAGCACTAACTGAAGTTTATTTAGTGCTATATCCGGGTAGCCGGAAAGTAGAGCATTGCAGCAGTCTAACCTGGAAGTGACAAAAGCATGGAATAATTTTTCTGCATCATTTTTGGACAGAAGGTTTCTGATTTTTGCAATGTTACGTAGATGGAAAAAAGCTGTCCTTGAAATGGTCTTGATATGTTCTTCAAAAGAGAGATCAACCATTAAGATAAATTGTCAGATTCAACAGAAGATCTCTTTGTTTCTTGGGACCTAGAACAAGCATCTCTGTTTTGTCCGAATTTAAAAGTAGAAAGTTTGCAGCCATCCACTTCCTTATGTCTGAAACACATGCTTCTAGCAAGGACAATTTTGGGGCTTCACCATGTTTCATTGAAATTTACAGCTGTGTGTCATCCGCATAGCAGTGAAAGTTAACATTATGTTTTCGAATGACATCCCCAAGAGGTAAAATATATAGTGAAAACAATAGTGGTCCTAAAACGTAACCTTGAGGAACACCGAAATTTACATTTCATTTGTCAAACCATTCACAGAGACAAACTGATATCTTTCCGACAGATAAGATCTAAACCAGGCCAGAACTTGTCCGTGTAGACCAATTTGGTTTCCAATCTCTCCAAAAGAATGTGGTGATCGATGTTATCAAAAGCAGCACTAAGGTCTAGGAGCACGAGGACAGATACAGAGCCTCGATCCGATGCCATTGAAATGTAATTTACCACCTTCACAAGTGCAGTCTCAGTGCTTTGATGGGGTCTAAAACCAGACTGAAGCATTTTGTATACATTGTTTGTCTTCAGGAAGGCAGTGAGTTGCTGCACAACAGCCTTTTCAAAGAATTTTGAGAGGAATGGAAGATTCGATATAGGCCGATAGTTTTTTTATATTTTCTGGGTCAAGGTTTGGCTTTTTCAAGAGAGGCTTTATTACTGCCACTTTTAGTGAGTTTGGTACACATCCGGTGGATAGATAGCCGTTTATTATGTTCAACATAGGAGGGCCAAGCAGAGGAAGCAGCTCTTTCAGTAGTTTAGTTGGAATAGGGTCCAGTATGCAGCTTGAAGGTTTCGAGGCCATGATTATTTTCATCATTGTGTCAAGAGATATAGTACTAAAACACTTGAGCGTCTCTCTTGATCCTAGGTCCAGGCAGAGTTGTGCAGACTCAGGACAACTGAGCTTTGAAGGAATACGCAGATTTAAAGAGGAGTCCGTAATTTGCTTTCTAATAATCATAATCTTTTCCTCAAAGATGTTCATGAATTTATCACTGCTAAAGTGAAAGCCATCCTCTCTTGGGGAATGCTGCTTTTTAGTTAGCTTTGCGACAGTATCAAAAAGGAATTTCGGATTGTTCTTATTTTCCTCAATTAAGTTAGAAAAATAGGATGATCGAGCAGCAGTAAGGGCTCTTTGGTACTGCACGGTACTGTCTTTCCAAGCTAGTCGGAAGACTTCCAGTTTGGTGAGGCGCCATTTCCGTTCCAATTTTCTGGAAACTTGCTTCAGAGCTTGGGTATTTTCTGTGTACCAGGGAGCTAGTTTCTTATGAGAAATGTTTTTAGTTTTTAGCGGTGCAACTGCATCTAGGGTATTGCGCAAGGTTAAATTGAGTTCCTCAGTTAGTTGGTTAACTGATTTTTGTCCTCTGGCGTCCTTGGGTAGACAGAAGGAATCTGGAAGGACATCAGGGAATCTTTGTGTTGTCTGTGAATTTATAGCACGACTTTTGATGTTCCTTGGTTGGGGTCTGAGCAGATTATGTGTTGCAATTGCAAACGTAATAAAATGGTGGTCCGATAGTCCAGGATTATGAGGAAAAACATTAAGATCCACAACATTTATTCCATGGGACAAAACTAGGTCCAGAGTATGACTGTGTCAGTGAGTGGGTCCAGAGACATGTTGGACAAAACCCACTGAGTCGATGATGGCTCCGAAAGCCTTTTGGAGTGGGTCTGTGGACTTTTCCATGTGAATATTAAAGTTACCAAAGATTAGAATAATAATAATAATATATCCCATTTAGCAGACGCTTTTGTCCAAAGCGACTTACAAGTCGGCTGGGGCCACTACTTTTACATATGGGTGGCCCCAGCGGGAATCGAACCCACGACGCTTGGCGTTGCAAGCGCCATGCTCTACCGACTGAGCCACACAGGACCCCTGAATATTATCTGCTATGACTACAAGGTCCCATAGGAATTCAGGGAACTCAATGAGGAACGCTGTATATGGCCCAGGAGGCCTGTATACAGTAGCTATAAAAAGTGATTGAGTAGGCTGCATAGATTTCATGACAAGAAGCTCAAAAGACGAAATCGTAATTTTTTTTTGTAAATTGAAATTTGCTATCGTAAATGTTAGCAACACCTCCGCCTTTGCGGGATGCACGGGGGATATGGTCACTTGTGTAGCCAGGAGGTGAGGCCTCATTTAACACAGTAAATTCAACAGGCTCAAGCCATGTTTCAGTCAGGCCAATCACATCAAGATTATGTCAGTGATTAGTTCATTGACTATAAGGGATCTAACATTAAGTAGCCCTATTTTGAGATGTGAGGTATCATGATCTCTTTCAATAATGACAGGAAAGGAGGTGGTCTTTTTCCTAGTGAGATTGCTGAGGCGAACACCGCCATGTTTAGTTTTGCCCAACCTAGGTCGAGGCACAGACACGGTCTCAATGGTGATAGCTGAGCTGACTACACTGACTGTGTTAGTGGCAGACTCCACTATGCTGGCAGGCTGGCTAACAGCCTGCTGCCTGTCCTGCACCCTATTTCATTGTGGAGCTAGAGGAGTTAGAGCCCTGTATATGTTGGTAGATAAGATGAGAGCACCCCTCCAGCTAGAATGGAGTCCGTCACTCCTCAGCAGGTCAGGCTTGGTCCTGTTTGTGGGTGAGTCCCAGCAAGAGGGCCAGTTATCTACAAATTCTATCTTTTGGGAGGGGCAGAAAACTGTTTTCAACCAGCGATTGAGTTGTGAGACTCTGCTGTAGAACTCATCACTCCCCCCTAACTGGAAGGGTGCCAGAGACAATTACTCGATGCCGACACATCTTTCTAGCTGACTGTGTCATCCTAACATCGTTGGTGCCGACGTGGATAACAATATCTCTATACTCTCTACACTCGCCAGTTTTAGCTTTAGCCAGCACCATCTTCAGATTAGCCTTAACGTCGGTAGCCCTGCCCCCTGGTAAACAGTGTATGATCGCTGGATGATTTGTTTTAAGTCTAATACTGCGGGTAATGGAGTCGCCAATGACTAGAGTTTTCAATTTGTCAGAGCTAATGGTGGGAAGCTTCGGCGTCTCAGACCCCGTAACGGGAGGAGTAGAGACCAGAGAAGACTCGGCCTCTGACTCCGACTCGCTGCTTAATGGGGAAAAAAGGTGGAAAATTTCTGTTGGCTGAATGAGCGACACCGGTTGAGCGTTCCTACAGCATTTCCTTCCAGAAATCGTGAGAAAGTTGTCCGGCTTCGGGGACTGTGCCAGGGGATTTATACTAACGTTACTATCTGTACTTACTGGTGGCACAGACACTGTTTCATCCTTTCCTACACTGAAATTACCCTTGCCTAACGATTGCGTCTGAAGCTGGGCTTGTAGCACAGCTATCCTCGCCGTAAAGCGATCGTTCCCCTGTATATTATGAGAACAGCGACTGCAATTAGAAGGCATCATGTTAATGTTACTACTTAGCTTCGGCTGCTGGAGGTCCTGACGAATCGTGTCCAGATAAAGCGTCCGGAGTGAAAAAGTTGGGGGAAAAAAACAAAAATATAAACGGTAATTAAAAAGTAAAAACCGATTTCACAAGTAAATTATTTACCTTCAGATGTGAATGTATCAAACCTGTCGCCGTGATAAAAGTGTTTTGTTGTTGTGCACTCTCCTCAAACAATAGCATGGTGTTATTTCGCTGTAATAACTACTGTAAATTGGACAATGCAGTTATATTAACCATAATGTAATCTTTCTGCCAACATAAGACATTTCTATGTACCGGGAAATTGGTATTCCAGTCTCATTATGCATATTGAGCAACAACTATCCCGTGGACGGGACACCGATCCATAAGAAGTTGTTTTATATGTAATGTAGCTGTAACGGTTTTCTTGTGGTGAAGGAGAGGCGGACCAAAACGCAGCGTGGTGGTTATTCATGGTTCTTTAATATAGACACTCGACGGAAGAGGACCCTGGGCAAAACCAGGGGAGTGTCGCCGTCCCAATGTGCAGCAGGAGAAGCGGCAGCAGGAGCAGCGCGAGGAGGAATGGACATGGGAGGTCGAATTGGACGGAAAGGGAACCTGGGCACAGCCAGGAGAATATCGCCGCCCCAGAGAAGAGCTGGAGGCGGAGAGGCGCTGGTATGAGGAGGCAGCACGGCGGCGTGGATGGAAGCCCGAGTGTCAGCCCCAAAAATTTCTTGGGGTGGCACACAGGAAGTGTGGCGAAGCCAGGTAGGAGACCTGCGCCAACTTCCTGTGGTTACCGGGGGGCGAGAGAGACCGGGCAGGCACCGTGTTATGCGGTGGAGCGCACAGTGTCCCCAGTGCGGGTGCATTATCATGAAGCCGGCTCTACGCATCTGGTCCCCAGTGCATCTCCTTGGGCCGGCTTACATGGCACCAGCCTTGCGCTCAGTGTCTCCGGTTCGCCTGCATAGCCCAGTGCGGGCTATTCCACCTCGCCGCACTGGCAGGGCGACCGGGAGCATTCAACCGGGTAAGGTTGGGCAGGCTCGGTGCTCAAGAGCTCCAGTGCGCCTGCACGGTCCGGTCTATCCGGTACCACCTCCACGCACCAGCCCTCCGGTGGCAGCCCCCCGCACCAGGCTATCTCCCCGTCTCATCCCTACAGGTGCTCCCACCTGTCCAGCGCTGCCGGAGCCTTCCTCCTCTCCAGCGATGCCGGAGTCTTCCGCCTGTCCAGCGCTGCTAGAGCCTTCCTCCTCTCCAGTGCTGCCGGAGTCTCCCGCCTGTTTGGCGCTGCCAGAGCTCCCGCCCCTCAGTCCAGAGGCGCTAGAGCCCCTCAGTCCAGCACTGCCAGAGCCTTCCTCTCCAGCGTTGCCGGAGCTTCCTGTCTGCCCAGCACCATCTGAGCCACCCGCCTGCCCAGCGCCGCCTGAGCCACCCGTCTGCCCAGCGCCGCCTGAGCCACCCGTCTGCCCAGCGCCGCCTGAGCCAGTCTGCCCAGCGCCGCCAGTGCCGCCAGTCTGCCCAGCGCCGCCAGTGACGCCATTCTAAAAGGAGCCGCCAGTGCTGCCAGTCTGCAAGGAGCCGCCAGTGCCGCCAGTCTGCAAGGAGCCGCCAGTACCGCCAGTCTGCAAGGAGCCGCCAGTGCCATCAGTCTGCAAGGGGCCGCCAGTCAGCCAGGGGCCGCCAGTGCCACCAGTCAGCCAGGGGCCGCCAGTGCCGCCAGTCAGCCAGGGGCCGCCAGTGTCGCCAGTCAGCCAGGGGCCGCCAGTGCCGCCAGTCAGCCAGGGGCCGCCAGTGCCGCCAGTCAGCCAGGGGTTGCCAGTGCCGCCAGTCAGCCAGGGGCCGCCAGTCAGCCAGGGGCCGCCAGTGACGCCAGTCAGCCAGGGGCAGCCAGTGCCGCCAGTCAGCCAGGGGCCGCCAGTCAGCCAGGGGCCGCCAGTGCCCCCAGTCTTCCCTGCGCAGCCAGTGCCGCCAGTCTGCAAGGGGCCGCCAGGGCCTCCAGTCTGCAAGGGGCCGCCAGTGCCGGCAGTCTGCAAGGGGTCGCCAGTGCCGCCAGTCAGCCAGGGGCCGCCAATGCCGCCAGTCAGCCAGGGGCCGCCAGTGCCGCCAGTCAGCCAGGGGCCGTCAGTGCCGCCAGTCAGCCAGGGGCCGCCAGGGCCGCCAGTCAGCCAGGGGTTGCCAGTGCCGCCAGTCAGCCAGAGGCCGCCAGTCAGCCAGGGGCTGCCAGTGCCGCCAGTCAGCCAGGGGCCGCCAGTGCCGCCAGTCAGCCAGGGGCCGCCAGTGCCGCCAGTCAGCCAGGCGCCGCCAGTGCCGCCAGTCAGCCCAGAGGCGCCAGAGCCCCTCAGCCCAGAGGCGCCAGAGCCCCTCAGCCCAGAGGCGCCAGAGCCCCTCAGCCCAGAGCCCCTGCCCTTCTGTCCAGAGCTTCCGCCCCGCTATCCAGAGCTTCCGCCCCGCTGTCCAGAGCTTCCGCCCCTCTGTCCAGAGCTTCCGCCCCTCTGTCCCGAGCTGCCCCTCAGTCCAGTGGGGTCATTTAGTAGGGTCACCGTGGTTAGGAGGCCACGGAAGCGGACAAGAAGGCGGACTAAGACGTTGGTGAAGTGGGGTCCGCGTCCTGCGCCAGAGCCGCCACCGTGGACAGACGCCCACCCAGACCCTCCCCTATAGGTTAAGGTTTTGTGGACAGAGTCCGCACCTTTGGGGGGGGGGGGTACTGTCACGTTCTGACCTTTATTTCCTTTGTTTTGTCATTATTTAGTATGGTCAGGGTGTGAGTTGGGGTGGGCAGTCTATGTTTGTTTTTCTATGATTTGGGTATTTCTATGTTTCGGCCTCGTATGGTTCTCAATCAGAGGCAGGATACATTAGTTGTCTCTGATTGAGAATCATACTTCGGTAGCCTGGGTTTCACTGTGTGTTGGTGGGTGATTGTTCCTGTCTCTGTGTTTGCACCAGATAGGGCTGTTTTGAGTTTTCACGTTTCTTGTTTTGTTAGTTTATTCATGTATAGTGTCTTTATATATTAAACATGAATAACCACAACGCTGCGTTTTGGTCCGCCTCTCCTTCACCTCAAGAAAACCGTTACATGAAGACCATGTCTCACCAGTCACTGGTACAGAAATGGTTGAGAAATGCTGTATTGTACGTGTGGGTGTGGGTTTTTGTTGTCAATGTTTATATGACCCCCTTACAAATAGGCCCATTTTTACCCGATTCTATCCTGCATACAACTTTTATACCTACCTGGCGCATGCCGGCATGCCAGGGACGAGTGGTTGAGGTGGTCTTAAGATGAATGCACTAACTTGAAATATATAAGAGTGTCTGCTAAATGAGTCAAATGTAAACTGGAGACCATTCAGACTGTTGGATAGGAGCCAAAGATAATTAGTCCATTGGAGAACAGTCAAGATAGAGCTAGAACCAGAGACAGGGAAGACCCATGAGAATATTGTCTGGATACTAGACAAGCAGGAAATGAGAACCAGATAAACAGGGAACTATAACCAGATAGGCTGGAAAACCAGAGGCAGAGACTGGAGAGTGCAGATAGATTAATCTGGAACGATTAGAGAGCTGTTGATAACTACGAACTTGGAACGCAATCAATTATAGTTCAGTACTTCAATTGTCACAGGGTCATACTAGAAAACTAGAATGTATGCTTCCCTGCTCTGTCAGCCCCTACCTACATAGAATACAGCACATACAAGGGGATGGACAAGTAGCTCTCTCATGATCCATGTCTACACACCCACTGTGTAAAAGCAGTTACCAAGATACATGCACACACACTCGCTCACATTATGCATAAACACACACACACATATACACACATATTCTGATTATTGTTTACTGTACAGAGAGTGGATCTATCATTGCTTGGTCAGAGATAGCCACAGAAAGCTTTTAAGGCATAGTATTTCCTGGAACTACGCTGCCAAAGATAAACCACTGAATCTTTTAATGGAGCAAGTCAAAGCCATCCTTGGAAGCAGCCACAGATAATGTGAACAAATAAGTGTCTCATCTGTGTGAATGTAATCTTAAGGACACAAGGGCTAGCAATGTGCATGCCCTGCCCACCTGACGATCTCTACTTTTCAGTCATCCATTTCCTGTGTTTGAGGGGTGCAAAATCCATTTGTCACTTAAATCTCGCTGGACTGATTGGTTTAATTTTACTCTGGCGACTCTTTCCCACTCTTGCTTGTGACATTCATTTTTACCATTAACATAGCAACCATGTAAACCAAATCAAATCAAATGAATGTGTAGACTTCACAGTGAAATGCTTACTTATGAGCCCGTTTACAACAATGCAGAGTTAAAAAGTAAGAAATGTGCAAATGAAAACAAAGTAACACAGTAACATCCAATTGAGGTGTCTTTTGAGTCGTGACCCACCATAAGAGTTGAGTGGTAAGCACACAAAAAAATATGAAATTGCACAAGAAATGTCAACCCGCTACCCACCTGGACCTTTGCCGTGACCCACAGTTTCAGAACCACTGGTCTAGACAGCTAGGCATTTTAGCAATGAACCATTGCTAATGTTTGGTCCACTGCATCTGCATTGTAACCAATGCTCCAGGGTTTGGGGGCAGGGGTTGGGTTGGAGAAGTAAGCTCCATGTGCGCTCTAGTGGACATTATCGCTAATTTTGCCACTAAAAGCCAAGTCACCATCCCCCTCTCTCTACTTGCACTCTAACTATAGCAACCTCCCTCTCACTGTCTGTCTGTCTCTCTCCCACTTCCACTGTCTCATCCTTCCTTACTTCTTCCTCTCCCTCTGTCTCTACCTGTCTTCTCTACAGTTTAAAGGGGTTAATATGAATTTGACAGTAATTTACAGGCAGCTCAGTGGCAAGTTAACCTCCTGTAATATACAGTACCCGTCAAAAGTTTGGACACACCTACTCATTCAAAGGTTTTTCTTTATTTGTACTATTTTCTACATTGTAGAATAATAGTGAAGGCATCAACACTATGAAATAACGCATATGGAATCATGTAGTAACCAAAAAAGTGGCAAACAAATCAAAATATATTTTGAGATTCTTCAAAGTTGCCACCCTTTGCCTTGATGACAGCTTTGCACACTCTTGACATTCTCTCAACCAGCTTTGCCTGGAATGATTAAAGGAGTTCCCACATATGCTGAGCACTTGTTGGCCTCTTATCGTCCACTCTGTGGTCCAACTCATCCCAAACCATCTCAACTGGGTTGAGGTCGGGTGATTGTGGTAGGCCAGGCCATCTGATGCAGCACTCATTCACTCTCCTTCTTGGCCAAATGGCCCTTACACAGCCTGGAGGTGTGATTTGGGTCATCCATTGTTGGAAAACAAATGATAGTCCCACTAAGCGCAAACCAGATGGGATGGCGTATCGCAGTAGAATGCTGTAGTAGCCATGCTGGTTAAGTGTGCCTTGAATTCTAAATAAATCACAGACAGTGTCACCAGCAAAGCACCCCCACACCACCACACCACCTTCTCCACATGGGAACCACACATGTGGAGATCATCCGTTCACCTACTCTGCGTCTCACAAAGACACAGCGGTTGGAACCTCTAATTTGGACTCATCAGACCAAAGGACAGATTTCCACCGATCTAATGTACATTGCTCGTGTTTCTTGGCCCAGGCAAGTCTCTTCTTATTATTGGTGTCTTTTAGTAGTGGTTTCTTTGCAGCAATTCGAGCATGCAGTCTCCGTTGAACAGTTGATGTTGAGATGTGTCTGTTACTTGAACACTGTGAAGCATTTATGTGTGTCACGCTTACTGTAATTGAAATGCAAGCATCTTTGCTGCTAGGTAAGGTGTTCACACATTACAGCATATTAATGAACATTTGGGGTTTTACAGGATATTCAGACCCCTTCACATTTTCCACATATTGTTACGTTACAGCTTTCTTCTAAAATGGATTTAATAAAAACGTTTCCTCATCAATCTATACACAATACCCCATAATGACAAAGCCTTCAGAATGTTTTTGCAAATTAAAAACTGATCTAACATCTTTGGAGAGACCTGCAAATAGCTGTGCAGCAACGCTCCCCGTCCAACCTGACAGTTTGATAGGATCTGCAGAAAAGAATGGGAGAAACTCCCCCAAATACAGTTGTGCCAAGCTTGTAGCATCTTACCCAAGAACACTCAAGGCTGTAATTGCTGCCAAAGGTGCTTCAATGCTGTACTGAGTAAAAGGGTCTGAAAACTTATGTAAAATGTGATATTTCAGTTTTAACATTTTTAAACATTTGCTAAAATGTCTAAAAACCTGTTTTTGCTTTGTCATTATGGGGTATTGTGTGCAGATTGATGACGGGGATAAAACTATTTAATCCACTTTAGAATAAGACTGTAACGTAACAAAATGTGTAAAAAGTCAAGGGGTCTGAATACTTTCTGAATGCACTGTATAGCACTTGCACTTCTAGAGGGCTTAACAAAGGCTTCCAACTGGCAGCAACTACAGGCCAAAAGAGACCAAAAGGACATGGAAAAATACTCAACCATTTAAGGTTTAACACTAGCTGCCCTCAAATCTGTACATTTTAAATTGATGGGGCACTGGAACCACATAGGCGTTACATTTGTACAGCATTCTTACTCACTGGTGCAAATATAGCTTCTTACAAGGCACATCTCAAAATATATTGAGGAGTTAAAATTTTTTTTTTAACCTTTATTTAACTAGGCAAGTAAATTAAGAACACATTCTTATTTTCAATGATGGCTGAGGAACTGTGGGTTAATTGCCTGTTCAGGGGTAGAATGACAGATTTGTACATTGTCAGCTTGGGGATTTGAACTTGCAACCTTTTGGATACTAGTCCAATGCTCTAACCACTAGGCTGCTCTGCTGCCCCAGTGTGCTCCAAAGATACGGTTTGGTACTGTATTCTGTGGGGCGGAGACCTCAACTGGAGTTGCGGATAAAGGTAGTGACCATTGAACAAGTTGGAGAAGCTGAACTCCTAGGAGTAACATTGGATGGTCAGTTATTATGGTCAAGTCACATTGACAAAGTTGATGGGGAGGGGCATGTATGTTATAAAAATATGTTCTGAGTTTTTTTGACACAAAGATCAACTGTACTAGTTGTTCAGGTTTGATTTTGTCCCATCTTACTTACTGTCATACTGTAATATGATCAGGTGGTGCAAAGAAAGACCTAGAAAAGCTGCAGCTGGCTGAAAACAGAGTAACACACCTTTCCCTGAACTGCACACACAGCACTAACATCAACAACATGCATGCCTGTCTTTCATGGTTGAGGGTTGAGGAGAAATGTACTTCTTCTCTTGTAGGCTTTTTAAGAAACATTCGTGTGTTGGAAATGCCTAACCACTTGTATAATCTATTTGCGTACATTTAAAAACGGACAAGCTAAGATTTAAACTTGGCCTTTTCTACAGAAACAGATGGTGCATTTCTCTAAGCAGTAGGAAGCAGATTATTCAATCAACCTTTTTATCTGTGCTTGATTGTGGTGATATTATTTATCAAGGTGCAACTGCTACTACTCTTGTTGCCCTTCATTTTGTTACAGGTGACAGATCTGATACTCATCCCTGCAACCTGTATCAAAAGGTTGGCTGGACTTTCCCATAGATTTCTACACAGGGCCCGACTTCATAAATTCACAGGATTGGTTAAGTCTTGAGGTTGAAGTGTACCTGTGATGAAAATTGTACCGGTACTCCCTGTATATAGCCCCGCTATTTTTATCTACTGCTGCTCTTTAATTATTTGTTATTCTTCTCTCTTACCTTAATTTTTTAGGTATTTTATTGAAACTGCATTGTTGGTTAAGGGCTTGTAAGTAAGCATTTCACTGTTGTATTCGGCGCATGTGACAATTAACATTTTATTTTAATTGCAGATTTCAAAGGCTGGTAACGCTAATGAACATATCCTCTGCAGCAGAGTTAACTCTGGGTCTTCCTTTCCTATGGCGGTCCTCATGAGAGCCAGTTTCATCATTGCGCTTGATGGTTTATGCAACTGCACTTGAAAAAACGTTCAAAGTTCTTGAAATGTTCCGGATTGACTGACCTTCAAGTCTTAAACTTGTCCTCAACTGGCCTACCTGGTTAAATAAAGGTGAAATCAAAAAATAAAGTAATGATGGACTGTCATTTCTCTTTGCTTATTTGAGCTGTTCTTGCCATAATATGGACTTGGTCTTCTACCAAATAGGGCTATCTTCTGTATACCAACCCTACCTTGTCACAACACAACTGGTTTGCTCAAACACATTAAGAAGGAAAGAAATTCCACAAATTAACATTTAACAAGGTACACATGTTAATTGAAATGCATTCCAGGTGATTACCTCATGACGCTGGTTGAGAGAATTCCAAGAGTGTGCAAAGCTGTCATCAAGGCAAAGGTTGGCTACTTTGAATAATCTCAAATGTAAAATCTATTTTGTTTAACACTTTTTTGATTTCTACATGATTCCATGTGTAATTTCATAGTTTTGATATTTTTACTATTTTCTACATTGTATAATAATAGTGAAGACAAGGAAAAACCCTTGAAAGACTAGATGTGTCCAAACTTTTTACTGGTACTGTATGTGTGTGTATGTGTATGTCATATTGTACAGGGCGCATTTGAAAATGAGACCTAGGTCTCAATATATCTTCCCTATTAAAAAAAACGTACATTCCCCACCAGACACACCACTATGGGTTTCTTCACGGTACCCAAACCAAAAACAGACTTAATGCGTCACTCATTTATGTATAGAGCCAGGGGTCCTGTGTGGCTCAGTCGGTAGAGCATGGTGCTTGCAACGCCAAGCGTCGTGGGTTCGCTTCCCGCTAGGGCCACCCATATGTAAAAGTAGTGGCCCCAGCCGACTTGTAAGTCGCTTTGGACAAAAGCGTCTGCTAAATGGGATATATTATTATATATATTATAATGCTCTACCACCAAGTTTAGCTTTAAAAAACAGATAAACAACATATTGTATCACAGTGCCTCTCCTCCTCTTTATAAAGATCTAATTTAACTGTGCTGTATTTAAGAATATGTATATCGAAAAAGTTTAATTTTAAAAACATTTAAATGTTTTGGAATGGCCTAGTCAAAGCCCAGACCTCAATCCAATTGAAAATCTGTGGTATGACTTAAAGATTGCTGTAGACCAGCGGAGCCCATCCAACTTGATGGAGCTGGAGCAGTTTTGCCTCGAAGAATGGACAATATTCCCAGTGGCTAGATGTGCCGAGCTTATAGAGACATGCTGCAAAAGGTGACTCTACAAAGTATTGATTTTGGGGGGGTGGGGGGGGGGGTGAATAGTTATGCTCAAGTTCTCTGCTTTTTTGGTATTATTTCTTTTTTGTTTCACAATTAAGAAATATGTTGCATCTTCAAAGTGGTCGGCAAATCAAATGAGGCAAACCCCCCCAAAACTATTTTAATTCCAGGTTGTAAGGCAACAAAATAGGAAAATGCCAAGGGGGTGAATACTTTCGCAAGTCACTGCACATGGGCAGTAGCTAATGGGGATCCTAATCAATTAAACAAAACCATAGTTCTCTTTTCCATGGCATCTCCCCTCCTCTCGTTCTCCCATCTCTCCGCCTCTCTGCAGGTGCTCTCTGTGTTGAGAGCTGTTTGCGACGACAGTAAAACACTCAGGCCGTGTCAGCAGTTTATGGCAATGCAAGTGGAGACTGAGTTTTAGCCCCTTTACTGGAAACACTAAGACTGTATCAGTAGAGTTTATGGCAATCAAGTGGATACTGAGTTTTAGAGAAAGGGACTCAGTCATCACGACGAGAGGAATACTTAGTGGTTTAATATTGTGCTGCGTTTTGTCTTTCAATAGCCTTGTGTCATAGTTCATCCACGTTAATAAGCAGGAACTCTGGACTCCTACAACTATGACTTCTGGAAAACCTGGGGATTTTGGGGAAGTTACTGAATGTCCTTGAGTTTCCCAGACCAGCCTGACCCAGACCCAGACCATGAACCTATTGCATTTAAGCTAGCTACTGTACCTAATGATCTTTTTTATCGTCTTTATAGATCATAGAAATATATTTGTTTTCCCCTCGCATCTAGAGCTGCTTATTATAGCAAGCCAGCATGTCATTGTAGATTTGCGAGCACACAGAAATCATACCGCGTAGCACAGCTGCTGCATTTTGAGAAAGCGCAGGCAAGTATACCATGAACAGGGAGATGCTCGACACTTCATTTCTTGCACTCAATTCCACTTTCGTAGCACGCAACATTTTTGTCTGAGCTCTTTGCTCTCTCTCAGCTCCTCAACATAATCCTCTGCACCCTCAAGACTTTTTATCTGAACTCTCTCCACCTGTGCTCAACATGCATTTGAATTGTGAGACGGAAATGACGCCATAAAAGAAGCACAATTTGCTAAGGTCTGTAGCATACACATGCTTTTAGAATGGTGACATGTTCAATGAACCACCCGTTTATATTGTGTTGTAAATGAATTGATGTAACGGCACAAAGAAGCATTGAAAGAGAGGGACTCTGTTAGAACTGATGTGTGACCCGCTAGCACCTCCCCTGTTAAGAGGGGAATAAGGCAACCTCATAGTTACACACAAGAAAACTGTATTGCCATACACACAGGGAATAGATGTGGGAAGGATGTGGTTCTGTAATACCGGAGATAAACAGTAATGAATAGGCTGTACACAATTAGCATAGCATGAGCATGAATCCAATACAAGAGCACTGGTAAGGACTGTATAGATCAATTTAACTAGGCAATTATCATTAACTAGGAACAGTAAATAGTAAACACACAATAACAAAAACTCACACTCCTTCCCACAAGTCCAAGTGAAGAGACACTGGCTTACACAGTCAGAACAGCTGTCAGGTGTCCTTCCCCCTAACAACTTTCCCCTTATCAGGGCCCAGGTCACACAGGTCAGAGAGTGTTTGAGAGGCAGGTTTATGGTACCCCCTAGACTCTCAGGCTCTAGTGATGGGGGGTGGGGAGTGGAGTTCAGCTCAGGGCTGTGAGGTGCTGATAATAGTCACAGGCAGGGACTTAACAATAACAATCATTATTATTATTTATTTTGCTATTTTCTTAGGTCTGTAGCAGATAAATGCTTTTGGTTACGCTTTCTAAGAAGCATTCGTTTATATTGCTTTATGAATTTAATAAAATCACATACATATGTTTAGTAGTTATTGCGGGTGTAGCGAAATGCTAGTGTTCCTAGCTCCAACTCTGCAGTAGTATCTAACAATTCACAACAATAAAAGTAAAATAATAATATAAAAATATTAGGATGTGCAACGTCGGAGTGGCATTGACTAAAATACAGTAGAATAGAATACAGTATATACATATGAGATGAGAAAAGCAGTATGTAAACATTATTAAAGTGACCAGTGATTCCATGTACAGTATATAGGGCAGCCGGGTGGTAGCCAGCTAGTGATGGCTATTTAACAGTCTGATGGCCTTAAGATGGAAGCAGTTTTTCAGTCTCTCAGTCCCAACTTTGATGCACCTGTATGGACCTCGCCTTATGGATGATAGCGGGGTGAACAGGCCGTGGCTCCGGTGGTTGATGTGCGTGATGATATTTTTGGCCTTCCTATATCGGTTGCTGTAGGTGTCCTGGAGGGCAGACAGTGTGCCCCCGGTGATACATTGGGCAGACCGTACCACCCTCTGAAGAGCCCTGTGGTTGCAGGTTGTGCAGTTTCCATACCAGGCAGGATGCTCTCAATTGTGCATCTGTAAAGGTTTCTGAGAGTCTTAGGGGCCAAGCCAAATGTATTCAGCCACCTTAGGTTGAAGAGGCGCTGTTGCGTCTTTTTCACCAGATCGTCAGTGATGTGTGCGCCGAGGAACTTGAAGTTTTCCACCTTCTCCACTGCCGTCCCGTCGATGTGGATAGGGTTGTGTTCCCTCTGCTGTTTCTTGAAGTTCACGATGAGCTACTTCATTTTGTTGATTTCTGGCACCACTCCGCCAGGGCCCTCTCCTCCTCCCTGTCTCATCATTGGTGGTAATCAGGCCTACTACTGTTGTGTTGGAGGCGTGCATAGCCACGCAGTTGTGGGTGAACAGGGAGTGCAGGAGGGGGCTGATCACGCACCCTTGTGGGGCCCCAGTGTTGAGGGTTAGCGAAGTGGAGATGTTGTTTCTTACCTTCACTATGGTGCTATGGTACTATGGTGTTGAAGGCTGACCTGTAGTCATTGAACAGCATTCTTACATGGGTATTCCTCTTGTCCAGATGGGATAGGGCAGTGTGATGGTGGTTGCATCGTCTGTGGATCTATTGGGGTGGTAAGCAAATTGAAGCGGGTCTAGGGTGACAGGTAAGGTGGAGGTGATATGAAAATATATCACGCCGTAGTGTTATAAGACTTGCTATAAGCATTCATAAAAGCTCAATGTCTCTTTTAATTGCATATAAATGCTATAAATGCTATAAATCCATTAATCATAATGTATCACACACCTGTATGAAAGTACATTATGAAAAATGTATGATGCATTTATAATGCATGTATTTTTAAACATATATTAAAGGCCTATGGTTTCTTATGAGAGCATACTTAAATGCATACATGCTTATGGCATTTATAAGGCGGGTGGCTATTAGATGTTTTATTTTTTGTTTGGATGCTGTTTTTTAAAAGGGAAATCAGCCATCGCTACATTTCTTAAAAACGTATAAATTAATTACATACACCCATTAATTCTTGAAGAATATAACTTATAAATACAGCATGATCGTAGTTCAACTCTTGTACCCTATCTAAACCCCAAATATAACCTTTTTTTTTACTCCAATGTTTGTAAAGAAACACTGTATAGCCTAAAACCATGGTTAAAACTATAATTTTAACATCATGGATGGTCAGTCCCTGCATCTGTAGCTCTGTTGTTTTAATTTGTTTTGAGTGGTTACATTTCGCCCCCGGTTATGCCCAAAAAGCTACAAATATTTACCAGGATGCTCCTTTTCTTTGCAGGAAAGGCTGGTGTTGTCCGTTTTACCCCGGTTTGTGGTATTGGAGATGATCAACGACATGACAAATGTGGATGACGAGCACCTCCAGCACCAGTTTCACAGAATCTATATCCATCGCTATGAGAATGTCAGGTAAGGCTGTGGCTATTCTGGCATAAATTGGTGCTTTTCAACATTGTGGGAATAGGTCCGTTTTGAGCTGCACCACTACCACATATCTACAGTACAAAATCCATGTATACATGTGTGTATAGTGCATATGTTATCGTATGTGTGTGTTTGCATGTGTCTGTGCCTATGTTTGTGTTGCTTCACAGTCCCCGCGGTTCCATGAGGTGTATTTTTATCTGTTTTTTAAATCAATTTTACTGCTTGCATCAGTTACTTGATGTGGAATAGAGTTCCATGTAGTCATGGACCTATGTAGTACTGTGTGCCTCCCATAGTTTGTTCGGTACTTGGGGACGGTGAAGAGACCTCTTTTGGCATGTCTTGTGGGGCTACGCATGGGTGTCCGATTTGTGTGCCAGTAGTTAAAAATAGCTCTCTGTGTGCATCAAAGGGCCAGCCGTGCTGCCCTGTTCTGAGCCAATTGCAATTTTCCTAAGTCCCTTTTTGTGGTACGTGACCACTTGACTAAACAGTAGTCCAGGTGTGACAAATCTAGGGCCTGTAGGACCTGCCTTGTTCATAGTGTTAAGAAGGTAGAAATGAGGGCCTGTAGGACCTGCCTAGTTGATAGTGTTAAGAAGGTAGAAACTCGGCCTTGTAGGTCCTGCCTAGTTGATAGTGTTAAGAACTAGGGCCTGTAGGACCTGTCTTGTTGATAGTGTTAAGAAGGTAGAAACTAGGGTCTGTAGGACCTGCCTAGTTGATAGTGTTAAGAAGGTAGAAACTAGGGCCTGTAGGTCCTCCCTAGTTGATAGTGTTAAGAAGGTAGAAAATAGGGCCTGTCGGACCTGCCTTGTTGATAGTGTTAAGAAGGTAGAAACTAGGGCCTGTAAGACCTGCCTTGTTGATAATGTTAAGAAGGTAGAAACTAGGGCCTGTAGGACCTGCCTTGTTGATAGTGTTAAGAAGGTACCGTAGCTCTTTATTATGGACATACTTCTCACCATCTTAGCTACTGTTGTATCAATATGTTTTGACCATGACAGTTTACAATCCAGAGTTACTCCAGCAGTTTAGTATTGCTCAATTTCCACATTATTTATTTCAGGGTTTAGTAAAAGATTTTTCCCAAAAACAATGCATTTCGTTTTTGAAATATTTAGTACTAATTTATTCCTTGTCACCCACTCTGAAACTAACTACAACTCTTTGTTAAATGTTGCAGGTATTTCAATCGCTGTAGTAGCTGACATGTATAGTGTTGAGTCAATTCTACCCTGTGGGCCCTGATCAAAAGTAGTGCACTACATAGGGTATAAGGGTGCCATTTGGGATATACAGTTGAAGTCAGAAGTTTTACATACACCTTAGCCAAATACATTTTTCAGAAGTTTACATACATTCAATTAGTATTTGCATTGCCTTTACATTGTTTAACTTGTGTCAAATGTTTTGGGTAGCCTTCCACAAGCTTCCCACAATAAGTTGGGTGAATTCTGGCCCATTCCTCCTGACAGAGCTTGTGTAACTGAGTCAGGTTTGTAGGCCTCCTTGCTCGCACACACTTTTTCAGTTCTGCCCACACATTTTCTGTATGATTGAGTTCAAGGCCTTTTGATGACCACTCCAATACATGAACTTTGTTGTCCTTAAGCCATTTTGCCACAACTTTGGAAGTATGCTTGGGGTCATTGTCCATTTGAAAGACCCATTTGCGACCAAGCTTTAACTTCCTGACTGATGTCTTGACATGTTGCTTCAATTTTCCATCATCATGATGCCATCTATTTTGTTAAGTGCACCATTCCCTGCTGCAGCAAAGCACCGCACAATATGATGCTACCACTCCAATGCTTCACGGTTGGGATGATGTTCTTCGGCTTGCAAAACTCCCCTTTTTCCTCCAAACATAACGATGGTCATTATGGCCAAACAATTCTATTTTTGTTTCATCAGACTATGGGACATTTCTCCAAAAATTATGATCTTTGTCCCCATGTGCAGTTGCAAACCATAGTCTGGCTTCTTTGTGGCGGTTTTGGAGCAGTGGCTTCTTCCTTGCTCAGGGGCCTGTCAGATTATGTCGATTTAGGACTCGTTTTAATGTGGATATAGATACTTTTGTACCTGTTTCCTCCAGCATCTTCACAAGGTCCTTTGCTGTTGTTTTGGGATTGATTTGCACTTTTCGCACCACGGTATGTTCATCTCTAGGAGACAGAACGCATCTCCTTCCTGAGCGGTATGATGGCTGCGTGGTCCCATGGTGTGTACAGATGAACGTGGTGCCTTCAGGCATTTGGAAATTGCTCCCAAGGTTGAACCAGTCTACAATTTTTTTTCTGAGGTCTTGGATTGTTTCTTTTGATTTTCCCATGATGTCAAGGAAAGAGGCACTGAGTTTGAAGGTAGGCCTTGAAATACATCCACAGGTACACCTCCAATTGACTCAAATTATGTCGGTTAGCCTATCAGAAGCTTCTAAAGCCATGACATATTTTCCTGGAATTTTCCAAGCTGTTTAAAGGCACAGTTAACTTAGTGTATGTAAACTTCTGACACAGTGAAATAATCTGTCTGTAAACAATTGTTGGAAAATTACATGTGTCATGCACAAAGTAGATGTCCTAACTGACTTGCCAAGTCTATAGTTTGTTATAGGAAATTTGTGGAATGGATGAAAAAGTTTCAACTTGAACTGTAGACTAGGACAGCCGTTGTTCATCCTGAAAGTGTAGGACTGTGATGACAATTGAATATCAGACGAGAGGCCTATTTGGATCAAACTTCATTTCTTCGTCATTAAACGACCCAGAGGACTGGGTGATCTTGCACTCCGAGATCAACATGCTGTTGGGCTGGACGATATTCCATGATGAATTCTCAGAGCATGCGCATATCAGATGGCAGGCACATTCACGGTAATTTTCAAACTGTCTTTGTCCTGGTCTGTAATCCCCAAGTGTTTTAAGATTACTTCCATCATGCCTGTTCCCAAGAACTCTAATTCTTTATTTTGTAAACTGCCCCTAGAGATCCATAGACAACGTAATTTTATAATACTTGGTGAGAATTATGTTCAATGACTACAGCTCAGCATTCAACACCATCGTCACCCAGCTTAGGATCCTGGCACTGACCACCTCCTTCTGCAACTGGATCCTGGACTTCATGACAAGCCGATCCCAGGTAGTGAGGTTAGGACAACATCTCCTCCGCCCCGCTGACACTCAACACAGGGGTGCCACAGGGGTCTGTGCTTAGTCTCCTCCTGTACTCCTTGTTCACCCTGCGTGGCCACGCATGGCTCCAACACCATCATCAAATTTGCTGACAGCACAGCGGTGGTAGGCCTGATCACCGGCGACGATGAGACAGCCTACAGGGAGGAGGTCAGCGACAGTGCCTTTTCCCCCTCAGGAGGCTGAAACGATTTGGTATGGGCCCTCAAATCCTCAAAAAGTTATACAGATGCACTATTGAGACCATTTTGACTGTCTGCATCACTGCTTGGTATGGAAACAACACTGTCCTCGATCGCATGGCACTATGGAGGGTGATACTAACAGCCCAGTACATCACTGGGGCCGAGCTCCCTGACATCCAGGAACTATATCAGGCGGTGTGAAAGGAAAGCCTCTGGCCACCCATAGACTGTTCTCTCTGCTTCCTCACAACAAGAGATACTGGTGCATCAAGTCTGACACCAACAGTTTCCTGAACAGATTATATCCCCAAGCCATAAAACTGTTAAATAGCTACATGGACTATCTGAGTAGACTCTTGTACATTATTTTTTTACTGTGTCTATGCACACGCACATGACTCTACTCGCTCACTCACACACACTGACACAGAAAAACATGCACACACATTTATACTGACTCCACACACATGCACACATACAGACATAATTTATCCTGCTGCTACTCTGTTTATCATGAACTCAGAAAAAATAAAGAAATGTCCTCTCACTGTCAACTGCGTTTATTTTCAGCAAACTTAACGTGTAAATATTTGTATGAACATAACGATATGTGACTAACAGAAATTGAATAATGTGTCCCTGAACAAAGGGGGGGGGGGGTCAAAATCAAAAGTAACAGTCAGTATCTGGTGTGGCCACCAGCTGCATTAAGTACTGCAGTGCATCTCCTCCTCATGGACTGCACCAGATTTGCCAGCTCTTGCTGTGAGATGTTACCCAACTCTTCCACCAAGGCACCTGCAATTTCCCTGACATTTCTGGGGGGGAATGGCCCTAGCGTTCAACCCTCCGATCCAACAGGTCCCAGATGTCCTCAATGGGATTGAGATCCGGGCTCTTTGCTGGCCATAGCAGAACACTGACATTCCTGTCTAGCAGGAAATCACACACAGAACGAGCAGTATGGCTGGTGGCATTGTCATGCTGGAGGGTCATGTCAGGATAAGCCTGCAGGAAGGATACCACATGAGGGAGGAGGATGTATTCCCTGTAACGCACAGAGTTGAGATTGACTGCAATGACAACAAGCTCAGTCTGATGATGCTGTGACACACCACTCCAGACCATGACGGACCCTCCACCTTCAAATCCACCCCACTCCAGAGTACAGGCCTCGGTGTAACACTCATTCCTTCGACGATAAACACAAATCCGACCATCACCCCTGGTGAGACAAAACCGCGACTCATCAGTGAAGAGCACTTTTTGCCAGTCCTGTCTGGTCTAGCGACGGTGTGTTTGTGCCCACAGGCGATGTTGTTGCCGGTGATGTCTGGTGAGAACCTGCCTTACAAAAGCCTTACAAGCCCTCAGTCTAGCCTCTCTAAGCCTATTGTGGACAGTCTGAGCATTCCTGGTGTAAACTCGGGCAGTTGCTGTTGCCATCCTGTACCTGCCCGCTGGTGTGATGTTCGGATGTACCCATCCCTGTGCAGGTGTTGTTACACATGGTTTGCCACTGCGAGGACTATCAGCTGTCCGTCCTGACTCCCTGCAACGTACAGACGTTGCAATTTATTTCCACATCTGCAGTCCTCATGCCTCCTTGCAACATGCCTAAGGCACGTTCACGCAGATGAGTCAGAAGAAAGGCCACTTTTGTGACCTTAATTGCCCACCGTCTGTAAGCTGTTAGTGTCTTAACAACTGTTCCACAGGTGCATGTTCATTATTTGTTTATGGTTCATTGAACAAGCATGGGGAACAGTGTTTAAACCCTTTACAATGAATATCTGTGAAGTTATTTGGATTTTAACAAATTATCTTTGAATGACAGGGTCCTGATAAAGGGACGTGTCTTTTTTTGCTGAGTTTATTTCCTGATGCTTAGTCACCGTTCCCTTGTACTGTACAAACAGTTCCTTCAGAAAGTATTCAAACCCCTTGACTTATTCCACATTATGTTGTGTTAAGGCTGAATTCAAATTGGATGAAATATGTTTTCTCTCACCCATCTACACACAATACCCCATAATGACAAAATGAACACATGTTTTTAGAAAGGCTTGCAATTGTATTGAAACTGAAATACATAAATATCTCATTTATATAGGAATACATGTTAAAGTTACCTCTTTCAGGGTAACTCTGTATGACCTTTGCAAACCTGGATTGTACAATATTTGCCCATGATTATTTTCAGAATTCTTCAAGTTCTGTCAAATTGGTTGTTGATCATCGCTAGATTTTTAATTTAAGTCAAAACTGTAATTCGGTCACTCAGGAACATTCACTGTCTTCTTGGTAAGCAACTCCATTTTAGGTTATTGTCCTGCTGAAATGTGAATTATTATCCCAGTGTCTGGTGGAAAGCAGACAAACAGGTTTTCCGATAGGATTTTGCCTGTGCTTAGCGCCATTCAGTTGTTTTTTATCCTGAAAAACTCCCCAGTTTACAAGATTACAAGCATATACCCATACCATTATGCAGCCACCACTATGCTTGAAAATATGGAGTGGTACTCAGTAATGTGTTGTATTGGATTTGTACCAAAAATTACAATTTGTAGGTCAGTGACCAAAAAATCTGAATTTAATTCATTCTAAATACAGGCTGTACCTAGGGTTGCACATTTTGGGGAATATTCAGAGGTGGAAACTTCCCGTGGGAATTAACGGAAATATATGCAAATGAATATTAATACCACTAAAATGTAGATGTTTTTTTTGTTGCATTGGATATCTTTACCATATCATATGGAAACAGAAACCTGTTACCTTATAATAATTAACATAATTGCAAATGAATAAATTATTCCAATATTAATAAAAACAAACAATTTAGTTACAAATCAAACTTTAATTAAATGAGTTGACTCTTCACATGGGATGATTTCACTGAACAACAAAAGAAAGGGAATATTGAACGATCCCCAATGATCCATCGCATCTCCCAAAAACGTTTTCAACATACATCTGTAAAATGATGCAAAGGTGGCGAGACACGATAGTGATGACACCATAGGCCTTGTTGATCTCTGCACCAGATAGGATGCTCTTGCCAGCATACATGGGGTCCAAAATGTACGCTGCGGCGTGTATGGGCTTCAGGCAGAAGACTTCACGCTTTTTGATGTATTTCAGAACTGCGGAGTAGCAGTGAAGTGGGCAGGGCATTACGGATTTATTCTCTTACATTTGCAAGCAGAGTCTGAACATCAGACACGATGGCATTGTCTCCCTCAATCCGTGCAATGGCTACTGCTATAGGTTTCAGGAGTTTCAGGCCGCTTACCACTCTCTCCCGAAATACATCATCAAGGAGGATCCTCTTGATGGGGCTGTCCATATCGGCAGACTGTGATAGGGCCATTTCTTGGAGAGACTCCTTTCCCTCCATGAAACTGTCAATCATGATGACAACACCACCCCAACGAGTGTTGCTGGGCAGCTTCAATGTGGTGCTCTTATTCTTCTCACTTTGCTTGGTGAGGTAGATTTCTGCTATATCTTGATGACCCTTCACATACCTAACCATCTCCTTGGCTCACTTGTAGAGTGTATCCATTGTTTTCAGTGCCATGATGTCCTTGAGGAGTAGATTCAATGCATGAGCAGCACAGCCAATGGGTGTGATGTGAGGGTAGGACTCACAAGCAGCCTTCATGTTTGCAGCATTGTCTGTCACCAGTGCAAATAACTTCTGTAGTCCAAGGTCATTGATGACTGCTTTCAGCTCATCTGCAATGTAGAGACTGGTGTGTCTGTTGTCCCTTGTGTCTGTGCTCTTGTAGAATACTGGTTGAGGAATGGAGATGATGTGGTTAATTATTCCTTGCCCATGAATATTCGACCACCCATCAGAGATGATTGCAATACAGTCTGCTACAGTCTGCTTTCTCTACGATTTGCTTGACCTTCACTTGAACTCTAGCAAATGAGTAAATAAAACATGTCTCTGGTTGGAGGGGTATATGCTGGGTGAAGAACATTCAGAAATCTCTTCCATTACACATTGCCTGTTAGCATCAGAGGTGAACCATTTCTCTGACTACGTTCGCCCATTGAGCAAAAAAAAAAGCTAATTCCAGGAGGACAATGAGCTGTTGCTATCGATAAGGTGTCTGATTCATCATTTTCAACTCGAATAGAAGCAGAGGGACTTTTGTCATCTGGCACTTGGCCAGATGATTCTGCATCTTTGTTTCATTCTTCACATATGATTCAGCACAGTATTTGCAAATGTACACAGCTTTTCCTTTTACATTCGCTGCAGTAAAATGTCTCCACACATCAGATAGTGCCCGTGGCATTTTCCTGTAAAGATTAGAATTTGTTTTGTAAAAAACAAACAAATACAACTCCATGTACAGATAAATAGTTAAGCAGTTAGTTTAAACAACCCCTTTGTAAGATACATTTTTTTTTTACATGAAACGTATGGAAACAGGTGAATTCACACTCCTCAGTTAGAAGGCTCAAGCAAGCTAAAACCCACATGGTAGCAAAAACTAACTAGCATCAATGGTTAATAAGTTAAAAATGATTTAAACACACTTTGTTGTTGACAACTATTTACTAGTTAACAAAAAATAATGTATGTCATATAAAATATATTCACCCCACCCAGTATTGTAGTCATTGAATCAGATAGTTTAGTAGTGTGGGCTCAATAGCATCTCATTAGTGTGCAAGATCTTGAGAATAAGCTGTACATGTGATGGAAGAATGCACTGTGCAAGCAGAGGGTTGCAATTCCATTGAATTGGGGATAGTTTAACCAAAATATGCCACAAGACCTAGAATTGTAATATGTGAATCCCACAAAAAAAGATTCACTGTTATAAGCTAACTTTTTGAACGAATTTAATCAAAATTACCAAATTCCCATGGAACATTTCCGGAAAAATTGCAACCGAGCTGTAACAAAACAAAATGTGAAAAAAGTCAATGGGTGTGATAGAATTAGATAAAGCAATCATTCCGGGATCCCTGCACATTGTAAATATGGTATTGGAACTGAACTACTCTTACTTTCTCATGTACTTATTTCTTAATTTTATTTCTCATTTTTGCTCTACCTTATCTTATCTTTTTATTTTACATTGATATTGGTTACTGCATTGTTGTGTTGGGAGCAAGAATGGCATTTCAGCATTATTCTGCATTTGACATCAAAACGTCAAACTATCACTCACAATTTACGTCATTAAACAAGGACATATTTTGGAGAACTGCAGAATTTCATTGCCTAAACTCTAATATAAACAATAATAATAAATGGTAAGATTTTGAACATTGTAAGGTCTGTGCCTTCTGCTCATATCCAGAAAAACAGTTATACAAATAGAGTTTTGATTAACCAACCACCCTAATATCACCAGGTTATGTCACTGTATGAGTAGAACATTGTTGCATGTGTATCAATTACAGATTTTACACTAAAGGGAAGAAAATGATTTCCTTATAGTTTTGGACCTTGTCTCTGTGTGAATCTTAAATGCTCTGGGCCCTGCATTTGTCAAATGATTTTAAGTGGAAGTGACATCATTTTAGCAACATTACATCTTATTAGAATCTGTTTATATATACACCCCCAGGAAGAATATGACTCTTCCATTTGATTTTTTTGTCAAGCGTACACTATAAATTTGTCATGACTCTCCTATGAGGATTCGAAGATCCGGTTACAATGGATCATTGTCTACCAGATCCCTTTCAACCACAGAGGGGAGGAGGGATTGATGTGGGGTGTTTTGTGACACCTCACGCCCGGTCATAAATTGTATGCGGCAGAGGACTTTTTCTGCTCTTTAGGAGTGGTGATTGGATATTTCTAGCATCCGGATGTGGGGAATGATCTATGGAAAAGTAATGTTGATTTTGTGATGGTATAAAATATTGTAACTTGAACAGCATACACACTGTATATGTCAGATTTTTATCCTTTATGATGTGTAGGAAATGTCAAAGATGAACAGAATACTTATCTTAATTAACTACCAATCCCTGTAGCGGGATAATTTCCGTCTGCAACCGCTGAATAGCATAGCACAACAGTCAAATAATATTATTAGAAAATATTCATATTCATGAAATCACAAGTGCAATATTTTGAAACACAGCTTAGCCTTTTGTTAATCACCCTGTCGTCTCAGATTTTGAAATTATGCTTTACAGCGAAAGCAATCCTAGCATAGCATAATGTACACTTAGCATCAGGAAGCTTGGTGACGAAAATCAGAAAAGCAATCAAATGAACCGTTTACCTTTGATGATCTTCGGATGTTTTCACTCACGAGACTCCCAGTTACACAGCAAATGTTCCTTTTGTTCCATAAAGATAATTTTTATACCCAAAATACCGACGCTTGTTTGTTGCGTTATGTTCAAAAATCCACAGGAAAGAGCGGTCACGACAGCGCAGACGGAAATTCCAAATAGTCTTCATAATGCCCACAGAAACATCTTAAAAGTTTTTTATAATCATTCCTCAGGTAGTTTTTAAAATATATATTTGATAATATATCAACCGAGTGTGTAGCTTTTTCCATAACAGCGGGAGGAACAATGGCCAGTTTACTCAATTGCGCACCAACTCACTCTGAGAGCTCTCCACTTACGCAATGTGATCCTTCACGCTAATTTTTCAAAATAAAAGCCTGAAACTATGTCTAAAAACTGTTGACACCTTAGGGATGCCACAGAAAAAGGAATCTGTTTGATATCCCTTTATATGGAGGACAGGCACGCATAGGAACACAGACGTTTCAAAATAAGAGGCTCTACCTGATTGGATTATCCTCAGGCTTTCGCCTGCAATATCAGTTCTGTTATACCCACAGATAATATTTTTACAGTTTTGGAAACTTTAGAGTGTTTTCTATCCTAATCTGTAAATTATATGCATATTCTAGCATCTGGCCATGAGAAATAGGCTGTTTACTTTGGGAATGTTATTTTTCCAAACATAAAAATAGTTCCCCCTTGCTAAGATAGAAAACTAAAAGCACGTTTTGATGATACTTTGCCCAGTAAGTAGCCATGCCCGAGGGACCACAGATAGCGTGTCAGCATAATGAAAACAACCCTTTTTACCAGAGTATATAAAGGATGAGTTGAGAATGAACATATCAGACCAGAAGGACTCAAGCTGCAGCTTAGATCTCGATTGGTTATGACCCTGAAAATCAACACGAGGTGAGGATGACAAAGTAGCCTCTTTAACAATCGATGTTACGGCTGAGTAGCTATTCTAAGTACAGTATCTAAGAAAGTACATTTAAGTAGGACCATCCTGTTACTCTCTTTAAATCGTCGTTGACTGCTCTCATCACCCTACTGGGGATCATCAACATGGCTGATTAGATGTCTTCAGAGGACCACTCTTCCAGAATGGGTGAAAGTAAACACCATCCTGTTAGTCCTTCTTAAGACAACAGGACAAGGCATTGAAGCCATGGAAAACTAAGAAGAAGGACATTGTGACCTCTTGTGGACAATTAGAACCTTACTCTTAATTTGAGAGAAGGCCCAACGGAACCCTTTTCACGAAGGCCTGGTTCCAACAGAGATACACGACGAAGGAAGACATTCAAACTCGTAAATACATTCATTTTTTCTTTACCACAAACGAGCGGTGGTTCAGGCCAATGTATTAGGATTACTGTGAGCATGGTTACAAGTGTTGTCTCCTTTCCTGAGGACGGCTCACCTCTCACAGTCCTGGGCGACTTTAACCTCCCCACGTCTACCTTTGACTCATTCCTCTCTGCCTCCTTCTTTCCACTCCTCTCCTCTTTTGACCTCACCCTCTCACCTTCCCCCTACTCACAAGGCAGGCAATACGCTCGACCTCATCTTTACTAGATGCTGTTCTTCCACTAACCTCATTGCAACTCCCCTCCAAGTCTCCGACCACTACCTTGTATCCTTTTCCCTCTCGCTCTCATCCAACACTTCCCACACTGCCCCTACTCGGATGGTATCGCGCCGTCCCAACCTTCGCTCTCTCTCCCCGCTACGCTCTCCTCTTCCATCCTATCATCTCTTCCCTCTGCTCATACCTTCTCCAACCTATCTCCTGATTCTGCCTCCTCAACCCTCCTCTCTTCCCTTTCTGCATCCTTTGGCTCTCTATGTCCTCTATCCTCCAGGCCGGCTCGGTCCTCCCCTCCCGCTCCGTGGCTCGACGACTCATTGCGAGCTCACAGAACAGGGCTCCGGGCAGCCGAGCGGAAATGGAGGAAAACTCGCCTCCCTGCGGACCTGGCATCCTTTCACTCCCTCCTCTCTACATTTTCCTCCTCTGTCTCTGCTGCTAAAGCCACTTTCTTCCACAATAAATTCCAAGCATATGCCTCTAACCCTAGGAAGCTCTTTGCCACCTTCTCCTCCCTCCTGAATCCTCCCCCCCCCCCCTCCTCCCTCTCTGCAGATGACTTCGTCAACCATTTTGAAAAGAAGGTCGACGACATCCGATCCTCGTTTGCTAAGTCAAACGACACCGCTGGTTCTGCTCACACAGCCCTACCCTGTGCTCTGACCTCTTTCTCCCCTCTCTCTCCAGATGAAATCTCGCTTCTTGTGACGGCCGGCCGCCCAACAACCTGCCCGCTTGACCCTATCCCCTCCTCTCTTCTCCAGACCATTTCCGGAGACCTTCTCCCTTACCTCACCTCGCTCATCAACTCATCCCTGACCGCTGGCTACGTCCCTTCCGTCTTCAAGAGAGCGAGAGTTGCACCCCTTCTGAAAAAACCTACACTCGATCCCTCCGATATCAACAACTACAGACCAGTATCCCTTCTTTCTTTTCTCTCCAAAACTCTTGAACGTGCCGTCCTTGGCCAGCTCTCCCGCTATCTCTCTCAGAATGACCTTCTTGATCCAAATCAGTCAGGTTTCAAGACTAGTCATTCAACTGAGACTGCTCTTCTCTGTATCACGGAGGCGCTCCGCACTGCTAAAGCTAACTCTCTCTCCTCTGCTCTCATCCTTCTAGACCTATCGGCTGCCTTCGATACTGTGAACCATCAGATCCTCCTCTCCACCCTCTCCGAGTTGGGCATCTCCGGCGCGGCCCACGCTTGGATTGCGTCCTACCTGACAGGTCGCTCCTACCAGATGGCGTGGCGAGAATCTGTCTCCTCGCCACGCGCTCTCACCACTGGTGTCCCCCAGGGCTCTGTTCTAGGCCCTCTCCTATTCTCGCTATACACCAAGTCACTTGGCTCTGTCATAACCTCACATGGTCTCTCCTATCATTGCTATGCAGACGACACACAATTAATCTTCTCCTTTCCCCCTTCTGATGACCAGGTGGCAAATCGCATCTCTGCATGTCTGGCAGACATATCAGTGTGGATGACGGATCACCACCTCAAGCTGAACCTCGGCAAGACGGAGCTGCTCTTCCTCCCGGGGAAGGACTGCCCGTTCCATGATCTCGCCATCACGGTTGACAACTCCATTGTGTCCTCCTCCCAGAGCGCTAAGAACCTTGGCGTGATCCTGGACAACACCCTGTCGTTCTCAACTAACATCATGGCGGTGGCCCGTTCCTGTAGGTTCATGCTCTACAACATCCGCAGAGTACGACCCTGCCTCACACAGGAAGCGGCGCAGGTCCTAATCCAGGCACTTGTCATCTCCCGTCTGGATTACTGCAACTCGCTGTTGGCTGGGCTCCCTGCCTGTGCCATTAAACCCCTACAACTCATCCAGAACGCCGCAGCCCGTCTGGTGTTCAACCTTCCCAAGTTCTCTCACGTCACCCCGCTCCTCCGCTCTCTCCACTGGCTTCCAGTTGAAGCTCGCATCCGCTACAAGACCATGGTGCTTGCCTACGGAGCTGTGAGGGGAACGGCACCGCAGTACCTCCAGGCTCTGATCAGGCCCTACACCCAAACAAGGGCACTGCGTTTATCCACCTCTGGCCTGCTCGCCACTCTACCACTGAGGAAGTACAGTTCCCGCTCAGCCCAGTCAAAACTGTTCGCTGCTCTGGCCCCCCAATGGTGGAACAAACTCCCTCACGACGCCAGGACAGCGGAGTCAATCACCACCTTCCGGAGACACCTGAAACCCCACCTCTTCAAGGAATACCAAGGATAGGATAAGTAATCCTTCTCACCCCCCCCCTTAAATTATTTAGATGCACTATTGTAAAGTGGCTGTTCCACTGGATGTCAGAAGGTGAATTCACCAATTTGTAAGTCGCTCTGGATAAGAGCGTCTGCTAAATGACTTAAATGTAAAATGTAAATGTTTCTCCCTTTACCCCTCTCTACTCCTCCCTCTTTTGATAATTAAGCAGTCATGTTGTCGTTAGTGCACAAGGGACCTGTTTCCATCATAGTTTCTAATCAATAACCCATACCATGTGTGTGTGTATCCTGTGTTATCAATTAGTTAGTAAATAAACAAATAAATCAATTTGTGTGGTACAGAATTATCAATAAGTTTCAGGTTTGTGCAGATTTAAAAAAAAAACTTTCTTTAAGCAGGCAAGTCAGTTAAGAACAAATTCTTATTTTCAATGATGGCCTAGGAACAGTGGGTGAACTGCCTGTTCAGGGGTGGAACGACAGATTAGTACCTTGTCAGATCGGGGTTTGAACTTGCAACCTTGCGGTTACTAGTCCAACAAACTAACCACTAGGCTACCCTGCTGCCCCAATATTAGGGGTATGATATGAGGTAATCAGTAATAAATTACTGTTATCAATATATATCTTATATATCATCTAGAGTTTAATTCGGAAGATGGTAACTTGTTAACCAATGTATTCCGTGGTGCCACAAATCCTAATGAGTAAATTGTTACATGATTCATTTAATCAAGTAACAATTAAACATAGTTAGTTGATTCGATATGTAACAGTCATCAGATTAATGAAAGTCACGTCACAACAAATTTATTGAATTTTTGGGAATGAAGTACAGTAATTTGTGAAAATGATATAGAAATATAGAGTGGGAAAGCGGCCGTGGATTTGGACAATAAAAAGACACTGCAGTAAGGAAAAGGAAAACTGCTCCTGATAGTAACACTCATATTTAATAAGTATCGGCCTTCGTCAGAGCTTGTGAACATTTCTTGAAATTTGCACCCTTATGTAGACCAAGTCCCTTCCACATCCGTTCTACACATGGAATGGGGTTGAAGGTAAAGGGAAAAACAAATTAGTGCTACCAAATATATCAATATGCCTTTCATAAATATTAGAAATGTGTATAAATAAGACGTATGAAACACGCCTGTAAAATCACAATGAGAACATCTTAAATAGAGAAATCTTAATAAATAGGCACAATTCATAATTCCTCACCTTAAATTCACTATTGATCGTGACACTCAACGTGTTCATTACCTTGATATGTGGATTGAGAAATCAAATGGAGCCCTGTTTACAACTCTGTATAGAAAAGAAATGGACAGAAATACTCTATTGCAGGGGGACAGCTTCCATCCTGAGCCATTAAAAAGGGGTCTTCCACGAAGCCAGTTTTTCAGACTGCGCCATACATGCGACTCCACAGATGATTATCTAGAAAAAGCAGCGGAGATGCGCATTCGGTTTCTAAGAAGAGGCTATTCGCCACAAAGCGTGGATGAAGCTCTTAATAATTTGGCATTGGAAAAAACACAAGATGAACTGTTACAAAAAAAGACCCGCTATAGAACACTCTGTAATGTTCACAACTACATATACATTGAACTCGTGCAAAGTGGGAGGTGTGGTCAAGAAACACTGGCATATTCTATCATCGGACCCAGTTTTGCTGGCTGAATTTAAAAATACACCACTTATTGTGTATAAGTGAGGTCGCAATTTACGCGATAAATTGATTCATGCCAACTGCCAGCCACAAAAGACAATCAGCCAGGCCCTTTCACGCCTTCTACCAAATGCTAGCTATAAATGCAGAGGATGCGCACAGTGCAACAATATGATGAAGTGTGAATGTTTCTGCCACACACACACAGGAAAATGGTTCCAAATAAATGACATTATTACGTGTCCCACCACCCATGTTATCTACATGATTAAATGTCCATGTGGGCTGTGCTATGTCGGTAAAACCTCTTGTTCTCTCAAACAAAGAACACAAAAGTTCAATCAGGAGAAATGACAGGGATTATCCAGTCGCAGTACATTTCAATGACCTGAAGCATGACATTTCTACCTTTAGATTTTGTGGCAGAGAGAAAGCTAAGATATCAGACAGGGGAGGTGATATCAATAATATTCTGAGTAAAAGGGAATGTTTTGGGATTTTCACCATCCAGACATTATTTCCTAAAGGACTTAATGATGAAATGCCTATGTACAGTAGGGCAAAAAAGTATTTAGTCAGCCACCAATTGTGCAAGTTCTCCCACTTAAAAATATGAGAGAGGCCTGTAATTTTCATCATAGGTACACTTAAACTATGACAGACAAAATGAAAAAAAAATCCAGAAAATCACATTGTAGGATTTTTTATCAATCTATTTGCAAATTATGGTGGAAAATAAGTATTTGGTGACCTGTAAACAAGCAAGATTTCTAGCTCTCACAGACCTGTAATATAAAAGACACCTGTCCACAACCTCAAACAGTCACACTCCAAACTTCACTATGGCCAAGACCAAAGAGCTGTCAAAGGAAACCAGAAACAAAATTGTAGACCTGCACCAGGCTGGGAAGACTGAATCTGCAATAGGTAAGCAGCTTGGTTTGAAGAAATCAACTGTGGGAGCAATTATTAGGAAATGGAAGACATACAAGATCACTGATAATCTCACTCGATCTGGGGCTCCATGCAAGATCTCACCCCGTGGGGTCAAAAAAGTCTATTGCTCAAAGGTTGCTAAAATTGGCCTACATGTTTCTCCTTTGAATGGCGTTTTGTTGCAGGTTTTGTTTTTTTGGTTATTCATTGTCAAGCTTTAACCTAGACTGTGGCATGTGTCTGTACACTTTACCTCCGCTGCGTGCTGTAAATGGGACACATAAAAGCAGTGCAATTGAAGTTGAATTCACTGATGCAAGCACATCAGACTGTAATTTCATGCAGTAGATGACTCAACTGTTGATTCATTTACAGTTGACTCGCTTGTGTGTCCTATTCGGCCCCCAAGCCTTGTGTTTGACACAAGTGCGCTAGCCTATTAGCCACATCACATCCACCTTGTGATCATTACTTATGTTAGTTTGATTGTATTGACATTTTCAGCCTTAGTTACAGTCGTCCGTTTTTAACAGCATCCAACAATGCCTTACTCATGGAATTTTGAGTCAAATAGAATAGATTTTTAAAACCTCTTATAAGTTGGGAAGTTTGCAAAGTACGCTAAACAATAATATAAACACAACATGCAACAATTTTAAGATTTTACTGAGTTACAATTCGTATAAGGAAATCAGTAAATTGAAATAAATATATTAGGCCATAATCTATGGATTTCACTTGACTGGGAATACAGATATGCATCTGTCGGTTACAGATACTAGGTGTGGATCAGAAAACCAGTCAGTATCCGTTGTGACCACCATTTGCATCATGCAGCACGACACATTTCCTTCGCGTAGGGTTGATCAGGCTGTTTCATTGTGGCCTGTGTAATGTTGTTCCACTGCTCTTCAATGGCTGTGCGAAGTTGCTGGATATTGGCGGGACCTGGAACATGCTGCCGTACACGTCGACCCAAAGCATTCCAAATGTACTCAATGGGGTGATATGTCTGGTGAGTATGCAGGCCATGGAAGAACTGGGACATTTCCAGCTTCCAAGAACTGTGGGACCGTGCATTATGATGCTGAAAAATGAGGCAGAAGAAGAAAGGCACGACAATGGGCCTCAGGATCTCTTCACGGTATCTCTGTGCAATCAATAAAATGCAATTGTGTTCGTTGTCTGTAGCTTATACCTGCCCACACCATAACCCCACCGCCACCATGGGCACTCTGTTCACAACGTTGACATCAGCTAACCGCTCGCCCACACAACGCCATAATACTGAAATCTGCCCAGCACAGTTGAAACCGGGAATCCTCCATGAAGCAAACTACAGTCAGATCAAGATCCTGGTGAGGACGACGAGCAAGCAGATGAGCTTCCCTGAGATGGTTTCTGACAGTTTGTCGAGAAATTCTTCAGTTGTGCAAACCCACAGTTTCATCAGCTGTCCCGTTGGCTGGTCTCAGACGATCCTGCAGGTGAAGAAGCCGGATGTGGAGGTCCTGGGCTGGTGTGGTTAAACGTCATCTGTGGTTGTGAGGCAGGTTGGACATACAGCCAAATTCTTTAAAACAAATTTGGTGGTGGCTTATGGTAGAGAAATTAACATTCACTTCCCTGGCAAAAATTCTGGCATTCCTGCAGTCAGCATGCCAATTGCACGCTCCCTCAACTTGAGACATCTGTGGCATTGCGTTGTGTGACAAAACTGCACATTTTAGTGGCCTTTTATTATCCACAGCACAAGGTGCACCTGTGTAGTGATCATGCTGTTTAATCAGCTTCTTGATATGTCACAACTGTCAGGTGGATGGGTTATCTTGGCAAAGGAGAAATGCTGACTTACAGCAATGTAAACAAATTTGTGAACAACATTTGAGAGGAATAAGCTTTTTGTGCATATCGAACATTTCTGGGATCCTTTATTTCAGCTCATGAAACATGGGACCAACACTTTACATGTTGCGTTTATATTTTTGTTGAGTATAATTAAAATGCTGTCAGTTCCATAATGCTCCTGTGTTGTCTCAATTATGTTTCCAGTTAGAATCAGTTCCCCTTCATTTTTTTAAAGAAGCAGGAAGGCAATATCTCAACCAAGTCAATCATATAAACATGGGATCATATAAATGTGATATTGGTTGTAGTGTATAATGTGGTGTCATTTACAATTTAGTCATTTAGCATATGCTCTTATCCAGAGTGACTTAAAGTTAAATCAATCATCTTAAGATAGCTAGGTGAGACAACCTTATATCTCAGTCATGGTAAGTACATTTTTCCTCAATAAAGTCAGTGCTGGAGGGAAAAAAGTCAAATGTGAGTGTTAGTTCACAAAGGGCATATATATAGATTTTTTTAAATTACAAGGCAGGGGTGATAAAAAGGTAGGGTTTCAGATGTTTTCGGGAAATGGGCAGGGACTACGCTGTCCTAACTTCAGAGGGAAATTGGTTCCAACATTGGGGTGCCAGGACAGAGAAGAGCTTTTTACTTGAAAGAGCGGGAGCTGAGGGTGGGAGGGCCAAGAGACCAGAGCTGGCAGAATGGAGTACTTGGGTCAGGGTGTAGGGTTTTAGCATAGCCTGGAGTTCGGGAGGGGCAGAGATTCCGTTTAGATTTGTCTTAACGTTTCATCCAAAAGCGAGGAGGGACCACGTTGGACCATTTTGATCTGGATTTACATGAATTAAAACCTGTACCCTTTTGACTATTTTCTCACTAAATGATCTGTATATTTTGAAGTGTAATGGTGACTTCTCCATATTCTCTGCAGCATTCTTTTTGCAGACGTTAAAGGATTCACGAACCTCTCGACGACGCTATCGGCACAAGAGCTGGTGCGAATGTTGAACGAGCTCTTTGCACGCTTCGACCGTCTAGCCCATGTGAGTTTACTTTATGCTTATGCTTAATTTCATTTTCAAACGTGACTTTATGACGGCGAGAACTGACATTTAGGGAAAAATCTTTGTGCAAGGAGACATGGAAGAATGCAAATGCAGTAATATTCTTGGGTCCCAATTTATTATTGATAGCCTGAATGAATGACAGGCTTGCAGGTATGGTGCTATGCAATTATAGAAATGTGTTTTGCACTTCTGACTAAGGTGACATTTTCAAGCCCCAGAGCTGTCATTAATGATACAAATACAGTGTAGAAAGCTGCATTTAAATGGAACATGCAATGCTTTCAAAGGGAAATACCCGTAATTAAGTCCAATGACTGGATTGAAAAACAGGTCAGATAGAGTGCAGTTTAATGGACAAGCGTAATGTTTACGTGAATGTCTGTTATTTTAACGTAATTCAGGGAATTCATTCAGAGTTGAGTCAATGTCCTTGTGCATGACGCACAGAGTCTGCTTGGCCTATAATGTCTCTTTATTATAAAGTCAAAGTTGTTGTCCAGACATTTCTGGTGCAATGCAAGACAAAACAACTTGCTCATTGCCGTGAACAGATGCATGCATGAGTATACTGTACATTCCTGTACAATTCAATGATTATTCAAGCATTCTCATGGAGCAAGAGGTGTTGATGAAATCAAGATCCTTCTGAGTTTCCCATGGATTCCAGTCTAACTCCATTCTCTTTCACTCTCACTCTCACTCTTTTCCAGGAGCACCATTGTCTGAGGATTAAGATTTTAGGAGACTGCTACTACTGTGTGTCCGGTCTTCCTGAACCTCGACAGGACCACGCTCATTGCTGTGTAGAGATGGGCCTCAGCATGATTAAGACAATCAGGTAAAAAAAAAAACGCCCACTTTTAGGCCTTGCTACACTTGTTGCCGTGCAAAGGTTTGAGTAACCTGTAGGATTTTTCAGTTGAATGTGTGGCAATTATTGTGTTCTCGCACGCTGGGTTGACGTTTCTAGTTGTCTCGAAGCTGTTTGCATCTGTAACATAATGGTTCCTGATACAGGCTTGTGTGCTATAAAAAACCCTTGATAATACTGTAATCATCTGAGGCAATTATCAAAAAATAATCACTAAAAACAGAGGTCCTCCCAAAAAGAAGTATTAGATACTGAATACTAAAATAATAAAGATTATAAGCAAAAGACTTACCAGACGTGATATGTATCAATAAAACAGGGGTTCAGTTTAATACAATTTGCAAAAAATAGATATAGTTTTATCAATAATGTCTGTTAATGCTGAAAATGCGTTCCACCGTCAGCCATCCTTTAAGTGGACAACAAAAAATATGAAATACTTAACGATGCTTAATAAGTAGCCCAAGTTCATAGCTAGTATTTCACCCTGATCATGAAAATGTGTCTGGGACGGCAACAACGTGGTGAAATCGTGTAGTGTATGTCCAGGACAAATATTGTTACAAGCCTGATACTTACGATAGCAAAGGTAACTTTTGTCTGTGCGCATTATTTGTAGCCAACAAGCTAGCTAGACACCTAGCTACCGTTAGCTAGTTAAGAATATAGCTAAGCTAGCTAAACTCAGCAAAAAAGAGACGTCCTCTCACTGTCAACTGCGTTTATTTTCAGCAAACTTAACATGTGTAAATATTTGTAGGAACATAACAAGATTCAACAACCGAGGTATAAACTGAACAAGTTCCACAGACATGTGTCTAACAGAAATGGAATAATGTGCCCCTGAACAAAGGAGGGGTCAAAATCAAAAGTAACAGTCAGTTTCTGGTGTGGTCAACAGCTGCATTAAGTACTGCAGTGCATCTCCTCCTCATGGACTACACCAGATTTGCCAGTTCTTGCTGTGAGATGTTACCCAACTCTTCCACCAAGGAACCTGCAAGTTCCCGGACATTTCTGGGGGGGAATGGCCCTAGCGTTCAACCCTCCGATCCAACAGGTCCCAGATGTGCTCAATGGGATTGAGATCCGGGCTCTTAGCTGGCCATGGCAGAACACTGACATTCCTGTTTTGCAGGAAATCACACACAGAACGAGCAGTATGGCTGGTGGCATTGTCATGCTGGAGGGTCATGTCAGGATAAGCCTGCAGGAAGGGTACCACATGAGGGAGGAGGATGTCTTCCCTGTAATGCACAGCGTTGAGATTGCCTGCAATGACAACAAGCTCAGTCTGATGATGCTGTGACACACCGACCCTCCACCCCAGACCATGATGGACTCTACACCTCCAAATCCAAAGCATTACCCTCTGTAGTGCCTTGCGGCCCGAGGCCAGTCAGTGATGCAGCCCGTCAGGACGCTCTCGATGGTGCAGCTGTAGAACCTATGCCAAATCTATTCAGTCTCCTGGGGGAGTCTCCTGTCATGCCTTCTTCACGACTGTCTTGGTGTGCTTGGATCATGTTAGTTTGTTGGTGATGTGGACACCAAGGAGCTTGAAGCTCTCAAGCTACTCCACTACAGCCCCGTCGATGAGAATGGGGGCGTGCTCGGTCCTCCTTTTCCTGTAGTCCACAATCTTCTCCTTTGTCTTGATCACGTTGAGGGAGAGGTTGTTGTCCTGGCATCACATGGCCAGGTCTCTGACCTCCTCCCTATAGTCTGTCTCGTCGTTGTCGGTGATCAGGCGTACCTCTGTTGTGTCATCTGCAAAATTAATGATGGTGTTGGATTTGTGCCTGGCCATGCAGTCATGAGTGAACAGGGAGTAGAGTAGGGGACTGAGAGCGCACCCCTGAGGGGCCCCTTTGTTGAAAATCAGAGTGGTGGATGTGTTGTTACCTACCGTTACCACCTGGGGGCGGCCCGTCAGGAAGTCCAGGATCCAGTTGCAGAGGGAGGTGTTTAGTCCCAGGATCCTTAGCTTAGTGATGAGCTTTGAGGGCACTACGGTGTTGAACGCTGAGCTGTAGTGAATGCAATGAATCGCATTATCATATAGATGTTCCTCTTGTCCAGGTGGGAAAGTGCAGTGTGGAGTGCAATGGATATTGCATCATCTGTGAATCTGTTTGGGAGGTATGCAAATTGGAGTGGGTTTCTGTGATAATGGTTTTGGTGTGAGCCATGACCAGCCTTTCAAAGCACATCATGGCTACAGACGTGAGTGCTACGGGTCGATAGTCATTTAGGCAGGTTACCTTAGACTATGGTGGTCTGCTTGAAACATGTTGGTATTACTGACTCCGTCAGGGACAGGTTGAAAATGTCAGTGAAGACACTTGCCAGTACATGTCCTGGTAATCTGTTGACCTGTTTAAAGGTCTTACTCACATCGGCTGCGGAGAACGTGAGAATACAGTCTACCCGGAACAGCTGATGCTCTCATGCATGTTTCAGTGTTACTTGCCTCGAAGTGAGCATAGAAGTAATTTAGCTCGTCTGGTAGGTTCGTGTCACTGGGCAGCTCTTGGCTGTGCTTCCCTTTGTAGTCTGTAATAGTTTGTAAGCCCTGCCACATCCGACGAGTGTCAGAGCCGGTGTTATACGATTGGATCTCAGTCCTGCATTAACGCTTTGCCTGTTTGATGGTTCGTCGGAGGGCATAGCGGGATTTCTTATAAGCTTCCGGCTTAGTGTCCCGCTCCTTGGAGTCAGCAACTCAAATCAAATGTATTTATAAAACCCTTCTTACATCAGCTGATGTCACAAAGTGCTGTACAGAAACCCAGCCTAAAACCCCAAACAGCAAGCGTAGAAGCACCTACAAAGGCCAGAACCTAGGGAGAAACCGAAAGAGGAACCTTGTCCATTTTATTATCCAGTGATTGTACGTTGGCCAATAGTACCGATGGCAAAGGCAGATTAGCCACTCGTTGCCTGATCCTTACAAGGCACCCCAATCTCCTTCCGCCAAACCTCTGTCTCTTTCACCTGGTAATGACGGGGATGATGGTCTGTTCGGATGTCTGGAGTAAATCCATCTCGTCCAACTCATTAAAGGAAAATTCCTAATGGGCTGGACGATTCTCTTCTCATCACTCATCTTGAAAAAAAAGTATACTTGGAAATCAATGAATCTGCCAAAATTACCACAAAGATAACATTTAATGATTTTTTTATTTAAACGTAAAAATGTGTGTACATCTGTAAGTTGTTGTTTGTATGTATGTTTGTATTTGGAATGAAAAATATATAATACTGAGTCTTACAATGATTGTGGTAAATGTATTTTCAAAGGCTTTTACAACATTTTTGTTGACTGTGCGTATGTAATGGATAACGATGGCCACTGTATATACATTTAAGGGTAAAGGTATTTTTTTCTGGTAAATAGGCAGTTTGTTTGTCCTCTTGTTTGATATTGTCCTGCCAGAGCATATGTGAAAAGAGATAGTGTTTGAAACAGAAGAGATGGCGAGAGAGGAAAGAAAGAAATGGAGAGGGAGATATGCACAGTATGTGTCCGCGCGTTTAAGAGTGAGCTAAGCTACTAGAGTAATGTAGTAGACCATTAGAATGAATCCGCCAACCATCCTTTTAGAGAATGGAGGGCAAACAAGAAGCAGGTCGCTCGCTAAGAGCCTCTTGGCTGATGGCCCCTTTACTGCAGCATCAGTGCCACTGGTGACACTGCATCCCAAATGGCTCCCTATTCTCTACATTGGGCTCTGTCAAAAGTAGTGCACTATGAGCCTTGGTCAAAAGACATACACTATATAGGAGATAGGGGTGCCATTTGGGACGCAGACCAAGCATTTTCAAACTCTATCAGCAGCTGCAGCTACAACAATTTCATCGGTGTCTATGGCAGGGTGAACTTCAAAACCTATTGATTTTATGCACCTGGGCTGAATATCATTGAGTGCCTGTCAGCTCACATTCATCAAAGTTATTATAAGGCATGAAATAGGATGAAATGAGACTTGCCAAATTGTAATTGTATGGAAATGGGTTTGGAAATATATTGTTATTTTTCACACTGTGGTGGAAACTGTAAATATTAGTAATGCATTAATTATATGGCATATGAACAAAGACAGTAGGAGGTGAGATAATTGTAACGGTTTTCTTTTGGTGAAGGAGAGGCGGACCAAAATGCGGCGTGGTTATTTAGATACATCTTTAATGAAGATGAAACACGATCAATACAAAAACGTAACGTGAAACCCGGAACAGCCTAAACTGGTGCAAACTAACACAGAGACAGGAACAATCACCCACAAAACCCAACACCAAACAGGGTACCTAAATATGGTTCCCAATCAGAGACAATGACTAACACCTGCCTCTGATTGAGAACCATATCAGGCCAGACATAGAAATAGACAAACAAGACATCCAACATAGAATGCCCACTCATATCACACCCTGACCAAACAAAACATAGAAACATACAAAGCAAACTATGGTCAGGGTGTGACAATAATGCTGCACAAATTGATTATTGTTGACCTTATTCAGTTTTATCACAATATACAACATAAAATGGGACTATTTCCGGTTGAATTTTGGAACACTGAATGAATTTTTCTTATTTTTCCATTGATCATTTGAAGTAATGTTGTTTCAGTCACAGTCATTGTACAAAATCAAATGGTTTGCTAAATACGGGAAAAATAAGGTTTAGTTTCTTATATTTACCGACAACACAATTAAAAATATCAGAGATAAATAGTTTGCAGTTTTTACTTTATTACCTTATATTTATGATTTCATATGTTCAGTAAAGTGCGTTGTTTTTCTGTAAAGTGTGTTGTGACTTTGTTAAATGCACTTGAAAGCAATTGTGATTATATAGGATAACATTGACTTTATAGTCTACTGGAAAAGATAACAGTAAAGAAGTTCCACAAATAAATAGATACCATATTGTTTATTTCCTCCCTCTAGATATGTAAGATCACGCACAAAGCATGACATCGACATGCGAATCGGGATCCATTCGGGATCGGTCCTGTGTGGGGTGCTGGGACTGAGAAAGTGGCAGTTTGACGTGTGGTCGTGGGACGTGGACATCGCCAACAAGCTGGAGTCAGGGGGGATCCCTGGGTGAGATGACAACTTTGAAATTATTATATCCAATCTGCATTTCAAATTGAATTTCGACATCTATAAACTTCCATAGACATCTGCTATTCCATGACCACAGATGAGTTTCCCTCTATAATTTCATATGACACAATATACGTTATTGTCCATTTACATGGAAATTCATTTTGTGACATCAGCATACAAATACACAAACACAACACACATATTACATGCAGCACGGAAAACTGGAAAGTTAGTACACAAGTCACACATTTACATTTTCACGTATTCAAAGTGTCTGTGGCCTATTGTCCGACAACGTATTAGGTTTTATGCAGCATAGAGTGTGTGTGTGTGTGTGTGGGGGGGGGGGGGGTCTCAAAGGTCTAATGTCTCAAAGTGGTCTAATGTCAGAATGAGTCCAAAGTGTAATTTTTTGCCAAGTTATTTCATGGTGAATACCAGGTAACCTTTTTCTGCGAAGACTCTATACAGTGCATCCCTTTTGGCCGGCCTCGAGGGAATTCCCTGCAGTGTGCGATTATCTCAACCCCGGAGAAAGTCCATCAGCAAATGAGTGTCCTACAGTGGGGATGAAATCCATGTGCCCTTTAGAAAGACTTTTACCGTGATTGGTTTACCAGCAAAGGGACATTGGATGTGATTGGCTTTTGGTGACATGTTTTTTGTTGTTGGATGAAATCTACAATTTAAAGGGGAAGTCAAGCCGAGGGTTATATTGTGACATTTTGCTCCTCACCTCAAGGAAATGTGATGCGGCTATACTTATCGTTGTTGAATCTAAAGCTTCAGGCAACATCTGCTGTTGGAATTTATGATGACAGTGGGTTATGATCCTTCATCTGCGCTTAATGTAATTCAATTGCGTAATATGTTTATAATGAGGATTATTCCTCAAAATATTCTATGTATCGTTGCGCTGCGGAGATACAGGACTAAATCTAAAATGCAAAAGGGGGAGTGGTTAGATACATGGCTTTAGACTCTTAGGTGACGGCCTGTAGTTGATCTGTCTATTAGGTTAAACATTGTTTGCTACTAAATTCTAGAAAACAGAGTTCAATGGGGAAGCCAAACCAGGAAAAAAATGGAACGGGTGTTGTAATTATTGCGTTGTTTTATCTATAACCCGTTAGTTCATATGCCACAGTCATATATAAGGCAGAGACAACAAGAAGACAACAGACACACAGTGGCAGAATAAATTCAATCTTGCATTTGTTTCATCACAAAAGCGGAGTGCAACATCTGTCGGATGAAGTCCACAAAACATATTGCATTTAGATGACCTACAGCATGGTCAAGTTCATGTTTCTGACATTTTCGGATTGCTAAACAACTATTGATTTAGAACCACAGAGATTTACCGCAAGTGGCGAAGGAAACAGAATCTGCCTCTGCTATTCCAGCACCATTTAAAGTTCAACATTTTAAAGTCATCAAATCACTTATGCTTAGTCTAATACAGTGACAACTTAAAGATATCAAAACGATTTTGTCTAATCAACCTAAGCTAAATATCATTTGTCTGTCCATGACACTCATTTTATGTGTGTGTGTTTGTAAGTAGAAAAAACATGTCGACTCATCCTACTGGTAGGAGAATGTTGCCAAAACTGTCATACCGACACATTTTCATAGTTTCCTTTCGAAATTTGACGCATTATGGATGAACATCTGTTTTTTGTGTTTAAAGGATTAAAACAGAACCAACTCAAAGGGTTAAATGAAGGTATTCACTCTGTTACAGGATTAAAACAGAACCAACTCAAAGGGTTAAATGAAGGTATTCACTCTGTTACAGGATTAAAACAGAACCAACTCAAAGGGTTAAATGAAGGTATTCACTCTGTTACAGCATTAAAACAGAACCAACTCAAAGGGTTAAATGAAGGTATTCACTCTGTTACAGGATTAAAGCAGAACCAACTCAAAGGGTTAAATGAAGGTATTCACTCTGTTACAGGATTAAAACAGAACCAACTCAAAGGGTTAAATGAAGGTATTCACTCTGTTACAGGATTAAAACAGAACCAACTCAAAGGGTTAAATGAAGGTATTCACTCTGTTACAGGATTAAAACAGAACCAACTCAAAGGGTTAAATGAAGGTATTCACTCTGTTACAGGATTAAAACAGAACCAACTCAAAGGGTTAAATGAAGGTATTCACTCTGTTACAGGATTAAAACAGAACCAACTCAAAGGGTTAAATGAAGGTATTCACTCTGTTACAGGATTAAAACAGAACCAACTCAAAGGGTTAAATGAAGGTATTCACTCTGTTACAGGATTAAAACAGAACCAACTCAAAGGGTTAAATGAAGGTATTCACTCTGTTACAGGATTAAAACAGAACCACCTCAAAGGGTTAAATGAAGGTATTCACTCTGTTACAGGATTAAAACAGAACCAACTCAAAGGGTTAAATGAAGGTATTCACTCTGTTACAGGATTAAAACAGAACCAACTCAAAGGGTTAAATGAAGGTATTCACTCTGTTACAGCATTAAAACAGAACCAACTCAAAGGGTTAAATGAAGGTATTCACTCTGTTACAGGATTAAAGCAGAACCAACTCAAAGGGTTAAATGAAGGTATTCACTCTGTTACAGGATTAAAGCAGAACCAACTCAAAGGGTTAAATGAAGGTATTCACTCTGTTACAGGATTAAAACAGAACCAACTCAAAGGGTTAAATGAAGGTATTCATTCTGTTACAGGATTAAAGCAGAACCAACTCAAAGGGTTAAATGAAGGTATTCACTCTGTTACAGGATTAAAACAGAACCAACTCAAAGGGTTAAATGAAGGTATTCATTCTGAGTGGTTAGGTTAGGGCTATGGTTTGGAGAAGGCTTAAAAAAACGATTACCCTCAAGTATCATCAACTATTCTCGTAGTTTGACCTACTTAGTAGCGCAGCGGTCTAAGGCACTGCATCGCAGTGCTTGAGGCATCACTACAGACCTGGGTTTGATCCCAGGCATTGCGACAACCGGCCCTAACCTGGAGACCCATGAGGTGGTGTACAATTGGCCCAGCATCAGAAGAGTTTAGCTGGCCAGGATTTCCTAGTGGAGTGGTATAAGCAGTGCTCTCCAGCTCCGAGCATCACAAGTTAGCTCCCAGTGTTGGGCAATAGCTTTTCTTTTGTGAGCACTGAGGAAGGCATATATATATTGACGTTCTGGGGACCTTCTCAAATGTCCAAAATCGCTGTCTATTCCTAGTGATCAGTCTGGTCATACTCTGGTCACACTTTTAGTTTTTGTTGTCCTAGACTAGGTTACCTGACTAAAATACTTGCTTGCCTACCTTCCTTTCATGGGGAACGATGAGACAGCTAGTTAACGTCAGCCTAGGCTACTACATTTACATTACATTTAAGTCATTTAGCAGACGCTCTTATCCAGAGCGACTTACAAATTGGTAAGGGTGTACTATGTGAACACCCTATCAAATTAGGCTATTTCAGTCACACCCATTGCCAACAGGTGAATAAAACCGAGCACACAGCCATGCAATCTCCATAGACAAACATTGGCAGTAGAATGGACTTACTGAAGAGCTCAGTGACTTTCAATGTGGCACCGTCATATGATGCCACCTTTCTAACAAGTCAGTTTATGAAATTTATGCCCTGCTAGAGCTGCCCCGGTCAACTGTAATTGTTGCCATTGTGAAGTGGAAACGTCTAGGAGCAACAATGTCTCAGCCGTGAAGTGGTAGGCCACACAAGCTCACAGAACGGGTCTGCAGGGTGTTGAAGCACGTAGCGCGTAAACTAAACATTGTCTGTCCACAGTTGCAACACTCACTACCGAGTTCCAAAACTACCTCTGAAAGCAACGTCAGCACAAAACTGTTCTTCGGGAGCTTCATGAAATGGGTTCCATTGGCAGAGCAGCCTAACACAAACCTAAGATCACCATGCGCAATGCCAAGCGTCGGGTGGAATGGTGTCGACTCTGGAGCAGTGGAAATGATGAATCTTCACCAGTCTGACGTACAAATCTGGGTTTGGTGGATGCCAGGTAAACGCTACCTGCCCCAATGCATAGTGGCAACTGTAAAGTTTGGTGGAGGAGGAACAATGGTCTGAGGCTGTTTTTCATTGTTCTGGCTGTGCCGCTTAGTTCCAGTGAAGGGAAATCGTACCACGACAGCATACAATGACATTCTAGACGATTCTGTGCTTCCAACTTTGTGGCATCAGTTTGGGGAAGGCCCTTTCCTGTTTCAGCATGACAATGTCGAGATCGCTGTGGAAGAACTTGAGTGGTCTGCACAGAGCCCTGACCTCAACCCCATCGAACACCTTTGGGATGAATTGGAATACCGACTGCGAGCCAGGCCTAATCTCCCAACATCAGTGCCGACCTCACTAATGCTCTTATGGCTGAAAGTCCCCTCAGCAATGTTCCAACATCTAGTGGAAAGCCTTCCCAGAAGAGTAGAGGCTGTTATAGCAGCAAAGTGGGAAACAACACCATATTAGTTCCCATGATTTTGGAATGAGATTTACGACGAGCAGTTGTCCACATACTTTTGTTTATATAGTTTAGCTTCATGTTGAACTTCTACCCTCTCAGGCCCAGGGCACAATGTATGAATTTATGGTTGGATCCAATTCTGCATTATAATTCATGGCCAGTACAGGGAATTAAGTAAAACCACAAGTACAGATTTGGGAAAGGGGCAATTTTAGCTTGCTAGCTTGCCACCGGAGGACAACGACACAACGAGATGCAACAATTCAACTTTTTGGGGGGCACCAGGACCATTAACAATTGAGCTTACTCAATTTAGCTCAACACTGATTGGCTATTATTTTATGCTTTTTTTTATCAAGGGAGGCCAAACACTCGTGTTGAAGTAACAATGTTAATTGCAACAACAAGGGCAGGCAAATGACAGCTCAATGCAGGCAAGGGTCGATAATCTAGGGTAGTGGCAAAGGTACAGGACAGCAGGCAGGCTCAGGGGAAGGCAGAGTGGTCAGGCAAGCGAGTCAGGACAGGCAAGGGTCAAAACCAGGAGGACAAGAAAAATAGAGACTGGGGAAAAACAGGTGCTGAGAATGCTGGTCGAACTAGCAGACAGACAGAGAACACCGTTATGAATACCTAGGGGATAAGTGGGGTAGATGAGTGACACCTGAAGGGGGGTGGAGACAAGGACAGGTGAAACAGATCAGGGAGTGACATATACGATGATACACTTAAATGTGTGAAATTGTTTTGAATGGAATAATTGGAAATTAGTTGTTTTGACTGTATTGTTCAGGAGCTGTTCATTTTACAACCAAATAATGGTAAAATGTGTTTTCCTTGCCTCCAGCAGATAAATCAAACATTCTGGATCTTACTGTTACGTTTATTGTTAACAACCTATGCAACTGAATTGCTTATTAAATGTAGCGATAGAGGCAAGTGTGACTTGACAGCATGGTCATCGGTATCACACTATTTTGATAGTCCCAAATTGATGATTTGTAGATGTTCTGTCAACAAAATGTCCCCTACAGTATCTATCCACTAACCCTAACCCTAGCCTTAACCTTTACCCTTACCCGAACTGTAACCCTTGCAAGCAATTTCATATCAACAGATGTTCAGTTGATAGTTTGTTGACAATTTGAGCAGCATAGACCATATCAAAGTGAAGTGTACGTACCGGCCATCTAATGAAAACCTCGTCCTCAGACGAATCCACATCTCCAAGGCGTCCCTGGACTGCCTGAATGGTGACTACGAGGTAGAGGAAGGCCATGGCAAGGACCGCAACGAATTCTTGCGCCGCCACAACATCGAGACGTACCTGATCAAGCAGCCCGAAGAGAGCCTACTCACGCTGCCCGAGGACATCATGAAGGAGGCGACCAGCACCGACCGACGAGTCAGCAGCGCCACCTTCAACCAGGGCTCCTGGAGTCCCGAGCTGCCCTTCGACAACATCGTGGGCAAGCAGAATGTAAGTCCTGATCGTTCCCTAACCGTGTTCATGTAGCTAGCTTTGGGAATTACTGGATCAATTTATTTGTCTGCCTTTTTTTGTTTTGTGAGAGTGAGCAAGCAGAATGTATGTGGTGGTAGCCATGGTAGTAGAGATGTGACAAATGTAAAATTCCTCTTAATGTTTAAACTGCCATATAGTCTTTTTTCAAACTTTTTAAAAACAAATATAAATTGACTCAAGTTCACAATTCACATGTGGTTCTGTGTATGACTGCTAGGGGGCAATGCAGTTCAATTTACCGTGTTCTTGACTACTACCTACTTACCGGTCGTCACTAGTTACCACAGCCACAAAGTCAAAAATCCTGCCTATATTGCTACAATTTATCTACTTACAATGTAATTTTAAACCCAACCTTAACCCTAACATTAACCACACTGCTAACCTTATGCCTAACCCTAACCTTAAATTAAGCCCACTTTTTTTTACGATGTAGCTATTTTGACTTTGTGGCTGTGGGAACTTGTGGAAATTTTCCCAGACAGAGCTCATTGTACTCAACTCAATGTTCTCAGATGTCAGTACGTACTTCATGTCCCACTTCTCATCAATGTGATGGCTTGATGCAGTAATGTATGACAGCGTGTTCATAGACAACAGATCTGGTTCTAGATATGGGTATTGAAGACAACATCCTCTACCATTGACAATGGCTGCATATCAACTTTAATCATTTCTGTAATCAGCGCTGTGCTTTTCCCACTCCGTCCTGCCAGCAGCGGGTTGGGTCATTCCTTTCAGCATTGTACCTGTACTGCATATCTCCTCCAACTAATGTTAATGCATTGTTGCATTAGGTATTTGTTTCTCTTTATGATAATAAAGGCTTGTTAGTGCACTTATCACAAAACTACCACTATGATTTTAATTTGTTAAAAGTGAAAAATAAATGTTTTTCAGTTAGGGATTGTTAACATTTAGAAAAAATACCTAATGTTGTTAAAATGTTTAAACGTTCGCACCCCTAGGAGCCATGTATTGTGGTAAGTTTGTAATGTGTCTCATTTGCCTGTATGTTTTTGAGTATGGACAACCAGAATGTAGAGTGCCTTCAGAAAGTATTCATACCCCTTGATTTATTCCACAGTGTCTTACAGCCTGCATTCAAACTGGATTAAATGTATTATTTTTGTCACCCACCTACACACAATAGCCATAATGACAAAGTTAAAACATAATGTATTGAAAATTAAGTATTCACACACCTGTTAGAATAACCTTTGGCAACGATTACTGCTGTGAGTTTTTCTGGGTAAGTCTGAAAGAGCATTGCACATCTGAATTGTACAGTATTCTTTAAAAAGTTATTTAAGCTCTGCCAAATTGCTTGTTGATCATTGCTAGACAATCATTTTTTTAAAGTCTTGTCATAGATTTTCAAGCAGATTTATGTCAAAACTGTACCATGGTTATTGTCCTTATCAAAGGTGAATTCACTCCCAGTGTCTGGTGGAAAGCAGACTGAACCAGGTTTTCCTCTAGGATTTTGCCTGTTTCTACTTTATGCTGAAAAACTCCTATGCTTAAAAATATGGAGTGTGGAGTTCAGTAATGTGTTGCATTGGATTTGCTCCAAACATAATGACACGGATCCCCCCAGTACTGCTGCTTATTCTGCTCACCTGTTTGAGGTCGAAGTCACCGGTCTTCTCGGTTGCACTGAACTGTGTCATTACGCACATCTGCGTCCAATTACTCACTGGTTGTGTTTGTATAAATGTGCCCTTTGTTTCTCTCATCGGGCTGTCGATTATTGTTCCCATGTCCTTTGGTCGTGTGCGTACCTATGTCTTGTCTCAGCCTGTGCTGCGTGTTTTGTCTATTACGGGTCTCGTCCCTTGTTGTCTTCGAGGTTTCCCTCGCTCTTTTGTTTGGGTACGTCCCAGTGCTTGTTTTGGGTGTATTAAAAACCCAGATCCTGTGCCTGTCTCCAAATCCTTCATACCAGCGTGACACATAGCACTTTGTATTCAGGACAAAAAGTGAATTATTTTTCATTTTTTCCAGTATTACTTTAGTTCCTTGCTGCAAACAGGATGCATGTTTTGGAATATTTTTTATTCTGTACATGCTTCCTTTTCACTCTGTCAATTAGGTTGTTATTGTGGAATAACTACAATGTTGTTGATCCATCCTCAGTTTTCTCCTTTCATAGCATTAAAGTGTCCTTCCTGAGTTAGGAAGAACACCTGTATCTTTGTTGTAACTGGTTGTATTGATACACAATCCAATGTGTAATTAATAATGTCATGTTCACAGGGATATTCAACGTCTTGTCTGTTTTTTACATTCTTTTACCCATCTTCAAATTAGATGCCCGTAGTTGCGAGGCATTAGGAAGCCTCTCTGGTCTTTGTGGTTGTATCTGTGTTTGAAATTCACTGCTCGACTGAGGGACCTACAGATATGTGGGGTACAGAGATGAGGTAGTCATTCAAAAATCAAGTTAAACACTATCAGTCCATGCAACTAATAGTCCCCGCAACACCATTAAGTTTGCTGATGACACAACGGTGGTAGGCCTGATCACTGACAACGATGAGACAGCCTACTGTGTTGTAAGGACAACAACCTCTCTTTCAATGTGATCAAGACAAAACAAGATGATTGTGGACTACAGGAAAAGGCGGGCCAAGCACGCCCCCATTCTCATCGACGGGGCTGTAGGGGAGCAGGTTGAGAACTTCAAGTTCCTTGGTGTCCACATCATCAACAAGCTATCATGGTCCAAACACACCAATACCGCCGTGAAGAGGGCACAACAACGCCTTTTCAACAACGCCTATTCCCACTGAGGAGACTCTACCTGTAGGGTTCATTATTTATTTTCTTAGTCAACCTTGTGTTCTGTTTCTTTGTGTTCTTGAACGTAGCCATTGATTTCACCTGGTCTCATCAGCTCCTTATTTAGTATAGTTCATTCTGTTTGTGCCTTTGTGAGGTATTGTTTGTTTTGTCTCTACAAAGCCTTTTCCTAGCTCGTTTGTGAGAACCAGTTATAGCCTTCAATCCTAGTTTTGATTCACCTGCCTGTTTGCCTACCTTTGTATTACCATTGCCTGCCTGTGATCACGATTCCTGCCTTCTGAGAAGGCGAAATAAACACCTGCCACGCTCTGCACGTGAATCTACACCTTTTCTCCCTGAGTATTCATTACAGAATACCTCACCCAAACGCCGGAATGGATTCAGCGGTGCCTAACCCAGCAAGAGAAGTGTATGAAGAAAATCTGCCATCTTCTCCACCAGCCTATCCCTACCCATCCAATTCCCTCCTTCATTCATATCCATGCCTGAAAAATGTGACGGTTCACCTGGGATTTCTGATGCTATGCAGCAATTACATTGAGCACAACCCCATTTACTTCGCCACTGACAAGAACAGGGTGGATTGTGTTGTGTCTCTACTCACAGGCAAAGCCCTGGATTGGGCCACCGCCATATGGACTGAAACAGCACAGAACTTGGATCCGAGACCCATTTCCACACCCTCTTCAAAGAGGTATTCCACTCTCCCTCTGGTCGTCCTAAAGGAGACCTTCTCATCGAACTTCAACAAGGATGCAATTCAGCAGCCGAGTATGCCCTCAAGTTCCGCACCATGTCTGCAGGGAGTCGATGGAGAGAGGCTGCTTTACTTACCGTCTACCGAAAAGGGCTCAACAGAGAACTTCAGGCGGAGCTGGCCTGTAGAGGTGACCTTCAAGATTTAAATCGATACATTCTTATGTCCATCTCCATCGACCACCTCATCGCCAAAAACCACCAAAGAACTCTGTAACCCAGGAACCTGAAACCTTCTTTCCATGATTCCGTCATTCCTTCCGAGTCTGCCAGAGGCCATGCAGTTGGGCAATGCTACCCTCCCGTGTATCAAACATCAAAGACGGATCCAAGAAGTGTTCTGCCTGTACTGTGGAGGGAAAGATCATCTACTCAGCCATTGCCCTGTTCGCCTCCCACAGAGAGAGGAGAAGGGACCCTCCGCTGCCATGCAGGTAGGTGTGTCCTTATTTCTAAATATCTCCCAGAAGCAATTCTCCGTCCCAGTATTGATAACCGTGAAGGGGGTTACCAAGTACGTAGAAGGCTTGATAGATTCGTGGGCAGCAGGTAATTTTATCGATCATCCGCTAGTACAAGAGCTTGACATTGATCTAACACCTGTCACCCCTCCCTTAAGGATTAACACCCTGGACGGGCAGCCATTGAGCATGGGCTTCATCATGCACCTGACACAGAGCATCATCCTCCAGGTTGGAGTCTTCCACACCAAAAACATTCAACTCATGGAACTCTCATCCCCCAAACAGTCACTCATCCTCAGACACCAATGGCTACGTCGTCACGACCAAGCCATCTACATGGTGAACTACTGTCCTGGTCTTCCACCTGCTTCACTAGTTGTCTCAACCTACCCTGCAGAGCCACCACCATTGAGGACTCTGCCTCTGCACTGGCACCCACCATACCATCTGAATATGCCCAGTACGGCAATGTCTTCAGCAAAATCAAGGCCTCCACTCTGCCACCACATTGCCTAGGGGGCTCCCCACCGAAGGGCCGTGTTTACCCCCTATCTATCCTGGAAAATGAGGCAATGAACGACATTGATGAAACACTCAAGCGGTTTAATTTGTCCTTGTTCCCAGACTGAGTCCAGCTTCTTCTTTGTTGGAAAAAAGGACAGTGGTCTCCGACCATGTATTTAAAACATTTTTTAAGAACAAAATCTTATTTTCAATGACAGCCTAGGAACAGTGGGTTAACTGCCTGTTCAGGGGCAGAATGACAGATTTGTACCTTGTCAGCTCAGGGGTTTGAACTTGCAACCTTCCAGTAACTAGTCCAACGCTCTAACCACTAGGCTACCCCGCCGCCCCATTGATTACTGTTCCCCAAATGACATCACGGTCAACAACTTTCCCTCTTCCTCTGATCCCAGCGACCCTTGAACAAATAGGCCGCACCAACATCTATATAAAACTCGACCTGTGAAGTGCATATAACCTTGTCCGTATAAGTGAAGGCGACGAATGGAAGATGGCCTTTATCACCGCACGAGGGCACTACGAATACCTGGTCATGCCTTATTAAAGCCCCCGCCGTCTTCCAATCCTTTATGAACAAGGTTTTCCAGGATACGATCAACCCCTTTCTCATCGTCTACATTGATGACATCCTGATTTACTCCCTGAAGGTACGCATACAGCATGTGCAAAAGGTTTTTCAACAGCTCATTCACCATGTGAAGACTGAAAAGAGCACCTTCCATGTAACCTCGCTAAACTTCCTTGGTTTTGTACTAACGCCTGGCGGGGTCAGCATGGATGAGAACAAAGTCACCGCCATCAGAAACTGGCCCAAACTCACCACCGTCAACTTCTTATGTCTTGGGGGCAGTATTTCGACATCTGGATGAGAAGCGTGCCCAAAGTTAAACTGCCTGTTACTCAGGCCCAGAAGCTAGGATATGCACAATTGGTAGATTTGGATAGAAAACACACACGTTTCCAAAACTGTTCAAATAATGTCTGTGAGTATAACAGAAATGTTATGGCAGGTGAAAACCTGAGGAAAATCCATCCAGGATTTTTTTTATGTGGGTATTTTCAATTGAATGCCTATAGAGTATCTAATGGGTTAGGACCCAGATTGCAGTTCCTATGGCTTCCACTAGATGTAAACATTCTTTAGACATGGGTTCAGGCTTGTTTTCTGAAAAATGAAAAAGAGTGAGACCTTTCTCTCAGAGGACTGTAGAATCATGCAGTGCTGGTTTGCGCACATGACCGATTTTGCACCCTTCGTTGTTTTTCCTTTCAAATGAATACGCTATTGTCGATTTTATTTAGACAATTGACAACTTGAGGATTAATTCTAAACATCGTTTGACATGTTTCAATGAACTTTACTGTTACTATTAGGATGTATTCGTCTGCATGTTTTGACTACCTTTGAGCCAGTGGATTACTGAACAAAACACGCCAACAAAACTGAGTTTTTGGGATATAAGAGGGACTTTTTTCAAACAAAAAAAACATTTATTGTGTAGCTGGGACTCTTGTGACTGCAACCATATGAATATCTTCAAAGGTAAGTGATTAATTGTATCGCTATTTCTGACTTTTGTAATTCCTTTACTTGGTTGTAAAATGTTTGTATGCTTTTGTAAGCGGGGCGCTGTCCTCAGATAATCGCATGGTATGCTTTTGCCGTAAAGCCTTTTTGAAATCTGACAAAGCGCCTGGATTAAGAAGTTAATCTTTAAGACGATGTATCACACTTGTATTTTTCATGAATGTTTATAATGACTATTTTTGAATTTGGCGCTCTGCAATTTCACCAGATGTTGTCAAGGTGGGTCACTAGTGGAACGCCTGCGCCAGAAAGGGTAAGGAACTCCAATGTTTCATCTCCAACTCCTTTTGGCGGTTCATTTGGAACTTCAGTTCTACAGTCGCTCCCCTCACTGCCCTTACCAGCCAAAAGACCTGGACTGATACTGCCCTGACTGGTTTCAACAACTTGAAACGCCTCTTCACCTCAGCTCCTGTCCTTCGCCAACCTGATCCGACCCTTCCTTTTACCCTGGAGGTGGATGCCTCCGAAGTAGGAGTAGGAGCCATACTCTCTCAGCGGGTGGGAACACCTCCCAAATCACATCCCTGCGACTTCTTCTCCAGGAAGTTATCCTCCGCTGAGAGGAATTACGATGTGGGGAACAGAACTCCTCGCCATCAAGCTGGCCCTCTTGGAGTGGTGAAACTGGTTGGAGGGCGCACAACATCCCAACAGATGATCGTAATATGGAAGATATTAGAGAGGCCAAGAGGTTCAGACAAGCCAGCTGGGCTCTCTCCACACGCTTCCATTTTCATGTTATTTAGATCACTGGAAAGAAAACGGTAAAAGCTGATGCTCTCTCTAGCCAGCTTGACCTTCCGACCAGTAACTCAGACCCTACACCCATTCTTACTTCCTCTTGCTTTATGGGACTGGTACAGTGGGGTTCACTCTGCCATACAAGAAGCCCTAGCCTCAGACCCGGCTCCTCCTGAGACACCTGTTGGGAGGAGGTACGTACCAGCAGCTGTTAGACCTCAACTGATGCAATGGTGTCACACGTCCTTGGGGTCAGGACATCTGGGCATTACACAAACTTCTCGCCCGTAAGTTCTGGTGGAACTTACTGGCATCCGACGTAAGGGATTACATACTCTCCTGGCCAATCTGTACCCAAACCAAAAGCCCTCATCTTCCTTCCGGTCATCAACCTTTGCCAGTTCCTCACAGACCCTGGTTCCACATAGCTGTTGACTTCATCACAAACATTCCTGAATCCTCTGGTAAAACCACCATCCTTGTCATAGAAGACCGTTTTTCAAAAATGTGTCTGGTTCCTCTTCCTCATTTACCTAACGCCATGGAATTGGCTGAGTGTATGTTCCAGCAGGTGTTTCAGCTGTATGAGATTCCAGAGGGCATCATCTCTGACCGCAGGCACTAGTTTGTCTCCCGGGTGTGGTGAGCCTTCGGTGAAAGACTGGGGGTTACCCTCAGCCGCTCTTCCGGGTACCATCCGCAGACCAACGGGAAGACGGAACGCCTGAACCAAGAAATAGGGAAGTACCTCCGCCAACAATGTTCTGCCTCTCCACACAACTGGAGTTGGTGTATGGCCTGGGCCAAATATGCACTCAGAACTCACTCATGCATTCATCCCTCCGCCTTACTCCGTTTCAGTGTGACTTGGTAACCAACCCCCCATGTTTCCCTGAGAGGCCGAGCCTGGTCCCACCAATCAACAACTGACTTTGGCGTAGTGAGCGGGTATGGGAGACCGCTCACAGGCATCTGCAGGAAGCCTCTAATACCCAGAAACGCTTTGCCGACAAATGCCGCCGACCTATGCCAATCTTTCACCCAGGACAGCGTGCGTGGCTCTCTACCAGAGGCATCCGGCTCCGCCTCCTATGCAAAAAGCTCTGTCCTTTCAAGATCAACCCTGTCACGTACCGCCTCCAGTTACCACGTCAGTATAATATATCCTCGTCCTTCCATGTGTCTCTGTTAAAACCGGTCACCTACAGTCCTCTTTTTCCTCCAGTCTCTACCCGCAGTGTATGGGGGGCTTTCATTTTTGTTAATTGATTTCACCTGTGTTAGATACTCACCTGATGAAACCAGGTGAGTATTTAGTTCAATTCATTCTGTTTGTGAGGTATTGTTTGTTTTTGACTCTACTAAGCCTTTTTCCTAGCTAATTTGTGAGAACCAGTTATTAATTAGTATTCATTACAGTACTGGTATTGTTGTTTTTACTGCTGCTCTTTAATTATTTGTTACTTTTATTTCTTATATGCTTGTAAGGATTTCACGGTAAGGTCTACCTGTTGTATTCGGAGCATGTGACAAATACAATTTGATTTGACTTGTAAAGCACATTTGCACTATGGAACTTATTTAGGCTTCCTTAACAAATGGGTTGAATACTTATTGACAAGACATTTCAGCTTCATTTGTAACATTTTCTAAAAACATAATTCCACTTTGACATTATGGGACCTGTAGGCCAGTGACACCAAGTCTCAATCTATTTTACATTCAGGCTTCAACACAACAAAATGTGGAAGAAGTTATATGTGGTGGTACACATGACCATGCGGTGCTAGCCATGTATTGTGGGAACTTGTTTGTGAGAATGGACAAAATGAAAGTGAACTGCTGTACCGTGTGGCTTTAGCCATGAATTACATCGTATGTGTGTCTGTATATGAATCACCAGAACGTAAGTGGACCGTGTGACCATATCATTGTGAGCGTTAACAGGCGAGGAAATGTGATTTAACCACAACATTTGACCATTTTGGCAGTGTATTTTGATTGTGTGTTATTGTGGTCTGAATCAGACATTTTTTGCCTCTGTAACATTGTGGACAATATTCTATCAGTCTCAGCTCGATATGTATCCAGATTTGAATATTAGAATAAGTGTTGAATTCAGTCGAACCAGAAAGGAGTGTCGGTAATAAATCTGTGGCACTGTCTTGTTGGTCCCGGAGGCTCTGTCTGATTGGATCGTTCCAGGCAGTGTTTTTAAAACTCATGTTAACCGTGTAGTGCTGTAGTACCCTATGGAGGTTCACCTGGCTGTAACTCAATGCTGGGGTTCCAGTATGTCATGTTAAATGTGTAGTGCTGTAGTACCCTATGGAGGTTCACCTGGCTGTAACTCAATGCTGGGGTTCCAGTATGTCATGTTAAATGTGTAGTGCTGTAGTACCCTATGGAGGTTCACCTGGCTGTAACTCAATGCTGGGGTTCCAGTATGTCATGTTAAATGTGTAGTGTTGTAGTACCCTATGGAGGTTCACCTGGCTGTAACTCAATGCTGGGGTTCCAGTATGTCATGTTAAATGTGTAGTGCTGTAGTACCCTATGGAGGTTCACCTGGCTGTAACTCAATGCTGGGGTTCCAGTATGTCATGTTAAATGTGTAGTGCTGTAGTACCCTATGGAGGTTCACCTGGCTGTAACTCAATGCTGGGGTTCCAGTATGTCATGTTAAATGTGTAGTGTTGTAGTACCCTATGGAGGTTCACCTGGCTGTAACTCAATGCTGGGGTTCCAGTATGTCATGTTAAATGTGTAGTGCTCCAGTACCCTATGGAGGTTCACCTGGCTGTAACTCAATGCTGGGGTTCCAGTATGTCATGTTAAATGTGTAGTGTTGTAGTACCCTATGGAGGTTCACCTGGCTGTAACTCAATGCCGAGGTTCCAGTATGTCATGTTAAATGTGTAGTGTTGTAGTACCCTATGGAGGTTCACCTGGCTGTAACTCAATGCTGGGGTTCCAGTATGTCATGTTTAATGTGTAGTGCTCCATTACCCTATGGAGGTTCACCTGGCTGTAACTCAATGCTGGGGTTCCAGTATGTCATGTTAAATGTGTAGTGTTGTAGTACCCTATGGAGGTTCACCTGGCTGTAACTCAATGCTGGGGTTCCAGTATGTCATGTTTAATGTGTAGTGCTCCATTACCCTATGGAGGTTCACCTGGCTGTAACTCAATGCTGGGGTTCCAGTATGTCATGTTAAATGTGTAGTGTTGTAGTACCCTATGGAGGTTCACCTGGCTGTAACTCAATGCTGGGGTTCCAGTATGTCATGTTAAATGTGTAGTGCTGTAGTACCCTATGGAGGTTCACCTGGCTGTAACTCAATGCTATGTAATCCAGCTACTCCTCAGTGTACACCCAAGCACCCGCACACACAGACGCACGCACGCGCGCACGCACGCACACACACGCACAGGCAGTTTACTGGCTCTTGCACATCTGCGTCGGACCGTTCTGTCTGTTCAGCAGCTAAACATCAATTGAATCTGATCTACAGTAGATCTAGCTGTTGCCACCTGCTCATATCCCCCATATAATCTATTACATCATGCATTAAAGGCTTATATTATCATTATCATACATATTGGTCTTAGCATACAGGTGGTCACTTGTTAGAGATATGTCACACACATTCTATGCTGATGGGGCCAGTATGTAAGAACTACCAACTGTAAGGAGATCTGAGTATTTTATTGATAGATTGAAAAGAAAAGGGAGACAGAGGGAGGGAGATGTAGAGTAGCGGTGAGGCTGGAATTCCTGCCCACACTAATGTTGATGGCTATGTGCTGCAGGCAGCGTTACACACTAGACCAGCCTTAAGCTCAATTGAACAGAAGGACGCATGGTGAGAATACAGAACGACCCCATACTGTCATAATAGGAGAGAACATCAAGTGTCAAGTATTCCACTTTGTACATTCAATGTGCAAAGTTCTATGCAGAAGATTATATTCTTCAACAGTGACTTGACTTTACTGTACTGTACCTCTGTGGAGATGGTTTTCATGATGTCGCCATCATGGCTGCGTTCCAATTCAATGGAATGTTATTCCTGCTAAGATCTGACTCCTTTGTTTCTCACACAATGAGATGCTGTCAGGAACAGTCATTTGAAAAGGCTCTGTCTTTGCATATCAAAGGCTCTTCTGCTGCAACTTGATGTGTCTTATGTTGTCACGTCTCTCGCTGTGGGCCGAAGTTATCCCTCGTGTAATTTTTACCCTCCGGGCTCTCACCCCCTCTTCCTTTAGTCTGTTTTCAGCGTGGTTGAGTGTCTGAGCTGGCTGAACATGCTGCTGGGGTAAGAGCGTGTGTGTGCGCACACAAGTACATGTTCTCTTGTTTCTGTACTTGTTATACATACAAGAGTAGTTTAAATGGCTCCTCTGCCTTATTGCGACAGTGCAATTACATGCTTGTCATGACACCGATGCCATTTTGTACACAAGACACAGTAGGTTGTCTTTAAAAAATCCAGGAAACAAATCTCAATATCACTGCCTTGGCATACATTATGAGCATGCTGTTGGCTTCAGTTTTAAGAAATAGCTTGGAGCTGTTGTCAATTTGTATTTACCTTTTTATTTAATCAAGGATCACCATTGAGTGTCTCTTGCAGGGAGCCCTGCATATAACATGCATCAATCTAATACAATATAAAACAAAATACAGCACAACACATATTGCACAGACAAACATAAATATATACAGGGATATCGTCTTCTGGGCTCCGGGTCTTGCTGTATCTTGTGAGGATCAAAAACGGAACTCCCTCCTGTTACCTCTGGTACCGTCCCCAACTATACGGGAGTCCTTTCCTCCCCTTAATGTCTCCCCTGTGTGCTGCCCTTCTGGCAGATTTATGGGACTCGTGAGAAATCAGCCCTTGAATACTCACCAACCCCAATTAGTCCTGGCCGGAGAGCCGGTCGAGACCTGGCACGTCCAGCAGAGGGAGCCATTGTCTTGTGATGTATACTCCGTCTGTTACCAGGCCTCGACGAGTCTCCCCCTGGTGGCTGACCTGCTGTACGCCACAGTACGTAATGGTATCATTCACATATAGATGTTTTTTTTCTTACAGATTGACCAATAGCATTTATGTAAATAGTGAAGAGAACAGGTCCTAGTATTGGACACCTGTGGAACACTTTATTTTCTTCAAGAAATATGGACTTAAACCCATCAATCACGATGGCCTGAGTTCTGTCACTCAGATAATCAGGAAATCAAGAGCAGGTGTCAGAGCCCAGGCCAATCGAGGACAACTTGTTCATAAAATAACATGATCGAGAGCATCAAACACTTCTGACAGGTCCATAAACAAGGCAGCACAATTCATTTTAATGTCCGAAGCATTGACAAGATCATTAACAACTGATGTGGTTGCTGTGATAGTGCTGTGCCTAAACCCTGATTGGTTTATATTCAAAATACCATGCTTCAATTTAAAAAAAGAGCCAAGTTGCTTATTTACCAAGGATTTGAGAATCCTGGTTAGACGTGAAAGCCAGGAGATGGGACGATAATGATCAAGATCTCTACTATCCCTGCCCTTATGGAGTGGCAGCTCATAAAGTTTTTCATACTTCTGACATATCACATTTTATTGGCCATATACACATGGTTAGCAGATGTTGTTATTGCGGGTGTAACGAAATGCTTGTAATATTTACGGATATTTGCTGATAACAATTGTTAGATTTATAAGGCTGTCCTTACATTTTGTTTGTCTACGTTCAATCTCATTTGCTTCTCCACACAAAGCATCCCTATACAACTCCGTATCTATAGCTACAAGAATGTCCCCAAGTTGTGAAATAAGATTCCTTTCCCCTTTCACTGTCTACCGAAATCCACTGCCACAAGGCTTTCACCTTAAAGAGCTTTTTGTGTGACCTGCTATTCACCACTGCAAACTGAGGTGGCCAGTGTTTCCCGTCACACCAGTGAGAAGCGCACCAACACACATATGTTTACCAGTTGGTTACTAATTGTCTAGTTCTTTGTTTTGTGCTAAGAAACAATGCAATAGTGGATGTGTTGTTGTGGTAGTGCTTTACATTTAGTTTTCCTGACTGCCTTTCTTATTTACCTCATGGCCTTCGATAGGAAGGACAGGATGCATTTGCAACATAATGTTGCCACCAACCACTTTTGCTCAGATCTGTGGTTGTGAAAGAAAGAAGACATGAAGGGAAGCTATTTACAACCATGGTAACATAACCTGGGGTAGAAAGACAAACAAATGTTAGGAGCTGAATCATGAAATCAAATGAAGATAGTGTTCTGAATAGAGGTGCTGACTAACAGTAGTCTGGCTGATATTGAACTCGAAAACAGGCTCTGCTAGTTTATTGGACTGATATTGTTGTCTCTTTTCTTTTGATTGGCTGGTCTTTGACAGTTATTTGGCTGATTGGATTGCTTCTGACAGCTATAGTGTGCATTGCAGTCTGATTGGCTCTTTCCTGATGGGCGTTGTGTTCTACAGGATGTGGTGTAGGCCTAGTTGTTGGAGCAGCCCTGCACAGATAGAGATAAGAACACTAGGGAGTAGTATTCTGAAAGACACACCTTTGCTTCCAATGTCATCAAAGAGAAGCCATCAGGAGGCTACCCGTCATGTATACTGTGCCACTGAGAAGTCATTATTCATTTGTTCACTCTCCTTTCCCGTCCTCACTCGGCTCCCTTCATCCCTCTCACTTCTAGAGACTTACATTTTCATCTGCCAGGCCTCACAAAACAGCTTCCCTTGATTTAGCACATTTTTGTTGGTCATAGAACTTGTTATTTTGCTCAATTTGATCGTTGTGAGAGATCTAACTTAGTGACAAAGTATTACCTATTTTGTGGTAGAAGATACAGTATGCTGCTGCTTTCATACAGGTTTTGGTTGTTTTGATCTAAACGGTAGTCACACATTTTCTGAAGCTGGTCATTGACATAAATGTAGGTTTTCTTTATTTTTTTGGTATGTCTAGGCCTAGGGCAATGTGTCTGAGTCAAAAACAGGCATACAGTGCCTTGCGAAAGTATTCGGCCCCCTTGAACTTTGCGACCTTTTGCCACATTTCAGGCTTCAAACATAAAGATATAAAACTGTATTTTTTTGTGAAGAATCAACAACAAGTGGGACACAATCATGAAGTGGAACGACATTTATTGGATATTTCAAACTTTTTTAACAAATCAAAAACTGAAAAATTGGGCGTGCAAAATTATTCAGCCCCCTTAAGTTAATACTTTGTAGCGCCACCTTTTGCTGCGATTACAGCTGTAAGTCGCTTGGGGTATGTCTCTATCAGTTTTGCACATCGAGAGACTGAAATTTTTCCCATTCCTCCTTGCAAAACAGCTCGAGCTCAGTGAGGTTGGATGGAGAGCATTTGTGAACAACAGTTTTCAGTTCTTTCCACAGATTCTCGATTGGATTTAGGTCTGGACTTTGACTTGGCCATTCTCACACCTGGATATGTTTATTTTTGAACCATTCCATTGTAGATTTTGCTTTATGTTTTGGATCAGTCTTTTTGGAAGACAAATCTCCGTCCCAGTCTCAGGTCTTTTGCAGACTCCATCAGGTTTTCTTCCAGAATGGTCCTGTATTTGGCTCCATCCATCTTCCCATCAATTTTAACCATCTTCCCTGTCCCTGCTGAAGAAAAGCAGGCCCAAACCATGATGCTGCCACCACCATGTTTGACAGTGGGTATGTTGTGTTAAGGGTGATGAGCTGTGTTGCTTTTACGCCAAACATAACGTTTTGCATTGTTGCCAAAAAGTTCAATTTTGGTTTCATCTGACCAGAGCACCTTCTTCCACATGTTTGGTGTGTCTCCCAGGTGGCTTGTGGCAAACTTTAAACAACACTTTTTATGGATATCTTTAAGAAATGGCTTTCTTCTTGCCACTCTTCAATAAAGGCCAGATTTGTGCAATATATGACTGATTGTTGTCCTATGGACAAAGTCTCCCACCTCAGCTGTAGATCTCTGCAGTTCATCCAGAGTGATCATGGGCCTCTTGGCTGCATCTCTGATCAGTCTTCTCCTTGTATGAGCTGAAAGTTTAGAGGGACGGCCAGGTCTTGGTAGATTTGCAGTGGTCTGATACTCCTTCCATTTCAATATTATCGCTTGCACAGTGCTCCTTGGGATGTTTAAAGCTTGGGAAATATTTTTGTATCCAAATCTGGCTTTAAACTTCTTCACAACAGTATCTCGGACCTGCCTGGTGTGTTCCTTGTTCTTCATGATGCTCTCTGCGCTTTTAACGGACCTCTGAGACTATCACAGTGCAGTTGCATTTATACGGAGACTTGATTAGACACAGGTGGATTGTATTTATCATCATTAGTCATTTAGGTCAACATTGGATCATTCAGAGATCCTCACTGAATTTCTGGAGAGACTTTACTGCATTGAAAGTAAAGGGGCTGAATAATTTTGCACGCCCAATTTTTCAGTTTTTGATTTGTTAAAAAGGTTTGAAATATCCAATAAATGTCGTTCCACTTCATGATTGTGTCCCACTTGTTGTTGATTCTTCACAAAAAAATACAGTTTTATATCTTTATGTTTGAAGCCTGAAATGTGGCAAAAGTTCGCAAAGTTCAAGGGGGCCGAATACTTTCGCAAGACACTGTATGTGGCTTGATGTACAGTCGTGGCCAAATGTTTTGAGAATGACACAAATATTAATTTCCACAAAGTTTGCTGCTTCAGTGTCTTTAGATTGTTTTTGTCAGATGTTACTATGGAATACTGAAGTATAATTACAAGCATTTCATAAGTGTCAAAGGCTTTTATTGACAATTACATGAAGTTGATGCAAAGAGTCAATATTTGCAGTGTTGACCCTTCTTTTTCAAGACCTCTGCAATCTGCCCTGGCATGCTGTCAATTAACTTCTGGACCACATCCTGACTGATGGCAGCCCATTCTTGCATAATCAATGCTTAGAGTTTGTCAGAATTTGTGGGATTTTGTTTGTCCACCCACCTCTTGAGGATTGACCACAAGTTCTCAATGGGATTAAGGTCTGGGGAGTTTCCTGGCCATGGACCCAAAATATCGATGTTTTGTTCCCCGAGCCACTTAGTTATCACTTTTTCCTTAAGGAAAGGTGCTCCATCATGCTGCATTATTCGTCACCAAACTTGTTCCTGGATGGTTGGAAGAAGTTGCTCTCGGAAGATGTGTTGGTACCCTTCTTTATTCATGGCTGTGTTCTTTGGCAAAATTGTGAGTGAGCACACTTCCTTGGCTGAGAAGCAACCCCACATATGACTGGTCTCAGGATGCTTTACTGTTGGCATGACACAGGGCTGATGGTAGCGCTCACCTTGTCTTCTCCGGACAAGCTATTTTCCGGAGGCCCCAAACAATCGGAAAGGGGATTCATCCGAGAAAATGACTTTACCCCGGGTCCTCAGCAGTCCAATCCCTGTACCTTTTGCAGAATATCAGTCTGTCCCTGATGTTTTTCCTGGAGAGATGAGGCTTCTTTGCTGCCCTTCTCGACACCAGGCCATCCTCCAAAAGTCTTCGCCTCACTGTGCATGCAGATGCATTCACACCTGCCTGCTGCCATCCCTGAGCAAGCTCTGTACTGGTGGTGCCCCAATCCCACAGCTGACAGCTGAATCAACTTTAGGAGACAGTGCTGGAGCTTGCTGTACTTTCTTGGGCGGCCTGAAGCCTTCTTCACAACAATTGAACCGCTCTGCTTGAAGTTCTTGATGATCCGATAAATTGTTGATTTAGGTGCAATCTTACTGCAGCAACATATTTGCCTTTTTGTGCAAAGCAATGATGATGGCACGTGTGTCCTTGCAGGTAACCATGGTTGACAGAGGAAGAACAATGATTCCAAGCACCACCCTCATTTTTAAGCTTCCAGTCTGTTATTCGAACTCAATCAGCATGACAGAGTGATCTCCAGCGCTGTCCTCGTCAACACTCACACCTGTGTTAACGAGAGAATCACTGACATGATGTCAGCTGGTCCTGTTGTGGCAGGGTTGAAAGGCAGTGGAAATGTATTTTGGGGATTCAGTTCATTTGCATGGCAAAGAGGGACTTTGCAATTAATTGCAATTCATCTGATCCCTCTTCATAACATTCTGGAGTATATGCAAATAGCCATCATACAAACTGAGGCAGCAGACTTTGTGAAAATTAATATTTGTGTCACTCTCCAAAATTTTGGCCACGACTATGGTAAAGTTAGACCTTGTAAAATGTATGACTCGATTTAATGAATGATATGAATTGACTGGGTGCACAATGATTGTAGAATTGTCTGGATGTCTCAAAAAGTCAAATAATATCTTCACCTTTGTGCTAAAGTTTCAAAGCACTATCATTTAACGCCATTTCGGGTATAGCTAAACAGCTACGCGACCATGCAGTCTGTGCCGTTTAGATCATGAGCTAAGCCTGATATGCATTCCATCCTTTTGTAATGATCGCCAATGATTGTCACCAGACGAATCGTCAGGTACTGTGAAATAAATGGTGCCCATTAGAACACACAGCAATAGCCAGCCTCCAGGAATGAACTTTTAATAGGCTCTCAATGTAATGGATTTCCATAGCCACATCAAGTACTCGGTTGAAGTGTGGTGATGGCATGAGGGATTTGTTGGAATATGAAGATCAATTGGTCAGACATTTCACTGAACACACACCTACAGACACACACACATGCACGTACACTCAAGCACACACACACACACACAAACTCAGAGATGACTACATGTCAACCATGTTAATGGCTTCACAAAAGGTAATTTGTTCATGGGTGTCATCCGTTGTCTGGTTTTCTAGATAGCTAATGATGGAAAGCTAATGTGCGGTGCTTAGAGAAGTTAAGTGAGTCATAAATATTGAACTTCACATAAATCATCTCTTTCTACCAGGACAGATGTAGTTTACTGAGCCACCCAGCAGTTAGTAGAAAGCATTTTAGCAGTTGGCATCAGAAACAGACTGGCCATAGGGCAATTCAGGCAAATGCAAGATAGGCTGGCTCATCTTTAGCCCAGTGGGCCTGTCTAATGGAGGGGCCTGGTTCCAGTCTGTCCCTGGTTAGCAGTCATGTTGCATTTCATATCTGTTTCTTTAACCAATGACAACTGGCTGACTTTTCAAAATGGTTAAAACTTTATTCTACAATGGTTTGGTATTTGTATTCATATTTATTAAGGATCCCCATTAACTGCCACACCAATATGTCGGAGGAAACACCGTTCAACTGATGACCGGGTCAGCCTGCAGGTGCCCGGCCCACCACAAGGAGTCGCTAGAGCGCGATAAGCCAATTAAAGGCCCCCCCGGCCAAACCCTTCGCTAACCCGGGCGACGCTGGGACAATTGTGCGCCACCCTATGGGACTCCCGGTCACGGCCTGTGTGACACAACCTGGGATCTAACCCCAGGCTGTAGCGATGCCACAACAGCCCTCTTCTCAGTTGGGGGGGCCAGTAACCGAAAAGTTGCTGGATCGAATCCCAGAGCTGACAAGGTGTAAAGCTGTCATTCTGCCCCTGAACAAAGCAGTTAAACCCCTGATCCCCAGTAGGCTGTCATTGTAAATAAGAATTTCTTCTTAACTGATTTGCCTGGTTCAATAAATAAAAAGAACAGCGGTGCTGCGCCACTCGGGAGGGGAGGCCCCTCATATCATCTTTTATTTATATTTAAAAAATGTATCATTCCAAAATATATGAGATATACTTGCAGTGAAGCCGCTCAACTACATCCAGAGCGACACACAGAAGCAACCAGGCTCAAACGCCCTGCTCAAGGGCACGTCGACAGATCTCCCACAAGGTTAAAAATGGGCACCCGAATGAACCAGCGATACATCAGCCAGCGGCTGACGCTTCCAAACGCCAGGCCACCAGCTCTCCAAGTCCCCCCCAAGTCCCCACCCTGAAGACCGGGTCCCCAAACCCCCGTCCCAATGCACCAACAAAATAAACAAAAGAGAATATCAACAATCCCTTATCTCTGGTATAGCCTGGCATGCATCATTTAAATTGTGTGCAGCGCAATAGACATATATTTCCAGTCCCAAGAAAGACTCTCAGGGTTGGATGTGGATGTTACTCCAGCTACCTCTCCCTGTCCTAATCAATCAACTGCCTGGGCACAGCCTGGACCATGGCGGCCCACCTCCGCTGGGTCGTGCTCTCTGAATCAGAGTTCTGTCCCTTTGGCTGTTGTGGCCTGCACGCAGCCGGCGTCTCAGCAGCCCTCTTCTCAGGCGAGTTCTGTGGCTCTGGCCCCGCCGTCAGCTTCGAGACACGGCAGAGGCCGGATCAGTACAGCTATTGTTTCGGGTAGCCTTCCACAAGCTTCCCACAATAAGTTGGGTGAATGTTGGCCCATTCCTCCAGACAGAGCTGGTGTTCAGTGGGGAGAACAAGTATTCGATACACTGCCAATTTTGCAGGTTTTCCTACTTACAAAGCATGTAGAGGTCTGTATTTTTTTATCAAAGGTACCCTTCAACTGTGAGAGGCAGAATCTAAAGCAAAAATCCAGAAAATCACATTGTATGATTTTTAAGTAATTTGTGTTTTATTGCATGACATAAGTATTTGATACATCAGAAAAGCAGAACTTCATATTTGGTACAGAAAACTTTGTTTGCAATTACAGAGATCATATGTTTCCTGTCGTTCTTGACCAGGTTTGCACACACTGCAGCAGGGATTTTGGCCCACTCCTCCATACAGACCTTCTCCAGATCCTTCAGGTCTCGGGGCTGTCACTGGGCAATACGGACTTTCAGCTCCCTCCAAAGATTTTCTATTGGGTTCAGGTCTGGAGACTGGCTCGGCCACTCCAGGACCTTGATGCTTCTTACGGAGCCACTCCTTAGTTGCCCTGGCTGTGTGTTTCGGGTCGTTGTCATGCTGGAAGACCAAGCCACCACCCATCGTCAATGCTGATTGAGTGTAAGTAGGAAAACCTGCAGTGTATCAAATACTTGTTCTCCACACTGTGGGCCACAGTCATTATGGCTAAACAGTTCTATTTTTGTTTCATCAGACCAGAGGACATTGTCCCCATGTGCAGTTGCAAACCGTAGTCTGTTTTTTTTCTGGCTGTTTTGGAGCAGTGGCTTCTTCCTTGCTGAGCGGCCTTCAGGTTATGTCACTATAGGACCAGTTTTACTGTGGATATAGATACTTTTGTGCCTTTTCCAGCATCTTCACAAGGACCTTTGCTGTTGTTCTGGGATTGATTTGCACTTTTTGCACCAAAGTATGTTCATCTCTAAGAGACAGAAGGCGTCTCCTTCCTGAGCGGTATGATGGTTGCGTGGTCCCATGGTGTTTATATTTATATTTATATTTAGAACATCCCTGCCGGGCCAAACCCTCCCCTTACCTTGATGACGCTGGGCCAAATGTGCGCCCTCCATGGGCCTCCCGGTCTGGTCGGCTTCGACAGAGCCTGGACTCGAACCAGGATCTCTAGTGGCACAGCTAGCACTGCGAGGCCCCTCCAACATATTTCTGTCGCTGGATTCGTACCAGAGGCAGATGCTCACGTCCATCCACCATCCCGGTCCACAAGTAGTTTAGTCACCTCAACTTGCTAATTTCCACGTTATTTATTACAAGATTTTGTTGATGTTTAGGGTTTAGTGAATGTTTTGTCCCAAGTAGTCTCTTTAAGTGTTGCACTGTTTGCACTCACTTTAGTAATGACGTGTGTAGTGTTGAGTCATCCGCATACATAGACACACTGGCTTTACTCAAAGCGTGTCATGTCATTAATAAAGATTGAAAAAAAGTAAGGGGCAATTCCTGATTCTACCTGGATTATGTTGGAGAGGCTTCCATTAAAGAACACCCTCTGTGTACTGTTAGACGGTTAACTCTTCATCCACATTATAGCTGGTGGTGTAAAGCCATAACACATGTTTTACGGTGGCAGACTATGATTGAAGTCTAACAAAACTACTATGAAGTCTAACAAAACAGCTCCCACAATCTTAGCAATTTCTTTCAGCCAATCATCATGCTCTTCCCTATAAGTGTGCTGAATGTCTGTTGCCAATTTGTTTACCATAAAATAGCATTGCTTCTGGTTAAACAAAATGTTGTCAAAGTCTACTAAGGATTGGTAACAGGCTGAGTGGTCGGCTATTTGAGCCAGTAAAGGTGGCTTTATTATTCTTAGGTAGGGGAATTACTTTTAATTCCCTCAAGGACTGAGGGCACACTTTCTTGTAGGCTTAAATTGAGGATCTGGCAAATAGGAGTGGCAATATCGTCCATTATGATCCTCAGTAATTTTCCATCCAAGTTGTCAGACCCCGGTGCCTTGTCATTGTTGATAGACAATTTTTCTCACCTCTTTCACACTCACTTTACGGAATTCAAAAGTACAATACATGCTTGTCTTTCATCATTTGGCCAGATATATTTGGATGTGTAGTGTCAGCGTTTGTTGCTGGCATGTAATACGTGAGTTTGCTAATCTTGCTAATGAAAAACAATGACTAAAGTAGTTGGCAATATCAGTGGGTTTTGTAATGAATGAACTATCTGATTCAATGAATGATGGAGCGGAGTTTGCCTTTTGCCCAAAATTTCATTTAAGGTGCTCCAAGGCTTTTTACTATCATTCTTTATGTCATGTGTCTTTGTTTCATAGTGTAGTTTCTTTTTATTCAATTTAGTCACATGATTTGCAGTACATTTTCCAATCGGTTGTGCAGTCAGACTTATTTGCCATTCCTTTTGCCTCATCCCTCTCAACCATACACTATTTTTCAATTCCTCATCAATCCAAGGGGATTTAATCATTTTTACAGTAATTTTCTTAATGGGTGCATGCTGGGATAAGCAATTTCTATCATGACACAAGGCGAGACCCAGATGCAGGCACAGGAGGCAGATGGTTGGAGTCTTACAATATTTATTAATCCAATAGGGCGAGGCAATAGAGTGGTCGTGGACAGGCAAAGGGGTCAAAACCAGTTCAGAGTCCAAAGGGTACCGAAGGGCAGGCAGAATCAAGGTCAGGGCAGGCAGGATGATCAGGCAGGCGGGAAAGTAGTCCAGAGTCGGGCAGTGGTCAAAACCGGAAAGATTATCAAGAAGCGAATAACAAAAGGAGTACTGGAAAAACACACTAGTTGACTTGACAAACATACAAGACAAACTGGCACAGAGAGACAGGATACACAAAGATAAATACACTATGGAAAATAAGCAACACCTAGAGGGGGTGGAGACAGGAACTGGTGAAACAGATCAGTGCATGACCATTTCATAAATATTTCCAGTACAGCATCTGGTTGCTTCTCATTACATGCCACAGACCAACAAATTTACATCAACAACATACGAATCACTAGAAAACGTTTTGTATGACCTCATTCACTATATTAGGCCTGGCCTTTGGAACTACTGTATTGTGATCACTACATCCGATGTATTTGGATACTGCTTTCAAGCAAATTTCTGCAGCATTAGTAAAGATGTGATCAATACATGTTGATGGTTTCATTCCTGTGCTGTTTGTAACTACGCTGGTAGGTTGACTGATGACCTGAACCAGGTTGCAGGCACTAGTTACAATCTGAAATATTCTCTTGAGTGGGCAGCCTGAAGAAAGCCAGTCAATATTTAAATCACCCAGATAATATACAGGATCAAGCATTTCACACATTATTCAGATGCTGACTGTTAGCAATTGGTGGTCTAGAGCAGCTTCCTTTTGGGTGGGGCAGTTGGACCTATAGCCATATTACTTCAATAGTATTTAACATCAAAATCAAATCAAATTTATTTGTCACATACACATGGTTAGCAGATGTTAATGCGAGTGTAGCGAAATGCTTGTGCTTCTAGTTCTGACAATGCAGTAATAACCAACGAGTAATCTAACCTAACAATTCCAAAACTACTACCTTATACACACAAGTGTAAAGGGATAAAGAACATGTACATAAAGATATATGAATGAGTGATGGTACACAACGGCATAGGCAAGATGCAGTAGATGGTATTGTGTACAGTATATACATATGAGATGAGTAATGTAGGGTATGTAAACAAAGTGGCATAGTTTAAAGTGGCTAGTGATGTATTATTACATAAAGATGCAGTAGATGATAGAGTACAGTGGCTGGAGTTGAGTCAGTGTGTTGGCAGCAGCCACTCAATGTTAGTGGTGGCTGTTTAACAGTCTGATGGCCTTGAGATAGAAGCTGTTTTTCAGTCTCTCGGTCCCATCGGGTGGTGTAGATGTCCTGGAGGGCAGGTAGTTTGCCCCCGGTGATGCGTTGTGCAGACCTCACTACCTTCTGGAGAACCTTACGGTTGTGGGCGGAGCAGTTGCCGTACCAGGTGGTGATACAGCCCGACAGGATGCTCTCGATTGTGCATCTGTAGAAGTTTGAGTGTTTTTGGTGACAAGCCGAATTTCTTCAGCCTCCAGTGCTGAGGATCAACAGGGGGGAGATGTTGTTATCTACACTCACCACCTGGGGGCGGCCCGTCAGGAAGTCCAGTACCCAGTTGCACAGGGCGGGGTCGAGACCCAGGGTCTAGAGCTTGATGACGAGTTTGGAGGGTACTATGGTAGTCAATGAACAGCATTCTCACCTGGGTATTCCTCTTGTCCAGTTGGGTTAGGGCAGTGTGCAGTGTGGTTGAGATTGCAACGTCTGTGGACCTATTTGGGCAGTAAGCAAATTGGAGTGGGTCTAGGGTTGCAGGTAGGGTGGAGGTGATATGGTCCTTGACTAGTCTTTCAAAGCACTTCATGATGACAGAAGTGAGTGCTACGGGGCGGTAGTCGTTTAGCTCAGTTACCTTAGCTTTCTTGGGAACAGGAACAATGGTGGCCCTCTTGAAGCATGTGGGAACAGCAGACTGGGATAAGGATTGATTGAATATGTCCGTAAACACACCAGGTCTGCGCAAGCTCTGAGGGCGCGGCTGGGGATGCCGTCTGGGCCTGCAGCCTTGCGAGGGTTACCATGTTTAAATGTTTTACTCACGTCGGCTGCAGTGAACGAGAGTCCGCATGTTTTGGTAGCGGACCGTGTCAGTGGCACTGTATTTTTTTATTTTTTTTATTTCACCTTTATTTAACCAGGTAGGCTAGTTGAGAACAAGTTCTCATTTACAACTGCGACCTGGCCAAGATAAAGCATAGCAGTGTGAACAGACAACACAGAGTTACACGTGGAGTAAACAATTAACAAGTCAATAACACAGTAGAAAAAAAGGGGAGTCTATATACATTGTGTGCAAAAGGCATGAGGAGGTAGGCGAATAATTACAATATTGCAGATTAACACTGGATTGATAAATGATCATGTACAGGTAGAGATATTGGTGTGCAAAAGAGCAGAAAAGTAAATAAATAAAAACTGTGGGGATGAGGTAGGTGAAAATGGGTGGGCTATTTACCAATAGATTATGTACAGCTGCAGCGATCGGTTAGCTGCTCAGATAGCTGATGTTTGAAGTTGGTGAGGGAGATAAAGGTCTCCAACATCAGCGATTTTTGCAATTCGTTCCAGTCACAGGCAGCAGAGTACTGGAACGAAAGGCGGCCGAATGAGGTGTTGGCTTTAGGGATGATCAGTGAGATACACCTGCTGGAGCGCGTGCTACGGATGTGTGTTGCCATTGTGACCAGTGAACTGAGATAAGGCGGAGCTTTACCTAGCATGGCCTTGTAGACGACCTGGAGCCAGTGGGTCTTGCGACGAATATGTAGCGAGGGCCAGCCGAATAGAGCATACAAGTCGCAGTGGTGGGTAGTATAAGGTGCTTTAGTGACAAAACGGATGGCACTGTGATAAACTGCATCCAGTTTGCTGAGAAGAGTGTTGGAAGCAATTTTGTAGATGACATCGCCAAAGTCGAGGATCGGTAGGATAGTCAGTTTTACTAGGGTAAGCTTGGCAGCGTGAGTGAAGGAGGCTTTGTTACGGAATAGAAAGCCGACTCTTGATTTGATTTTCGATTGGAGATGTTTGATATGGGTCTGGAAGGAGAGTTTGCAGTCTAGCCAGACACCTAGGTACTTATAGGTGTCCACATATTCAAGGTCGGAACCGTCCAGTGTGGTGATGCTAGTCGGGCAAGTGGGTGCAGGCAGCGATCGGTTGAAAAGCATGCATTTGGTTTTACTAGTGTTTAAGAGCAGTTGGACGCCACGGAAGGAGTGTTGTATGGCATTGAAGCTCGTTTGGAGGTTAGATAGCACAGTGTCCAATGACGGGCCGAAAGTATATAGAATGGTGTCGTCTGCGTAGAGGTGGATCAGGGAATTGCCTGCAGCAAGAGCAACATCAGTGATATATACAGAGAAAAGAGTCGGCCCGAGAATTGAACCCTGTGGCACCCCCATAGAGACTGCCAGAGGACCGGACAGCATGCCCTCCGATTTGACACACTGAACTCTGTCTGCAAAGTAATTGGTGAACCAGGCAAGGCAGTCATCCGAAAAACCGAGGCTACTGAGTCTGCCGATAAGAATATGGTGATTGACAGAGTCGAAAGCCTTGGCAAGGTCGATGAAGACGGCTGCACAGTACTGTCTTTTATCGATGGCGGTTATGATGTCGTTTAGTACCTTGAGTGTGGCTGAGGTGCACCCGTGACCGGCTCGGAAACCAGATTGCACAGCGGAGAAGGTACGGTGGAATTCGAGATGGTCAGTGACCTGTTTGTTGACTTGGCTTTCGAAGACCTTAGATAGGCAAGGCAGAATGGATATAGGTCTTTAACAGTTTGGGTCCAGGGTGTCTCCCCCTTTAAATAGGGGGATGACTGCGGCAGCTTTCCAGTCCTTGGGGATCTCAGACGATATGAAAGAGAGGTTGAACAGGCTGGTAATAGGGGTTGCGACAATGGCGGCGGATAGTTTCAGAAATAGAGGGTCCAGATTGTCAAGCCCAGCTGATTTATACGGGTCCAGGTTTTGCAGCTCTTTCAGAACATCTGCTATCTGGATTTGGGTAAAGGAGAACCTGGAGAGGCTTGGGCGAGGAGCTGCGGGGGGGTCGGAGCTGTTGGTCGAGGTTGGAGTAGCCAGGCGGAAGGCATGGCCAGCCGTTGAGAAATGCTTGTTGAAGTTTTCAATAATCATGGATTTGTCGGTGGTGACCGTGTTCCCTAGCCTCAGTGCAGTGGGCAGCTGGGAGGAGGTGCTCTTGTTCTCCATGGACTTCAGTGTCCCAGAACTTTTTGGAGTTGGAGCTACAGGATGCAAACTTCTGCCTGAAGAAGCTGGCCTTAGCTTTCCTGACTGACTGCGTGTATTGGTTCCGGACTTCCCTGAACAGTTGCATATCGCGGGGACTGTTCGATGCTATTGCAGTCCGCCACAGGATATTTTTGTGCTGGTCGAGGGCAGTCAGGTCTGGAGTGAACCAAGGGCTATATCTGTTCTTAGTTCTGCATTTTTTGAACGGAGCATGCTTATCTAAAATGGTGAGGAAGTTACTCTTAAAGAATGACCAGGCATCCTCAACTGACGGGATGAGGTCAATGTCCTTCCAGGGTACCTGGGCCAGGTCGATTAGAAAGGCCTGCTCACAGAAGTGTTTTAGGGAGCGTTTGACAGTGATGAGGGGTGGTCGTTTGACTGCGGCTCCGTAGCGGATACAGGCAATGAGGCAGTGGTCGCTGAGATCCTTATTGAAGACAGCGGAGGTGTATTTGGAGGGCCAGTTGGTCAGGATGACGTCTATGAGGGTGCCCTTGCTTACAGAGTTAGGGTTGTACCTGGTGGGTTCCTTGATGATTTGTGTGAGATTGAGGGCATCTAGCTTAGATTGTAGGACTGCCGGGGTGTTAAGCATATCCCAGTTTAGGTCACCTAACAGAACAAACTCTGAAGCTAGATGGGGGGCAATCAATTCACAAATGGTGTCCAGGGCACAGCTGGGAGCTGAGGGGGGTCGGTAGCAGGCGGCAACAGTGAGCGACTTATTTCTGGAGAGAGTAATTTTCAGAATTAGTTATTGTCTTCAAAGCGGGCAAAAAAGTTATTTAGTCTGCCTGGGAGCAAGACATCCTGGTCCGTGACGGGGCTGGTTTTCTTTTTGTAATCCGTGATTGACTGTAGACCCTGCCACATACCTCTTGTTTCTGAGCCATTGAATTGGGACTCTACTTTGTCTCTATACTGACGCTTAGCTTGTTTGATTGCCTTGCGGAGGGAATAGTTACATTGTTCGTATTCGGGTCATTTTCCCGGTCACCTTGCCTTGATTAAAAGCAGTGGTTCGCGCTTTCAGTTTCACGCGAATGCTGCCATCAATCCACGGTTTCTGGTTTGGGAATGTTTTAATCGTTGCTATGGGAACGACATCTTCAATGCACGTTCTAATGAACTCGCACACCGAATCAGCGTATTTGTCAATGTTGTTGTTCGCCACAATGCGGAACATATCCCAGTCCACGTGATGGAAGCAGTCTTGGAGCATGGAATCAGTTTGGTCGGACCAGCGTTGAACAGACCTCAGCGCGGGAGCTTCTTGTTTTAGCTTCTGTCTGTAGGCAGGGAGCACCAAAATGTCGTTGTCAGCTTTTCCGAAAGGAGGGCGGGGGAGGGCCTTATATGCATTGTGAAAGTTAGAATAGCATTGATCCAAGGTTTTACCAGCCCTGGTTGCGCAATCGATATGCTGATACAATTTCGGGAGTCTTGTTTTCAGATTAGCCTTGTTAAAATCCCCAGCTACAATGAATGCAGCCTCAGGATATGTGGTTTCCAGTTTGCAAAGAGTCAACTAAAGTTCGTTCAGAGCCATCGATGTGTCTGCTTGGGGGGGAATATATAAGAGAATTCCCTTGGTAGATAATGCGGTCGACATTTGATTGTGAGGAATTCTAAATCAGGTGAACAGCGGGACTTCAGTTCCTGTATGTTTTTGTGACCACACCACGTCTCGTTAACCATAAGGCATACGCCCCCTCCCCTCTTCTTACCAGAAAGATGTTTGTTTCTGTCGGCGCGTTGCGTAGAGAAACCAGCTGGCTGCTCTGATTCCGTTAGCGTCTCTCAAGTGAGCCATGTATCCGTGAAGCAAAGAACGTTAGTCTTCGATGTCCCTCTGGAATGCTACCCTTGCTCGGATTTCATCAACCTTGTTGTCAAGAGACTGGACATTGGCGAGTAGTATGCTAGGGAGTGGTGCGCGATGTGCCCGTCTCCGGAGCCTGACCAGAAGACCGCTTCGTTTCCCTCTTTTACGACGTCTTTGTTTTGGGTCGCAGGCTGGGATCCAATCTGTTGTCCTGGGTGAAAGGCAGAACACAGGATCCGCTCCGGGAAAGTCATATTCCTGGTCATACTAATGGTGAGTTGACATTGCTCTTATATTCAGTAGTTCTACCCGACTGTATGTAATGAAACCTAAGATGACCTGGGGTACCAATGTAAAAAATAAAAACTGCATAGTTTCCTAGGAACGCGAAGCAAGGCGGCTATCTCTCTCGGCGCCGGTAGTCTTATAACATGAGATCCTCTCTAAGCTTTATAGGGATGTGGCTCTGAATATAAAATGGCCACACCTCCACCTTTTGGCATTTTTGTATTTCCTGTAGATCTTATAACCATGTATTGCTACCACTGTATCATCAAAGATATCATATAAGAGAGTTTCAGTGATCTGTTACTAGCAAATTATTGATTTCATGAATCTTGTTTCTTAAGATACATATGTTATCGTGGGATATTTTTTGCACTTTTCTGGGATGCTTGATTGTTTTTGTTGCTTTACTGGGAATCTTAGCAGATGTAGACATGCTCAGGTTATTTAGCCGTGGGTCGTTCCTCTTTTCAGTTCGCTGCTGCTAGCGACTGGAACGAGCTACAAAAAACACTCAAACTGGACCGTTTTATCTCCATCTCTTCAAAGACTCAATCATGAACCCTCTTACTGACAGTTGTGGCTGCTTTGTGTGATGTATTGTTGTCTCTACCTTCTTTCCCTTCGTGCTGTTGTCTGTTCCCAACAATGTTTGTACCATGTTTTGTGCTGCTGCCATGTCGTGTTCCTACCATGTTTTCATGTTGTGTTGCTACCATGCTGTGTTGTCATGTATTTCTGCCACGCTATCTTGTTTTCTTAGGTCTCTCTTTATCTAGTGTTGTATCTCTTGTCGTGATGTGTGTTTTGTTCTATATTTGTATTCTATTTCTAATCCATACAAATATGTTAGTGCAGGGTGAGTTGCACACAGTGGACTTCCTGATATGGCACACTGCCTCCGTGCTAACAGTATAACTCTGGTTCATAGGCACATGATTTCTGCGTACAATAGCTGTAGGATCAGCTGAGGCATTCAGGACAGTAAGAGGGACATTAATTAGGTTACTTACATTGTCTTCCAGCTCCCCTGGGATAATGTACATTTGCTGAAGCATTATGACAACTCAGCGACACAATGGTAGATATTAAATGAGCTGGTCTTGGGTCAATGATAAGTCATTGTCTCAATGCAGCCTTATGAAAGTTCCCAAGTAGATCAGTTAGTAGAGCAAGTAGGGTTGCAAAGGGTTGGAAACTTTCGGGTAAATTTCCTGAATTTTCCCGGAAATTTTCAATGGGAAGTTAAGCCCGGGAATTTGGGGAATTTTGCTTAAATTCATCAAAAACGTTATCTTAAAACATTGAACCTTTTTGTGGGATACACATAAGACAATTCTAGATCTTGTGGCATATTTTGGTTAAACTAACCCCAATTCAATAGAATTGCAACCCTCTGCATGCACAGTGCCTTCTTCTGTCACATGTGCAGTGCACTTTTCCATCACATGTACAGCTGATTCTCAAGATCTTGCACACTAATGAGATGCTATTGATCCCACACTACTACACTGTCTGAGCCAAGGACTACATGCTTTCTGGTAAGTTTTGATTATAATACTGGGTGGGGTGAATAGATTTTATATTACATAGATGATTTTTTTGTGAACTAGTAAATAGTAGCCTAAAGCAAAGTGTGTTTAAACCAATTCTAACTTGTTAACAATTTCTGCTAGTTAGTTTTTGCTACCATGTGGGATTTTGCTTGCTTGAGCCTGCGTTAATTTTGAGGAGCATTAATTTGGTATAATTTTAAAACAGTTATCTTACAAAGGAGTTGTTTAATCTAACTACTTAACTATTTATCTGTACATGGAATTGTATTTGTTTTTTTAAAACTCATTTACTTCTAATCTTTACAGGAAAATGCTATGGGCACTATCTGATGTGTGGAGACATTTCACTGCAGCTAATGTAGATGGAAAAGCTGTGTACATTTGCAAATACTGTGCCAAATCATATGTGAAGAATGCAGCCAGGTGCATAAAGTTCCCTCAGCACTCACAACAACCTTTGACAAAAGTCCCTCTACTTCTATTTGAGGTGGAAATGATGAATCAGACACTTTATCGATAGCAACAGCTCATGGTCCTTCTGGAATCAGACGTTTTACTCAATGGAGGAACCTAGTCAGAGAAATGCTGATGAATGTCTTGCTCAAGCTGTGTATGCACCTGGTTTACCTCTGATGCTCACAGGCAATGTGTAATGGAAGAGATTTCTGAATGTTCTTCATCCAGCATACACCCCTCCAACCAGACATGCTTTATCTACACATTTTCTGGAGTTCAACAGAGTTCAAGTGACGGTCAAGCAAATCGTAGAGAAAGCAGACTGTATTGCAATCATCTCTGATGGGTTGTCGAATGCTTGTGGGCAAGGAATAATTAACGACATCTCCATCCCTCAACCAGTATTCTACAAGAGCACAGACACAAGGGACAACAGACACACCGGTCTCTACATTGCAGATGAGCTGAAGGCAGTCAATGACCTTGGACCACAGAAGGTATTTGCACTGGTGACAAACAATGCTGCTAACATGAAGGCTGCTTGGTCTAAAGTGGAGAAGTCCTACCCTCACATCACACCCATTGGCTGTGCTGCTCATGCAGTGAATCTACTCCTCGAGGACATCATGGCACTGAAAACAATGGATACACTCTACAAGAGAGCCAAGGAAATGGTTAGGTATGTGAAGGGTCATCAAGCAGAAATCTACCTCGCCAAGCAAAGTGAAAAGAATAAGAGCACCACATTGAAGCTGCCCAGCAACACCTGTTGGGGTGGTGTTGTCGTCATGTTTGACAGTTTCCTGGAGGGGAATGAGTCTCTCCAAGAAATTGCCATATCACAGTCTACCGATATGGACAGCCCCATCAAGAGGATCCTTCTGAATTATTTATTTTGGGAGAGATTGGTAAGCAGCCTGAAACCTATAGCAGTAGCCATTGCACGGATTGAGGGAGACAATGCCATCCTGCATGATGTTCAGACTCTGCTTGCAGATGTAAGAGAAGAAATCCGTACTGCCCTGCCCACTTCACTGCTGCTCCAAGCAGAGGAAACTGCAGTTATGAAATACATCAAAAAGTGTGAAGACTTCTGCCTGAAGCCCATACACGCCACAGCGTACATGTTGGACCCCAAGTATGCTGGCAAGATCATCCTGACTGGTTCAGAAAACAAGGCCTATGGTGTCATCACTACCGTGTCTCGCCACATCCAGGCCAAGGTTCTTGACAGTCTGGTGAAATACACTTCCAAGCAAGAGCTTTGGTATGGAGATGAAATATGGCAGTCGTGCCAACATATCTCATCAGCCACCTGGTGGAAGGGACTTTGTGGATCTGAGGCTCTTTCCCCTGTTGCCTCCATCATCCTCCAAATCCCACCAACGTCAGCAACCTCAGAACGCAACTGGTCCTTGTTTGGGAACACACACACCAAAGCATGCAACAGGTTGACCAATAATACAAGGGTTGAAAAATTGGTGGCCATCTGGGCAAATTTGAGCCATCTGAGCCATCCAGGGAGAAGACATGGAAGCTTGAGAGGAAGACAACCAAAGCTTTAGTATGAATTTACAGATGTATGTTGAAAACGTTTTTGGGAGATGCAATGGATCATTGGGGATCATTCAATATTCCCTTTATTTTCTTGTTCAGTGAAATCATCCAATGTGAAGAGCCAAATCAAATACTAACTAAATCGTTTTTTCAATTTTTATTGGAAGGATTTAATCATTTGCAATTATGTCTACTTATGATAATTTAAAAGGTTTATGTTTCTGTCTCCATATGATATGGTAAATATATCCAATGCAAAAAACATCTATTTAAATGGTATTAATTTTAATTTGCATATATTCCCACGGTAATTTTCCACCTCTGAATTCTCCCCAAAATGTGCAACCCTAAGAGCAAGGCACTTGCAACACAAGGTTTGTGGATTCGATTCCCATGGGAGACAAGTGTGAAAATGTATGTATTCACTACTGTTAATTGCTTTGGATTAAAACATCTGCCAAATGGTATTCTATATTCGTCTAAGGGAAACGCATTGCGCCAATAGGGTTAACTCACTTGGTGGGAATTGTAACGTGGCTCATATTGAGGATCGCTATAACACTTAAACATTGATTCTTGAAGAATGTAAATGCCTCATGAGTTTAGTTTAACTGTCATACCCCAGGAAATGATTGGAAGAAAGTCCACTAGGACAGCAAGAGCGGGAAGTGAAGAAACAGAGTGAGGATAGAAAGGGATGTAGGAAAGCAGGAAAGGAAACGAAGCAAGGAAATGATGAATTAAGGGAACTTGTATAGGAGGAAAGAATAGAAGGGAGAGTGAATGGATTCCGACTGAGGCTGATGCAAAACTCACTGAGATCGACTCTACTTCTACTGATTCAACTCCTACTGACACAGACTGACCTACTGAGACTGAATCAACTCCTACTGAAAATAACTCCTCTTTAAACCTCTTAAGGTATAGGGGGCAGCATTTTCACTTTTGGATAAATAGCGTGCCCAATTTCAACTTCCTGCTACTCATGCCAGGAATATAAGATATGCATATTATTAGTAGATGTGGATAGAAAACATTGAAGTTTCTAAAACTGTTTGAATCATGTCTGTGAGTATAACATAACTTATGTAGCAGGCAAAACCCCGAGGACTAACTGTTCAGAATTTTTTATTTTTTTTGCCTCTGAATGTTCCCTGGGTTGTCTTTGCCAAGGGACATTTCATAGGAACCTGTTTTCAGTTCCTACCACTTCCACTGGATGTCACCAGTCTTTGGAATTTGGTTTAGGTTATTCATTTGTGCAATGAAGAAGAAGCACATCCTGGAAAAACATTACCCTATTGAGAGTTGCGCAAGACTTAAAAAGGAGCATGGTTTGTTTACTTGCTGTATTGAACACAGATAGCCCCGTCTACAATTTGATCGATTATTAACGTTTAAATATACCTAAAGTTGTATTTACAAAAGTAGTTTGAAATATTTTGGCAAAGTTTATAGGCAACTTTTGAAATGTTTTGTAGTGACGTTGCGTTTTTTGGCAGCTGTTTTTTTCTGGATCAAACGCGTCAAATAAATAAGACATTTGGATATATATGGACGGAATTAATCGAACAAAAGGACCAATTGTGATGTTTATGGGACATATTGGAGTGCCAACAAAAGAAGCTTGTCAAAGGTAATGCATGTTTTATATTTTATTTCAGCGTTTTGTGTAGCGCCTGCAGGGTTGAAATATGCTACTCTCTTTGTTGACATTGTGCTATCATCAAATAATAGCTTCTTATGCTTTCGCCGAAAAGCTTTTTAAAATCTGACATGTTGGCTGGATTCACAACGAGTGTAGCTTTAATTGAGTATCTTACATGGGTGATTTAATGAATGTTTGATATTTAAATTATTATTTGAATTTGCCGCGCTGCATTTTCCCTGTTTTTTTTCCAAGTGGGACGCAAGCGTCCCCTATACCATAAGAAGTTAATGAGAACAACTTTACCTCTACTGACAATGACTCAACTCTTACTGAGATTGACTCAAATCAAATCACATTTATTTATAAAGCCCTTTTTACATTAGCAGATGTCACAAAGTGCTTATACAGAATCCCAGCCTAAAATCCCAAAAAGCAAGCACTGAAGATATAAACTCAGCAAAAAAATAAACTTCTTCTCACTGTCAACTGCGTTTATTTTCAGCACACTTAAGTTGTTTAAATATTTGTATGTACATAAGATTCAACAACTGAGACATAAACTGAACAAGTTCGTTCCACAGACATGTGACTAACAGAACTGGAATAATGTGTCTCTGAACAAAGGGGAGTCAAAATCAAAAGTAACAGTCAGTATCTGGTTTGGCTACCAGCTGCATTAACTTCTTAACGCTTCCCATCCCGTTAGCGGGATCATTTTCATCAGCAACCGCTGAATAGCATAGCTCCGCAGGCAAATAATATTACTAAAAAATATTCATATTCATGAAATCACAAGTGCAATATTGCAAAACACAGCTTAGCCTTTTGTTAATCCACCTGTCGTCTCAGATTTTGAAATTATGCTTTACAGCGAAAGCAATATAGCGTTTGTAAGTTTATCGATAATGTACACATTATGTACACTAAGCATTAAGTAGCTAGGTCACGAAAATCAGAAAAGCAATCAAATTAATTGTTTACCTTTGGTCTTCGGATGTTTTCACTCACGAGACTCCCAGTTACACAACAAATGTTCCTTTTGTTCCATAAAGATGATTTTTATACCCAAAATACCTCCGTTTGTTTGCCATTTTATGTTCAGAAATCCACAGGAAAGAGAGGTCACGACAACGCAGACGTATATTCCAAATATCCATAATGTCCACAGAAACATGTCAAACGTTTTTTATAATCAATCCTCAGGTTGTTTTTCAAATCTATATTTCAAAATAAAAGCCTGAAACTATGTCTAAAGACTGACACCTTAGGGAAGCCATAGAAAAAGGAATCTGGTTGATATCCCTTTAAATGGAGGATAGGCATGCATAGGAACAGAGGTTTCAAAATTGGATTTTCCTCAGGTTTTTGCCTGCAAAATCAGTTCTGTTATACTCACAGACAATATTTTTACAGTTTTGGAAACTTTAGTGTTTTCTATCCTAATCTGTCAATCATATGCATATTCTAGTGGGTACGTTTTTTTGCCAAAAACTAAAATACTGCCCCCTACATGCAAAAGGTTAAGTACTGCAGGGCATCTCCTCCTGTGAGATGTTACCCCACTCTTCCAGCAAGGCACCTGAAAGTTCCTGTACATTTCTGGAGGGAATGGCTCGAGCCCTCACCCTCCGATCCAACAGTTCCCAGACGTGCTCAATGGGATTGAGATCCGGGCTCTTCGCTGGCCATGGCAGAACACTGCCATTCCTGTCTTGCAGCTAATCACGCACATAAAATGTGTCATGCTGGAGAGTCATGTCAGGATGAGCCTGCAGGAAGGGTACCACATGAGGAGGATTTCTTCCCTGTAACACACAGCGCTGAGATTGCTGGCAATGACAACAAGCTCAGACCGATGATGCTGTGACATACCGCCCCAGACCATGATGGGCCCTCCACCTCCAAATCGTGCCCATTGGCGACGTTGTTGCCGGTGAGGACCTGCCTTTACAACAGGCCTATTGCGGACAGTCTAAGCACTGATGGACGGATTGTGCGTTGTGGTTTCCATCCTTTACCTGTCCCGCAGGTGTGATGTTCGGATGTACTGATCCTGTGCAGGTGTTGTTACACATGGTCTGCCACTGTGAGGACATTCAGCTGTCCGTCCTGTCTCCCTGTAGCGCTTTCTTAGGCGTCTCTCAGTACGGACATTGCAATTTATTGCCCTGGCCACATCTGCAGTCGTCATGCCTCCTTGCAGCATGCCTAAGACACGTTCATGCAGATGAGCATAACTGTGACCTTAATTACCTACCATCTGTAAGCTGTTCCACAGGTGCATGTTCATGAATTGTTTATGGTTCATTGAACAATCATGGGAAACCCTTTACAATGAAGATCTGTGAAGTTATTTGGATTTTTACTAATTATCTTTGAAAGACACGGTTCTGAAAAAGAGACGTTCATTTTTTTGCTGAGTTTATATATACAGTGTATCCATAAAAATGATGCATAATTTCACCAGTACCAGAAAAGCTGTCTGTCTCGTCCTGACAAGTTCCTTATCTATGGGCTGGTGGAGATTGCATATTAGGACACTCTCAGTCACAGTAAGAATTGCATTGTTAGTTATTCTCAGTATGAGTTGAGTCAGCAGGAGTTGAGTCAGTGCCCGTAGGAGTTAAGTCGGTTCTCAGTAAGGGTTAGTAGTTGAGTCATTCCCAGTAGAGTTTTTTTCAGCGTGTTGAGTCAGTGTCAGTAGGAATTGAGTCATTGTCAGTAGATGCTTTGTTAAAGAATGTTGTGGAGTTTTGAATATTTTTGATAATAATTAGGAAATGATGTGTATGCTATCTCCATGTTTATCACTCAACATTTTTTTTACAATGTTTTTGTTAATTTGGTAAGATTATTTTTTTGTTGTTTCTTTTGTATTGTTATGTGCAATATACTGATCATTAAGTATTCTAGACAACTGTATTCTACCTGTGTGTACGTGAGCTTTTTTGTTGTCACAACTGTTGCCGTCACAGAAATATTTAAATGAATGTGTTTGAGATGCATTCACTTCTGAGCCTGTCTATTTAATCGAGACTATTGCATTTTGGTTTAGCTTGTTTTTTTTAATAATTTGTGTATGTATGTTTTCTTATTTTTGTAACCAAATTTAAACAGGACAGGTAGATGTATTATATTTGCATGTGCTTTCCCCTAGACTCTGGCTGCCCTAACAAGAAATTCTATAAATCTGCTTCCAAACCATCTTGCACAAGCTTTGCATATCCACTCTGGTCCTGAGGAAATTAACAAGGGAATAGAGAGTGCCATCGACTTACGGAGTGGTGATAAGTTGAGAAGAGAGCATATCAAGCCTTTCTCACTGATGTTTAAAGACTCCAGCCTGGAAGAAAAGGTAGCTGGGGTTAAGACAGATTTCCTCTTTTAATTTAACATCTAGTAGAATTGTATTATTTATTTTTTATTTATTTATTTATTATTATTTTTTTTATTATTATTTTATCATGAGTAAGCTAAAGGAACTTCACCTATCAACTCCCTCACTAATATAGAAGCATGTTTTTCATTTCTTAAGAAACATAAAACTGCACATTTGCATGGGTCACGTCACATACATTTTTGAGAGAACAGTATATAAAAGCAATCAAAAGAAATACATAGGAGAAATATTTTATTTGTAAATAAATCTATTTGTATTAAAATTTCTGCAAGTGTCTAACTTCTACTTTAAGTAAAATTGTCTCTTAGTCTCCCATTGACATCAATGCATAACTAAGTGAAGATGTTATTTAAACTGAAGTTAGGAGTCACGCCACAATGAATATTCTATTGCTTAAAATTGGATTGATCAATACAACACATAGTAATAGTCTTATAGGTTGGGATTCAAACCAATGTCGATAAATGACATCGCACTACGATTGACTGTGAACCTGTGATTCAGATGTGTAACTGAGGTACCAGCCAACAAATATATATATATATATATATATATATATATATTACACACACAGTTGAAGTTGGAAGTTTACATACACTTAGGTTGGAGTCATTAAAACTTGTTTTTCAACCACTCCACAAATGTCTTGTTAACAAACTATAGTTTTGGCAAGTTGGTTAGGACATCTACTTTCTGCATGACACAAGTCATTTTTCCAACAATTGTTTACAGACAGATTATTTCACTTATTCACTGTATCACAATTCCAGTGGGTCAGAAGTTTACATACACTAAGTTGACTGTGCCTTTAAACAGCTTGGAACATTCCAGAAAAGTATGTCATGGCTTCAGAAGCTTCTGACAGGCTAATTGACATCATTTGAGTCAATTGGAGGTGTACCTGTGGATGTATTTCAAGGCCTACATTCAAACTCAGTGCCCCTTTGCTTGCCGTCATGGGAAAATCAAAAATCATCCAAGACCTCAGTAAAAATGTTGTTCCCTCTACAAGTCTTTTTCATCCTTGGGAGCAATTTCCAAACGCCTGAAAGTACCACGTTCATCTGTACAAACAATATTATGCAAGTACTGGTGCACTTCACAAAATAGATGGCATCATGAGGAAGGAAAATGATGTGGACATATTGAAGCAACATCTCAAGACATCAGTCAGGAAGTTAAAGCTTGGTAGCAAATGGGTCTTACAAATGGACAATGACCCTAAGCATACTGAAAGATGTGTGCGAGCAAGGAGGGCTACAAACCTGACTCAGTTACACCAGCTGTTTCAGGAGGAATGGGACAGAATTCACCCAACTTATTGTGGGAAGCTTGTGGAAGGTTACCTTAAACGTTTGACCCAAGTTAAACAATTTAAAGGCAATGCTACCAAATACTAATTGAGGGTATGTAAACTTCTGACCCACTGGGAATGTGATGTTCCAAATAAAAGCTGAAATAAATCATTCTCTACTATTATTCTGACATTTCACATTCTTAAAATAAAGTGGTGATCCTAACTGACCTGAGACGGGGAATTTTTACTAGGACGAGATGTCAGGAACTGTGTTTAAATGTATTTAGTTAAGGTGTATGTAAACTTCTGACTTCAACTGTGGGTGCAGTGACATGGTGTTTTACAAGGTCAGCCATAGTAGGTCAGCACACCCAGGAGCAATTTAGGATTAAGTGCATTGCTCATGGGCACAGCAACAGATTTTCACCTTGTCAGCTAGGGTATTCAAACCAACAACCTTTCAGTTACTGGCCCAACACCCTAACAGCTAGGCTACTTGCCACCCTAAATGTACAAACTGCTGTTTCCAAACGCTAACGTGTGGCACAATTCCCATTCAAGTCCTGGTACCGATATTAGAATTTTTCACAGATTCTGTTCAAATAATCGGTAAGTGATTTTGTTGAGCTTCACAATCAATTTTAGGTTCTTCGTATGATTTGGAAATGATGCTCTAAATATGCTAATATCGGACTTGAATGGAATTTGTGCCACAAATGCTTGAACGTTTCAATTTGGAAACAGTGCCAGGGAAAGTAGGAGTTGTGATTTGTTTTCTGTTACCGCAGTTATACTACCGATATAGTATAAATATTAAATTGCTGTGCAATGTTGTTGATCTGCATTGGTTTGAATACAGGCCTTTAGTCCTCATTTTGCAGCATGGCATATTTTGGCTTCTGTTAGATCAGATCTAGCATCTGCATACATTATTTGGAAACTATCCTAAAGGCGAATATAATTAAATTCAGAAATACCTTTTAAACTGCACAGATTTTATACTTAGTGTATTTGGATCAATGACTGATATCTAATTTAAATAATTCAGAGAATAACTTCATATTTTTTTTTACTGATAATTTTAGGGTAGGTGGCTAAAGTGTTTTTTTTTACCAAAAGGCTGATTTGACTTTTCCAAGAATGAAGAATCCCTTTAAGTTTACTCATGACCAAATATCCATGCCATGGACCTGTTCTCCTTTAATACCTTGTTGAAAAAGTTGACATGTTCAGCTTTTTCACTGTTTATTTTTCCTTCTTACTTTTTGTTCCATGACTAAAGTCACTTTTCTACACCTTTGACCTTTTCAGTTGACCTTTGCCCCTTACCCGTGTTTCCCTTTTATTGTGCAACCATCTTAAGCTAAACATTTCAAGTCCCCACCCCTTTTCGCTTCGTTTCTGCCCAATGCCCAGTGAGTTGCTTTTGAATGTCCTTATTTTTGGTCTAGTTGTGACAAACATGAAGCATCCTCTTTCTAATTTCCCCAGCACCCTTTGAGAAAGAGACAGAGAGAAAGGGGGCAGTGTGTCAAGGTTAAAATAGGTTTTTTTGTGTTTTTATATTATTTTTTATTTCTATTCATTTTAAGATTGACAAGGTAGTTTGTTTTCAGATCTGATTTACACATTTTTATTTAGTATAAGTTTTATGAAAAAAAAACAAGTTTTTATTTCATTTTTATATTATTTAGTTTTAGTGTCCGGGACAGAAAGTTTGCCTATGTGTGGGTGACTTGGAGCCATTTATGTGTTTTTGCTTTTCTGGGGATGTCACATCTTGCCACTCTGGGGCAGTAATGCATAAGGGAATTTGTCAGGTCATAGGGTAGGTTTAAAGGTAGACTCAGTGAGATGCACAAAGTAAACAGTAGTAGTGGGTCAATGTCCACAGTAAGAGGCTAAACTTCTCCACTCTCTTGGTCCCGGAGCTACCGTGTTGTAGCAGCGTGAAGTGCACCCTTTCACCTGCGCAGATACTGTGTGACTGTGAGAGTCTTGTCATGCTCAACTCATTGGGTGGGTTCGAGTAGTAACGCTAATGAAGGCAACTAAACGAAAGTCGAGGAGTGAAGTCGGGGAAAGTGCATCTGCGACAGTCAAAAGTCGGACACTGTAGGGGTTTTCCAACCGACAAGGCAGTGTCAACATAGCTGCTATTGTTTATAAAGGTCGTTCTTTATAAATGTAGAAATAAACTCACACTCACAAACTGAAAACATAATGTGTGTACAATTAATTGGTTAGAGAGAGGTCTCGAATATAATTGTATTCGTATCCCCTGTTCTGCCTGTAGCTTTAGAATTGAGGCTGTTACGGTTTCAGTCACATCTTTGGTCACATGGGTCAACCAAAAACACCCTAAATATTGGTTGACAAATACTGACTCTCACTAACCAGGCGTTGGCTGCATGGTGCAGTTGGTGAGAAGCAACTGTAGTGACTTGAAGGCGACTTCATCCAAAACGGCCTGACCTGATCACATGGTTTTTGTCACGTTCATGCAGTCAACATGTAGGCACAAGTTGGAAAATGTTTATTCCCATTTTGCAAGACACTTTGAAAGGCAGTGACCAACGATGGTCACCGACTAGACAAAATATATCTGCTCGAACTTGCCCAATATCTGCTTTGCTGCTCTTGGCAACATCATCTTGTTGAGTCTACCTTTAAATTATAAAGTCAATGGGCATGTTCGAGCAGGTCACTTTTGTCAAATCGGTCACCGCCTTTCAAAGTGTGTTGCATTATGGAGATACAGTCGACATGTAGGCGCAAGTATTTACAAAAACCATGTGATCAAAGGTCATGAAGTTGTGCCTGCAAGTTTCTGCAGTTGCTCTTCACCAACTTCATCCTGCAGCCATGGCTTACATTGTGGGAGGTTCTATAATCAACCAATCATTAGGGTTTTCTTGTTTGACTCATGCAAATGTGATCAAAGACATGGGCCCAATCCCTAATAGACCCCTAAACCCTATGCCTTTTGCACTTGTGGAGATCTGAGAGGATTTGACAGTTGTAAGAAATATGGTAATAGCCCTCTGATAGGCTATGTGGAAGTTTCACCATCTTGCTTATACACACACATACATACAGACACACACACACACACACACTACATACACGCGCACACATGCATACTGACGCTACATACACACACACACACACACACGTTCATACTCACCACATACACTGCTGCTACTGTCTATCTATCCTATTGCCTAGTCACTACACCCCTACTATATGTATATAGCTACGTCAATTACCTCGTACCCCTGCACATCGACTCGGCACTGGTACTCCCTCTATATAGCCATGTTTAAAAAAAATGTTATTGTTATTCGCAGTGTATTTATTCCTTGTCACTTACTTTAGTTTGTGATTGTGTCTGGATAGATACAAATGAATATGATATTTGAGTCTCTTTCTCCCTCACTAATTGATTGTAAAATGTACACGCATATTATTTCAGTTTGTGAGTGTGTGATATGGGGGTACTTTTATAAACAATGGCAATACTACCATTTTGATCAGAGCTTTGCTGTTGGAAAACCACATTAGTGTCCGACTTTTGGCTGTTGCACCCGATTTCACTCCTCAACTTTCATTTACAGTCAGTTGCTTGAGCCTTATCATTCAAACGCGTCCAATCTCAATAGGATGTGCCAGATTCAGAAGCTTGAAAATCCCATTTGAAAAATAATTAGAAAACCCCATTTGAATTTTACCCAACAAATGTTTATTTTTTATTTTTTAAACTGAACATGTTATGTTTGTTTTTTTATAAAAATTATTTTTCGTTTTAGTTTCAGTTGTATACTGAACAAAAATATACAAGCAACATGTAGTGTTGGACTCATGATTTCTGAAATTAAACACCCCGGAAATGTTCCACAGTCACAAAAAGCGTATTTCTATCAAATGTCCAGATTTGATTACATCCCTGTTAGTGAGTATTTCTCCTTTTCCAAGGTAACCCGTCCACCTGACAGGTGTGGCATATCAAGAATCTGATTAAACGGCATGAACATTACACAGATGCACCTTGTGCTGGGGACAATAAAAGCCCACTCTAAAATGTGCAGATTTGTCACACAACACAATGCCACAGATATCTCATTTTTGTTTGGCATGCTGACTGTAGGAATGTCCACCAGAGTTTTTGCCAGATAATTGAATGTTAATTTCTCTACCATAAACCGCCTCCAACATCGTTTTAGAGAATTTGGCTGTACATCCAACCGACCTCAGGCCACGTGTAACCACACCAGCCCAGGACCTCCATATCTGGCGTCATCTGCACCTGAGACCAGCAAACCGGACAGCTGATGTAACTGAGTATTTCTGTTTGTAATAAAGCTCTTTTTTGGGCAAAAACTCATTATGATTGGCTGGCCTTGCTCCCCAGGGGGTGGGACAGTCTCTCAAGTGGGTGGGCCTGTGCCCTCCCATGCCCACCCATGGCTATGCCCCTGCCCAGTCATGTGAAATACATAGATTAAGGCGTAATGAATTTACTTCAGTTGACTTATTTCCCTATTTGAACTGTAACTCAGTAAAATCATTGAAATTGTTGCATGTTGTGTTTACATTTTTGTTCGGTATAGTTAATAGTTAACTATAATAACCTAATAGGGTGTCATGGTGCGAGAGGTCAAAGGGCAAATCCAGTAATTATAGGACAGAGATTTCTCATACATGTCAGCCAGCTCTGCATGGTGACTCACCGACAACGATATGTGAAGGCGTGGACAGTATATTAGCTAGCAGATGCTACTAGTATCTAGCATCGCTTGCCACCGCTGCTAATGCTAACAGCCCTTGCAAATGCATTTGTTTTGACAGTATTGCCAAACATAACAAACTGTACACACAAAATCCAAACACCATTCATACATGGAGTTTTCCTCTTTGTTCAGTGACCTTAACTAGTTGTGGTTGTGGTGGTTTAGTATCTTGCTTCTTGAATAATCACTTTACAGTACCCAACCTCTGCCTCATCCCAGAATCCCCAGCTAACCTCCTTCTGCTCTCCTATATCTACCTCTATCTCTCTAACGCTTGTGGTGGAACTGTGACGTGACTGTGTCTGTCGTGGCTTTGAAATGTGGAGCTAGAGATTCTCATATGGCCTTGTATGTCTCTTAAACCCCTCTCTCTTCTTTTCTTGTCTTTCCTTCTCCCTTCCCTTCACTGTGCAGTATTCCCAAATGAGGGACGAAGTGTTCAAGTCCAACCTGGTGTGCGCCTTCATCGTGCTCATCTTCATCACGGCCATTCAGAGCCTGCTGCCTTCTGCCAGGTAATAGAGGGACAGCTGTAGGATTGCAGAATTCCGGTAATATTCCTAAAGTTTCCAGGAATTGTTCAACCTGGATTTCTAGAAAACCTGGGCATTTTTGGAAAGTTACCAGAATATTGCAACACTGAACTCCTAGGGGTGGGGGAGAGGAAAGTGGATGAGGCCGACTCCTGATATATACACTTAGAATAAGGATAATACTTATAACTACACACTCATTTGAAGTGCACTACAGTTTTCCATTCCCAATTCAATAACATTTTTAATTGGTTTCGATAATGGCGTGCTCTAGTTTGTTTCACTGGTCTATTGTCATGGCAATGCGGTTGAGTAAGAATGAAGAGACAATGGCACATAGTCTTGACAGTCTCGAACTGTCAGGAGTCGTCTATAGTTCAATCAAATCCCATAATGTGATTAATGCTTTCCCACCTTCAACGTTGCTGCAAACGATCACATCACCAACTCTTTTCACTGTTTTCACCAGTATTTATTTGAAACATTATACTGTCGCCATACATTTTTCAGCGGCCTTAGTGTTATTGTCCAGGGCTGCGATTGGATCACTTTATCTACCTTCCATTGCTCATGTCTGCAGGATGGTTACCATGGTGATCCAGTTTTCCGTGCTCATCGTCCTGCACTCATTCCTAGTCCTGGTGACCACGGCGGAGGACTACAAGTGCCTGCCGTTGGTCCTGCGAAAGTCCTGCTGCTGGATCAATGAGACCTACATGGCCCGCAACGTCATCGTCTTTGTCTCCATCCTCATCAACTTCCTGGCGGCCATGATCAACATTGTGAGTTAAGCCAGACATTTACACAGCAGATGTGCATAAAGATGGTGGCCTGCCTCCATTCTCTAACCACAAATGCCTGTTTCCTAAGTTAGGTTTATTGTAGCTTGCTCTCCGTACAGTTGTGGCCAAATATATTGGCACATTTGCAATTTACTTAAATAATTCTCTATTCTCAAATAAGTAAAAAAAAAAAAAGTCAAATAAAATAAAATGTTCTTTGTCACACGCGCCGAATACAACAGATGTAACCTTAACGTGAAATGCTTACTTACAAGTCCTTAACCAACAATGCAGTTCAAGAAAGAGTTAAGAAAATATTTACAAAATAAAAAATAAATAAAAATAAAAAGTAACTCAAACAATAACTCGAACAATAAAGATGCATATATATATATATATAAATATATATATATACAGTGGAAGTCGGAGGTTTACATACGCCAAATACATTTAAACTCAGTTTTTTCACAGTTCCTGACATTTAATCCTGGTAAAAAGTCCCTGTCTTAGGTCATGTCAGAATAATAGTAGAGAGAATGATTTATTTGTGACCCCTGTGATATGGAGTATTGGGACCACGGTATGACAAGTCGGGACCCAAGAACCTGACTCCAGCATGGGTCCCACTTTATGTTCCATGATCAGCCCATTCTCAAGTGCTACAATGGGGACACTCCTCTAAATTAACTGGGCATCCAGGGGTTAATCAGACACCGTAGCGGTTTTCTTCCGCTGAAGGAGAGGAGGACCAAAATGCAGCGTGGTTAGTGTTCAACATCTTTAATATCGACGATAAACGAGAACACTAGAGTACAACAAAAGTGAAAACCGAAACAGTCCTATCTGGTGCAATCACAAAAAGTCAGAAGACAATCACCCACAAAATACCCACAGAATATGGCTGCCTAAATATGGTTCCTAATCAGAGACAATGATAGACAGCTGCCTCTAATTGAGAACCAATCTAGGCAACCATAGACCTACAAACTACCTAGAAAGGAAACAGCCCAATAAACATACAAAAACCCTAGACCAGACAAAACACATATAAATCCCCCATGTCACACCTTGACCTAACCAAAATAATAATAATAACGCCAGGGCGTGACACACTGGAGTTCCTGAGGCAGAAATTCTGGAGGCCCAACTTGATTGAGGATGTAAGATCCTGTTCTACCTGTGCCCAAAGCAAGTCCTCATTACAGCGACCGACTGGATTGCTCCAACCTCTGCCCATCCCGAGCCGGCCCTGGTCCCACCTGTCCGTAGACTTTATCACAGTGTTACCTCCATCCCAAGAGCTTACCACTATTCTGGTGGTCATGGATCGGTTCCCCATTTCCTCGCCTTACCCAAGTTTCCCTCAGCGAAGGATACCGCTGATCTCATTATTACCCATGTCTTTCGACTACACAGACTTCCCCAGGACATTTTCTCAGATTGTGTGCCCCAGTTCGTCACACAGTATTGGAAGGCCTTCTGCTCATTGTTGGGGGCGTCATTGAGTCTCTCCTCAGTGTTCTCATGGTTAAACTGAACAAGCCAATAAAGAGCTGGAGAACTTCCTCCGCTGTTTCGTCTCCACTCAGGCCAGCAACTGGAGCAAGTTCTCGTCTGGGCGGAATATGCACATAGCACACTGCCGAACTCGTCCCCTGGACTGTCGCCATTCGAGTGTGAGTTCGGCCTCTTCCTGAACAAGAGGCAGACACGGAGGTGCCATCAGCCGAGGCGTTAATTCGACAATGTCACCGCACCTGGATCAGAGCGCGATCCTCCTAGCTCCACTCTTCTGCCTGACACCAACGCCAGGCAAACCGGCACCAAAGGCCTGTTTGGCTCCTCCGACTGGGTCAACAGGTGTGGCTCTCCACCCGTGATCTTCCCTTAAGGGTGGACTCGCAGAAGCTTGCTCCACGCTACATAGGACCATTCAAGATCCTGAGTCGCATCAACCCGGTCACCTATCGTCTCCAGCTTCCCAGGTCTATGAGGGTCTGCCCATCCTTTCCTGTCTCAAGATGGTAAGGATCAGTCCCTTCTCTCCCCCCACACCTGCCCCTCAGCCCCCTCGACTTGTGGATGGCCGCACAGCCTACACTGTCCGGCATCTGTTGGAGGCTCGTCAGGTTCGAGGCACCAAGCAGTACCTGGTGGACTGGGAGCGCTACAGTTCTGAGGAGCGGGCTTTGGTGCCTGCCCGGGACAAACTGGATCCGGGACTTGTTTGGGACTTCAACAAACTACATGGTGGTCATCCTGGCTCCACTCCTGGAGCTGCTCCTAGAAGGGGTGGTACTGTCATGGTTCCACCTGTCACCAGAGGGCGGCAGAGACTGTCCTAGAGACATTAACGACACTCAGGTGTGTCCTATTACTCATTATGATATCCCTTTTTAAAAGAGGTGTGTTTTTTCTGGTTTCCTTTGCAGTAGCTTGAATTGTTTACCATGTGTGTTTGTTTCCTGAGTGAGTTTGAGACTTAGTGTTTTTTTGTTTGTTTTTTCAGTGTACTGTGATCCTGAAGCTACTTTATCAGTAAAGTATTTATGTTTATCCTTAAGCACTGATTCCTTGCCTGGTCTCTTCTCTACACCTGTGTCCAACCTCACAACGTCACAGCTTTACAGCACAGTCAGAGCTGATTTGGTAAGGGGTTCTCAATGGTATTGGGCCAGTTCAATTCTACGAATGGTTCTTTGCCCAGCAATAGATTCACAGCTGACCCTACTGACCCCAATTTATCTTCTGCAGGCAATGTTCTTCCCTTTTCAGGATCAGAGCAACATTGCTTGCAAGTCATTACTTCCATCAAAGCTTGTGAAATACTCATCATTAGTCTGCGAGGTTGCAAGGTCTACATACTGTATGCTTTTAGCACATACAGCCTGGAGGCACACAACAGTGAACTTATTGAGAAAGTTTTGTAGCTGTAGAATAAAGAAAAGCAGCATGAACATGGTGAAATAGGGAAAGCAGGACAACTAATACATTCTGCTGTTTACTCATTTTCCTTGCTCTTATCAATTTATAAATTAATTTTTACTAGGATTAAATATAAGGAATTGTGAAAAACTGAGTTTAAATGTATTTAGCTTAGGTGTATGTAAACTTCCGACTTCAACTGTAGGTGGCTTGCTACAGACACTTGACTGGTGACCACATATCAAGCCATGCATGTTTGGATATCTCCGTAATCTCCGTACAGGGCAAGCTGGGAAAAAAGGCACAACCGGGTGCCTGTGAGCTCCAATCAGGGCTGACCAGGATGGGGTAGGGATGTGGGTGGTGAACTTGACAATGTCGCGATGACTTGTGGGCAGTGTGTTCCTAACAACAATGACAATGGTATATAAAATATATATACTTGATGAGTGGTAGGGCAGGTGCTCATGCTCTCTGCACGTGCCTGAATTTGAGTATTCATTCACTGATCGAGTATGCATACACTGATTATTTATAGTGACAATAATGTACAACACTGATCTCTCTCTATTCCTCTCTTGCAGCTGTGGTGTGATTTTGACAAGTCCAGCACCTTCAGCAACCAGACCTTCAACACATCCACCCCCATCCCTGACATCTGCTTCTACCCTGAGGTAACTGTACTAGACAGTAATACTTTACATTAAGTTGGTTTTATACCTATGTAGTAACACTAACTACAGTACTAACAATATGGTATTAACATGGCATTATTTAGCATTTCAGGGGAACACTTCACAGGGTGAAACTAAGATAACAACATGTTATCCAGCCACGTAGGCACATGTGTGCCTGGGCCCACCCACTGGCGAGCCCCTCTACTTGCCAATATTCCAAACGGGACATTATTAGAATTTTTACCGAAACATGCAAACAACCTCAGATAGAATTCATAGCTAGCAGTGCATCTGGAAAGTCTGGTGGACAAATTTGGGTTAGGCGGATGCCAAGAGAACCCTACCTGTCTGAATGCTTAGTGCCAGCTGTACAGTTAGGAGTAATGGACTGGGGCTGTTTGTCATGGTTCGAGTTAGGCCCCTTAGTTCTAGTGAAGGGAAATCTTAACTCTACAGCATACAATGACATTCTAGACGATTCTGTGCTTCCAACTTTGTGGCAACAGTTTGGGGAAGGCCCATTCCTGTTTCAGCATGACAATGCCCACGTGCACAAAGCTATGTCCATACAGAATGGTTTGTCAAAATCAGTGTGGACGAACTTGACTGGACTGCACAGAGCCCTGACCTCAACCATTGAACACTTTTGAGATGAATTTGAACACTGAATGCAAGTCAGGCCTAATCAGTGCCTGACTTCACTAATGCTCTTGTGGCTGAATGGAAGCAAGTACCCGCAGCAATGTTCCAAAAATATTGTGGAAAGCATTCCCGGAAGAGCGGAGGCTGTTATAGCAGCAAATGGGGGACCAACTCCATATTTTAATGCCCATGATTTTGGAATGACATGTTCAACGAGCATGTTTCCACATACTTTTGGTCATGTAGTGTATATCTTCTCATCACTCAAGTCCGTGGCTTGCGTCAATGCCATTTCAACTCAGGAAATGAATAGGACTTTAATTCACAACATTGAAATCAAAATCCCAATATAAATGAATTGGCAATTTCCAGCTCATTAAATAAAATAATTTAATTTCCTGAACTTAACTGTTTTTGTGCCCTTCTACTGTATAATGTTCATAAAATGGGGAATCTGGGACAGCTGAAAGGAAGGGTAGGAGAATTCATACAGCTATTAACATAGCCGTGGGAAATAGGGGTGCTAAGGGTGCTGAAGCACCCCTGGAGAATCGGAATGAAAAAATTACAATAATATAATAAATACAGTGGCTTGCGAAAGTGTTCACCCCCTTGGCATTTTTCCTATTTTGTTGCCTTACAACCTGGAATTAAAATATACATTTTTGGGGGGGTTTGTATCATTTGATTTACAGAACATGCCTACCACTTTGAAGATGCAAAATATTTTTTGCTGTGAAATAAACAAGAACTAAGACAAAAAAACAGAACTTGAGCGTGCATAACTATTCACCCCCCCAAATCAATACTTTCTATAGCCACCTTTTGCAGCAATTACAGCTGCAAGTCTCTTGGGGTATGTCTCTATAAGCTTGGCACATCTAGTCACTGGGATCTTTGCCCATTCTTCAAGGCAAAACTGCTCCAGCTCCTTCAAGTTGGATGGGTTCCGCTGGTTTACAGAAATTTTAAGTCATACCACAGATTCTCAATTGGAATGAGGTCTGGGCATTGACTAGGCCATTACAAGACATTTAAATATTTCCCCTTAAACCATGTGAGTGTTGCTTTAACAGTATGCTTTGTGTCATTGTCCTGCTGGAAGGTGAACCTCCGTCCCAGTTTCAAATCTCTGGAAGACTGAAAAAGGTTTCCCTCAAGAATTTCCCTGTAGTTAGCGTCATCCATCATTCCTTCAATTCTGACCTGTTTCCCAGTTCCTGCCGATTAAAAACATCCCCACAGCATGATGCTGCCACCACCATGTTTCACTGTGGGGATGGGATTCTCGGGGTGATGCGAGGTGCTGGGTTTGCACCAGATATTTTCCTTGATGGCCAAAAAGCTCAATTTTAGTCTTATCTGACCAGAGTACCTTCTTCCTTATGTTTGGGGAGTCTCCCACATGCCTTTTGGCGAACACCAAACGTGTTTGCTTATTTTTTTCTTTAAGCAATGCCTTTTCTTCTGGCCACTCTGTCGTAAAGCCCAGCTCTGTGGAGTGTGCGGTTTAAAGTTGTTCTATGGACAGATACTCCAATCTCTGCTGTGAGCTTTGCAGCTCCTTTAGGGTTATCTTTGGTCTCTTTGTTGCCTCTCTGATTAATGTCCTCCTTGCCTGGTCCGTGAGTTTTGGTGGGCGGCCCTCTCTTGACAGGTTTGTTGTGGTGCTAAATTCTTTCAATTTTTTTAATAATGGATCTAGTTTCTGAATGGTTTATATAACCCAACCCTGATCTGTATTTCTCCACAACTTTGTCCCTGACCTATTTGTAGAGCTCCTAGGTCTTCATGGTGATGCTTGCTTGGTGATGCCCATTGCTTAGTGATGTTGCAGACTCCGGGGCCTTTCAGAACAGGTGTATATATACTGAGATTATGTGACAGATCATGTGACACTTAGATTGCACACAGGTGGACTTTATTTAACTAATTATGTGACTTCTGAAGGTAATTGGTTGCATCAGATCTTATTTGTTTTTTAAACAAGTAATTTTTTTCATTTCACTTCACCAATTTGGACTATTTTGTGTATGTTCATTACATGAAATCTAAATATAAATCCATTTAAATTGCAGGTTGTAATGCAACAAAGTAAGGAAAAAGCCAAGGGGGATGAATACTTTTGCAACGCACTGTATATATCGTTTGATTATATATTTGTTTTAGTTACAAAAGTATTGCACTGGGCATTTTACTAGTCCTGCAAATGTTTTTTATCTCAGCACCCCAACCACCAAACATCTACCCTCGGCTATGGCTGTTTACAAACAATGGAGTAAAACGTGCTTATATTTTGGCCTTTGAGGTGCAGTACAACATCACAAACTAAGCTCATGTGGCATTTATAGTTATATTCTTCAAGAACAAATGGCTATATAAAATGTATTTAAAAGTCCAAAAATGTATGTACCAATTCCAGATTACCCCTGTAAGTGTTGTGTGTGTCAATGTTTTCCTCCACAGTATTTTGTGTTCACGGGGGTGCTCGCCATGGTGACGTGCGCGGTGTTCCTGCGACTGAACTCGGTCCTAAAGCTCGCTGTGCTCCTGGTCATGATTGCTATCTACTCCCTACTCACTGAAGCCTTCTACACCTCCCTGTTTTTACGCTACGACTATGTCCACCACAACACAGAGTGAGTGATGTAACATTACAGTGTATCTTAACACCAAATTCCTTCAATTGTTTGCTCCCAAATATAGGCATTATCTACAATAATTTAGTCTATTAAGATTGTGCGTACCTTTCCCAATCATTTGGGAATTTGTTATACAGTACGTAGATGGATACACGACAAATGTCGTGGTACTTGGTACTTATCTTGACATTAGACTGCTTTTGATGGCCCCACAGGGAGCTAGTGTTTTAGCACAAGCTCGCTACCCTTTTCTCTCTGTTTCTTTGTCTTACATTAGCCATTGAAACTACTGTTAGTGACTTTCACTGTGGCTGTATTAACCAGTCGCACGGCTGGGAAGTGAGCGGAATTAGATTCCCATCTCAATGCCGCCTGTACTATTTCATTGCATGTTGGTCAACTAACCCCACAATAGCTGTGTTAATGACAGGTTTCAAGCCTGACATCAAAGCAGACGTACAAATTCCTACATTTTGATCGTATCTATCCCTCATTGTCAGATTAGTACATAATGCATCATCCATCCGATCCACATAATCACACATTCCTTCTTTTGGAACCTGTGTACAGTTACAAATTTTACTCACACTCGAAACAATATATTTCCACCTGTGGTTAAGAATCCCTCAATTTCGTAATTTGCTATCCCCGAGTCACATGCTTCGTGCACAGAGGACCAAGCCGACATTCGATGTTCCTGTGCGAGTGTTGGCAACACGGCTCCTGGCAAAGCAAGTATTCAATATGATCGTAATCACCAGCATGAAACCACCAAATTCAATCCTCTTTCCTCAGGAAACTGATAAATCCCTCTTTTAGTGGATCCTGTGCCTCTTTCATAATATTATGCATTTCACTCAGTGGCTGATGATGCTGAATTTTGATCTGTACTTGGGGATATGCATCATCGGGAATAGGGTTTTATTCCCATGGTACTATTTCCCCGGATAAAATGTAACCGTGTGTCCGTACTGGGCGCACATTTCTATGATAACCTAAATCATGCTGATCCACTATCCAGTAAGGGACTACTATATCTGCACATGTCCTCTGCCTCTCACAAAACATACGGCTCTTTTTTTCTCTATAAGAGAGAGGTATAATGGTGGCTTCCAGATGTGACCTGTTGTCACCTTATAGGGACGAACGGCGGAGGAGTGGCAACTCCTCCACATATTTTGATCCTGTTGAAGCCCTGAGTTGTTTTTATTTGTTTTTGTCTGTCCTCAAGGAATTCCTCTTATTCCTGGTTTAGGTTTTGACTCTTTTCAAGCGCAATTGCCAATTCCTGCTTTTATTAATTTAATATATGGTCATTTCCTTCAGATACGCCCAGTTTTTTTATTCGACGCCTCTTTCTTGTCTACCGCCTGTACCATTTTACCTCGCAAGTCTCCATTTTTCACTTTTTCCATCTTTATCCACTGCTGATAAATTGGCCAGCATCCCGGAGTTGCCTCTGCACTGTTGACGTTGAGACTGGTGTTTTGCGGTATTATTTAAGGAAGCTGCCAGTTCAGGACTTGTAAGGCCTCTGTTTCTCGAAATAGACACTCTAATGTACTTGTCTTTTTGCTCAGTAGTGCACCGGGGCCTCTCACTCCTCTTTCTATTCTGGTTAGAGCCAGTTTGCGCTGTTCTGTGAAGAGAGTAGTACACAGTGTTGATGAGATCTTCAGTTTATTGGCAATTCCTTGCATGGAATAGCTTTAATTTCTCAGAACAATAATAGACTGATGAGTTTCAGAAAAGTCCTTTGTTTCTGGCCATTTTGAGACTGTATTCGAACCCACAAGTGCTAGTCTAAAGAAGTCAATTTTTTTGTTTCTTTAATCAGCACAACAGTTTTCAGCTGTGCTGACATAATTGCAAAAGGGTTTGCTAATGATCAATTAGCATTTTAAAATGATAAACTTAGATTAGCTAACACAACGTGCCATTGGAACACAGGAGTGATGGTTGCTGATATTGGGCCTCTGTACGCCTATGTAGATATTCCATTCAAAATCAGCCGTTTCCAGCTAAAATAGTCATTTACAACATCAACAGTTTCTATTCTCATCAATTTAATGTTATTTTAATGGACAAAAAATTTGCTTTTCTTTCAAAAACAAGGACATTTCTAAATGACCCCAAACTTTTGAGCGGGTTGCCAGTTGCCCAACCTTGCTCCTGGTGTCTCCACTCTACATCTGCTAGTTAGTGGAGTAACACACTCATACATCTTTTTATTTTCCAAGAGGCCATTTAGTCTGCGACAGCAGGCTACAAGCTCCCTTCTAAATGACTCTCAGACATTGAGTTAAATCTTTTTCCACTTCTTCCAAGTATTTGTCCGTAAAACACTGAAGCTCTACTATGGCATGGTGGCATCTCAGAAACTTTGAATATCTCAAAATAGACGCCTTACATACAATATTTTGATCTTTGACTGTTGATGTGCTCCACGAACTCCTGTCACGAGCTCCGATCCCTCCTGCGCCTTAACCTGTTGTTTCGGCCTGTTGTTTCCAAAGTTTTTATTTGTTTGAATTTATTTTGTTCATAAGTGTTTGTGTCAACACCCGCTACCAACTAGCTCGGTTGCAATTGAGTCATATGTCCGAATGGCCTGTGCTTCCTGGATCTTGCCTGCCAAAGAAGTCGTCTCCACCTGCTTCTCCTCCTCCATCTTGTAGTGAAGTAGACAGAGAACAGCAAGAGGATTGTTTCAATCAGCGCTGGTCCCATGTCACAAGCCGTACAAACCAAAGGCAGTGGCATGCTGCTAAGCAAACTGGAGTGTCTGCAAGATGTTTGAAAGCAGATTGACATAAGAAAATTGAGTCTGTCATAGTTCATGTGGGATTCAACTACATTATGAAGGGCAGCTCAGAACAGCTGAAGATGGATTTTCAAGAACTGATTGGGTCTCTGCTTGACACCAACAAATTCCCCATAATATCTGGCCTGTGACCTCCCTAAATTGTGGCATTCATCGTTTCAGCAGACCTTTTACCCTCCATAACTGGCTACAAGACTATTGCAACTCTGTGGGTGTAACATTTAATAACAATTTTGATACCTTCTGGAAACAAAGCTCATATTATACGGAGGATGGGATCCACCCAAATAATTTGGGTTCCTGGATCCTTTCACAGCATTATAAGGCTGCGTTGAGACAATGACTTATCAATGACCCAAGCCCAGCTCAGTTAATCCCTTCCATTGTGTTGCTGAGTTGTCACAATGCTTCAGCAAATGTATATTATCCCAGGGGCATTGGAAGATGCAATGTAAGTAACCTAATTTATGTACCTCTTACTTCCCTGAATGTCTCTTCTGATCCTATAGCTATTGTATGCAGTAATCATGTGAACCAGAGTTATACTGTTAGCATTGAGGCGGTGTGCCCTAGTAGGATGTCCACTGTGTGCAGCTCACACTGCACTAACATAAATAACATGAGAATGTCTGCTACATTTCCCAGTAATGCAATGAAAAAAATCAGGTATGCCAGAAAAGTGCTGAAAATAGCCCACGTTAACATACAGCTTAAGAAACAAGGTTTTTGAAATCAATAATTTGCTAGCAACAGATAACATTCATATTCTGACAATCTCTGAAATGCACTTAGATAATACCTTTGATGATAGTGGTAGCAATACATAGTTATACCATCTACAGAAAAGACAGACATGCCAAAGGTGGAGGTGTTGCTGTTTATATTCAGAACCACATTCCTGTAAAGATTAGAGAGGATCTCATGTTAAATACTGTTGAAGTAATATGGCTACAGATTCATCTGCCTCACCTAAAGCCCATTATTGTGGGAAATTGCTATAAACCAACAAGTGCTAACAGTCACTATCTGGATAGCATTTGTGAAATTTGCATTTGTGAAATGCTTGATAATATATGTGAAAGCAACAGAGAGGTACATTTTAAAGTTTCAAACTCTAACTAGTACCTGCAACCTTGTTCAGGTTATCAGTCACCTACCATGGTAGTTACAAACAGCACAGGAATGAAATCATCAACATGTATTGGTCAGATCTTTACTAATGTTGCAGAAATTTGCTTTAAAGTAGTATCCAAACCCATCGGATGTAGTGATCACATTATAGTAGCCTTATCTAGGAGGCCCAAAGGCTGGGCCTAATATAGTGTATAAGAGGTCATACAATAAGTTTTGTAGTGATTATTAAGTTGATGATGTAAAAAATATTTGCTGGTCTGTAGTGTGTATTGGGGAGCAACCCAACACTGCACTTGACACATTTATGAAACAACTACTTATTCCAGTTACTAATAAGCATGCACCCATTAAGAAAATGACTGAAAAACTGTTAAATCCCCATGGAATGACGAGGAATTGAACAATTGTATGGTTGAGAGGGATAAGACAAAAGGAATGGCAAGTAAGTCTGGCTGCAGAACCTATTGGCAAACATACTGCAAATGCAGAAATCATGTGACTCAACGGAATAAAAAGGAAGAATCTACACAAACAAAGCATAAAGAATGATAGCAAAAACCTTTGGAGCACCTTAAATTACATTTTGGGTATAAAGGAAAACTCACCATCATTCATTGAATCAGATGGCTCATTCATCACAAAACCGACTGATATTTTAAATTGCTTTAATTATATTTTCATTAGCAAGATTAGCAAACTTAGGCATGACATGCTAGCAACAAACGCTGACACTACATATCCAAGTATAACTGATAAAATTATTAAAGACAATCATTGTCATTTTAAATTCTGTAAAGTAAGTGTGGAAGATGTGAAACAATTATTGTTGTCTATCAACTATGACAAGCCACCGGGGTCTGACAACTTGGATGGAAAATGACTGAGGATAATAGTGGATGATATTGCCACTAAGAGTTGACATATCTTCAATTTATGCTGACTAGCAAGTGTGTGCCCTCAGGCCTGGAGGGAAGCAAAAGTCATTCCTCTACCCAAGAATAGTAAAGCCCCCTTTACTGACTCAAATTGCTGACCAATCGGCCTTTTACCAACCCTTAGTAAACTTTTGTAAAAAGTGTGTTTGACCAGATACAATGCTATTTCCAGACTTTCAGACTTTACTTATAGGGAAGGACATTCAACAAGCACGGCAATACGCAAATTACTGATGATTGGCGAAGATAAATTGATGATAAAGAGATTGTGGGAGCTGTTTTGTTATTCTTAAGTGCGGCCTTTGACATTATCGATCATAGTCTGGTGATGGAAAAACACGTTATGGCTTTACACCCCCTTCTATATTGTGGACAAAGAGTTGCATGTCTAACAGTGTCATGTCTTGTTATGTCTGTTCCTGTCCTTTCTCTTCATTCTCTCTCTCTGCTGGTCTTTTTAGGTTACCTTCTCTGTCTCTCATCCCTCAGCTGTTCTACATTTCTCCTAACTAGCTCATTCTCTCTTTCCCCACCTGTTCTCTCTTCCCCCTCTGATTAGGTCTCTATTTCTTTCTCTGTTCCTGCTACTTTCAGTGTCTGATTCTTGTTTGTGTTTTTTGATGCCAGAAGCAAGCTGTCGTCTCGTTTGCTTCCACCTTGTCCTGTCCTGTCGGAGTCTGCATGGCAGGTGCAACCTGCATTATACTACGTTCTTTTGTTCCATTGACTACGTTGGAAGAGGATTTATGCCATTCCTGTTTTTATTAAAGAACTCTGTTTTCTGTTAAAACCGCGTTTGGGTCTTCACTCAAGTTCATAACAGAAGAATCAGACCAAGAATGGACCCAGCGGCTCCGGACCCTTTTCACTCCGCCGTCGAGATCCAGGGAGCGATGCTAGGCAGACACGAGGAGGAATTGTCTGCTGCTCAACATGCCGTTGAGACCCTGGCCGTCCAAGTCTCCGACCTCACAAGACGGGTTCACCAACTCCACCTCGATCCACCGCCCACTTCCAGGGTTTCCGAGTCTCCGGAGCCCAGGATCAACAACCCGCCGTGTTACTCTGGGGAGCCCACTGAGTGCCGCTCATTCCTCACTCAGTGTGATGTGGTGTTCTCTCTCCAGCCCAACACTTACTCCAGGAGCGCAGCCCGCATCGCCTACGTCATTTCTCTCCTTACCGGACGGGCGCGTGAGTGGGGCACGGCAGTCTGGGAGGCGAGGGCTGAGTGTATTAACCAGTATCAGGACTTTAAGGAGGAGATGATACGGGTTTTTGACCGTTCTGTTTTTGGCGAGGAGGCTTCCAGGGCCCTGTCTTCCCTATGTCAGGGGAATAGATCCATAACGGATTATTCTATTGAGTTTCGCACTCTCGCTGCCTCTAGTGACTGGAACGAGCCGGCTTTGCTCGCTCGTTTTCTGGAGGGTCTCCACGTCGAGGTTAAGGATGAGATCCTCTCCCGGGAGGTTCCTTCCAGTCTGGACTCCTTAATAGCTCTCGCTATTCGCATAGAGCGACGGTTTGATCTTCGTCGCCGAGCTCGTGGAAAGGAGCTCACGTTCTCCGTTGCTCCCCTCTCCACATCACTGCCACCTGCCGCATCACTGCCACCCTCCCCCGCCGGCTCGGATGCTGAGCCTATGCAGCTGGGGGTATTCGCATCTCGGCCAAGGAGAGGGAACGGAGAATCACCAATCGCCTCTGTCTCTACTGCGGCTCCGCTGGTCATTTTGTCACCTCATGTCCAGTAAAGGGCCAGAGTTCATCAGTAAGAGGAGGGCTACTGGTGAGCGCAACTACTCAGGCCTCTCCTTCTGGATCACGCACTACCTTTCCGGTCCATCTCCGCTGGCCCGGTTCATCTGCTTCCTGCAGTGCCTTGATAGACTCTGGGGCGGAGGGCTGTTTTATGGACGAGACCTGGGCTCGGGAACATGACATTCCTCTCAGACAGTTAGGGGAGCCCAGGGCCTTGTTCGCTTTAGATGGTAGTTCTCTCCCCAAGATTCAGCGTGAGACGCTGCCTTTAACCCTCACTGTCTCTGGTAATCATAGCGAAACCATTTCTTTTTTTAATTTTTCGTTCACCTTTTACACCTGTTGTTTTGGGTCATCCCTGGCTAGTGCGCCATAACCCTTCTATTAATTGGTCTAGTAATACTATCCTATCCTGGAATGTTTCTTGTCATGTAACCTGTTTAATGTCTGCTATCCCTCCTGTTTCCTCTGTCTCTTCTTCACAGGAGGAGCCTGGCGATTTGACAGGGGTGCCGGAGGAGTATCACGATCTGCGCACGGTGTTCAGTCGTTCCAAGGCCACTTCTCTCCCTCCACACCGGTCGTATGACTGTAGTATTGATCTCCTTCCGGGAACTACTCCCCCGGGGTAGATTATACTCTCTGTCGGCTCCCGAACGTAAGGCTCTCGAGGATTATTTGTCGGTTTCGCTCGACGCCGGTACCATAGTCTCCTCCTCCTCCCCCGCCGGCGCGGGGTTCTTTTTTGTTCAGAAGAAGGACGGGTCCCTGCGCCCATGCGTGGATTATCGAGGGCTGAATGACATAACAGTTAAGAATCGTTATCCGCTTCCTCTTATGTCTTCAGCCTTCGAGATCCTGCAGGGAGCCAGGTTTTTCACCAAATTGGACCTTCGTAACGCCTACCATCTCGTGCGCATCAGGGAGGGGGACGAGTGGAAGACGGCGTTTAACACTCCGTTAGGGCACTTTGAATACCGGGTTCTTCCTTTCGGCCTCGTTAACGCTCCAGCTGTCTTTCAGGCACTAGTTAACGACGTCCTGAGAGACATGCTGAACATTTTTGTTTTCGTTTACATGGATGATATCCTGATTTTTTCACCGTCTCTCTCGATTCATGTTCAGCACGTGCGACGCGTCCTCCAGCGCCTTTTGGAGAACTGTCTTTATGTGAAGGCTGAGAAGTGCACTTTTCATGCCGCCTCTGTCCCTTTTCTCGGTTCCGTTATTTCCGCTGAGGGCATTAAGATGGATCCCGCTAAGGTCCAGGCTGTCATTGATTGGCCCGTTCCTAAGTCACGCGTCGAGCTGCAGCGCTTTCTGGGCTTCGCTAATTTCTACCGTCGTTTCATCCGTAATTTCGGTCAGGTGGCAGCTCCTCTCACAGCCCTTACTTCTGTTAAGACGTGCTTTAAGTGGTCCGTTTCCGCCCAGGGAGCTTTTGATCTTCTTAAGAATCGTTTTACATCCGCACCTATTCTTGTTACACCTGACATCTCTAGACAGTTTGTTGTTGAGGTTGACGCGTCAGAGGTGGGCGTGGGAGCCATTCTTTCTCAGCGCTCTCTCTCTGACGGCAAGGTCCATCCTTGCGCGTTTTTCTCTCATCGCTTATCGCCGTCAGAACGTAACTATGATGTTGGTAATCGCGAACTGCTCGCCATCCGCTTAGCCCTAGGCGAATGGCGACAGTGGTTGGAGGGGGCGACCGTTCCTTTTGTCGTTTGGACTGACCATAGGAACCTTGAGTACATCCGTTCAGCCAAACGACTTAATGCGCGTCAGGCTCGTTGGGCTCTGTTTTTCGCTCGTTTCGAGTTTGTTATTTCTTATCGTCCGGGCTCAAAAAACACCAAACCTGATGCTTTATCTCGTCTCTTCAGTTCTTCTGAGGTCTCCACCGACCCCGATGGGATTCTCCCTGAGGGGCGTGTTGTCGGGTTGACTGTCTGGGGAATTGAGAGGCAGGTAAAGCAAGCACTCGCTCACACTCCGTCGCCGCGAGCTTGCCCTAGGAACCTTCTGTTCGTTCCCGTTCCTACTCGTCCGGCCGTTCTTCAGTGGGCCCACTCTGCCAAGTTAGCCGGCCACCCCGGCCTTCGGGGTACGCTCGCTTCCATTCGCCAGCGTTTCTGGTGGCCCACTCGGGAACGTGACGCGCGTCGATTTGTCGCCGCTTGTTCGGTCTGCGCGCAGACTAAATCTGGGAACTCTCCTCCTGCCGGCCGTCTCAGACCGCTTCCCATTCCCTCTCGACCGTGGTCTCACATCGCTTTAGATTTTATCACCGGACTGCCTTCATCAGCGGGGAAGACAGTTATTCTTACGGTTGTCGATAGATTCTCTAAGGCGGCTCATTTCATTCCTCTCGATAAGCTCCCTTCTGCTAAGGAGACGGCTCAGATCATTATCGAGAATGTTTTCCGAATTCATGGCCTTCCGTCTGACGTCGTTTCCGACAGAGGCCCGCAGTTCACGTCTCAATTTTGGAGGGAGTTTTGCCGTTTGATTGGGGCTTCCGTCAGTCTCTCGTCCGGCTTTCATCCCCAGTCTAACGGTCAAGCCGAACGGGCCAATCAGACTGTTGGTCGCATTTTACGCAGTCTTTCTTTTCGTAACCCTGCGTCTTGGTCAGAACAGCTCCCCTGGGCAGAGTACGCCCACAACTCGCTTCCCTCGTCTGCTACCGGTCTATCCCCTTTTCAGTGTAGCCTCGGGTACCAGCCTCCGCTGTTCTCATCTCAGCTCGCCGAGTCCTGCGTCCCCTCCGCTCAGGCTTTTGTCCAGCGTTGCGAGCGCACCTGGAAGGGGGTCAGGTCGGCACTTTGCCGTAATAGGGCGCAGACTGTGAGGGCCGCTAATAAGCGTAGGACCAAGAGTCCTAGATATTGTTGCGGTCAGAGAGTATGGCTCTCCACTCAGAACCTTCCCCTTAAGACAGCTTCTCGCAAGTTGGCCCCGCGGTTCATTGGTCCGTTCCGTATTTCCCAGGTCATTAATCCTGTCGCAGTGCGACTTCTTTCTCCGCGCTATCTTCGTCGCGTTCACCCGGTCTTCCATGTCTCCTGTGTTAAGCCCGTTCTTCGCGCCCCCGCTCGTCCCTCCCCCCTCCCCATCCTTGTCGAGGGCGCACCCATCTACAGGGTTCGTAAGATTTTGGACATGCGCCCTCGGGGCCGTGGTCATCAGTACCTAGTGGATTGGGAGGGGTACGGTCCTGAGGAGAGGAGTTGGGTTCCCTCTCGGGACGTGCTGGACCGTTCGCTGATCGATGATTTCCTCCGTTGCCGCCAGGTTTCCTCCTCGAGTGCGCCAGGAGGCGCTCGGTGAGTGGGGGTACTGTCATGTCTTGTTATGTCTGTTCCTGTCCTTTCTCTTCATTTCTCTCTCTGCTGGTCTTTTTAGGTTACCTTCTCTGTCTCTCATCCCTCAGCTGTTCTACATTTCTCCTAACTAGCTCATTCTCTCTTTCCCCACCTGTTCTCTCTTCCCCCTCTGATTAGGTCTCTATTTCTTTCTCTGTTCCTGCTACTTTCAGTGTCTGATTCTTGTTTGTGTTTTTTGATGCCAGAAGCAAGCTGTCGTCTCGTTTGCTTCCACCTTGTCCTGTCCTGTCGGAGTCTGCATGGCAGGTGCAACCTGCATTATACTACGTTCTTTTGTTCCATTGACTACGTTGGAAGAGGATTTATGCCATTCCTGTTTTTATTAAAGAACTCTGTTTTCTGTTAAAACCGCGTTTGGGTCTTCACTCAAGTTCATAACAAACAGAACACAGAGGGTGTTCTTTAACTTCTTATGGTATAGGGGACTGTTGCGTGCCACTTGGGGAAAAAAAACAGGGAAAATGCAGTGTGGCAAATCAAAAAATGATATAAAAATCAAACTTTCAATTAAAGCTACACTAGTTGTGAATCCAGCCAACATGTCAGATTTTAAAAAGGCTTTCCGGCGAAGAAGAAGCATAAGAAGCTATTATCTGATTACAGCACAATGTCAACAAAGAGAGTAGCATATTTCAACCCTGCAGGCGCTACACAAAACGCTGAAATAAAATATAAAACATGCATTACCTTTGACGAGCTTCTTTTGTTGGCACTCCAATATGTCCCATAAACATCGCAATTGGTCCTTAATTCCGTCCATATATATCCAAATGTCCATTTATTTGACGCGTTTGATCCAGAAAAAAACAGCTTCCAAAAAACGCAACATCACTACAAAATATTTCAAAAGTTGCCTAAAAACTGCTAAAATATTTCAAACTACTTTTGTCATACAACTTTAGGTATTTTTAAACGTTAATAATTGATCAATTGTAGACGGAACAATCTGTTTTCAATACAGGAAGTAAACAAACCATGCTCCTGTTTACATCTTGTGCAACTCTCAATAGTGTAACGTTGTTCCTGGATGTGCTTCTTCATTGCACAAATTAAAATGAATGAAATATCCCATGGCAATGACAACTCATGGAACAGACAGATGCAAAACAAAAATCAGAACAGTTAGTCCTCGGGGTTTTGCCTGCTACATAAGTTCTGTTATATTCACAGACATGATTCAAGCAGTTTTATAAACTTCAGAGTGTTTTCTATTCACATCTACTAATAATATGCCTATCTTATATTTCTGGCATGAGTAGCAAGAAGTTGAAATTGGGCACGCTATTTATCCAAAAGTGAAAATGCTGCCCCCTATACAGGTTAACTGAAGCCTCTCCAACATAATCCAGGTAGAATCAGGATTTCCCCAGGGCAGCTGTCTAGGCCCCTTACTTTATCAATCTTTGCTAATGACCTGCCACTGGCCTTGAGTAAATCCAGTATGTCGATGTATGCAGATGACTCAACACTATACACTTCAGCAACTACAGTTATTGAAATCAATGCAACATTTAACAAAGAGCTGCAGTTAGTCTCAGAATGGGAGGCTAGGAATAAGTTAGTCCTAAATATTTCAAAAACTAAAAGTATTGTGTTTGGGGCAAATCTTTCACTAAACCCAAAACCTCAACTAAATCTTGTAATAAATCTTGTGGAAATTGAGAAAGTTGAGGTGACTAAGCTCCTTGGAGTTACCCTGGAGTGTAAAATGTCATGGTGATAACATGTTGATACAACAGTAGCTACGATGGGGAGAAGGAAGTTTAGCAGGTTCTACAGGTTCTGGTTTTGTTCACCTGGACTACTGTTCAGTCGTGTGGTCAGGTGCCACAAAGGTGGACCTCGGAAAATTACAATTGGCTAAGAACAAGGCAATATGGCTAGCCATTAAATGTACACAAAGTGGAGGAGATATTGACTTCATCACTAGTTGTTTTTGTAAGAAGTGTTTACATGCTGAATGCACCGAGGTGTCTGTTTAAACTACTGTCACACAGCTCGGACACCCATGCATACCCCACAAGACATGCCACCAAAGGTCTCTTCGCAATCCCCAAGTCACGAACAGACTATGTGACACGCACAGTACTACATAGAGCCATGGATACATGGAGCTCTATTCCACATCAGGTAACTGATGCAAGAAGTAGAATCAGATTTATAAACTGATAGAAATGCACCTTTATGGAACAGCAGGGACTGTGAATAGACACACACATAGGCACAGACACATGAGACAAGCACTCTAAACACACAAACACATGGATGTTGTACTGTAAATATGTGATAGTGGAGTAGTGGCCTGAGTGAACACACTAAATGTACAGGCGTTTGTAGGGAAGCGGACTGCACTTGGCTTTAACTTGAGCCGACATCCGCACAGTGTTTACTGTGACTGCGATTCCCTGTGAACGTCGGGAACATTACCGACTCTTGCTATTTTACAATACGTCTTGGATTGCATTCTGGCTACTCTACTTGAACTATTCTGTAACTTTTTTCCCAAAGTAGAATTATTTTGAAAACGTATTGTTGCAATAGAAACTGTTTTGTTTCCACAGAAACTTCCTTGGGACTAAAGAGACCTCCTTGCTTCTGATGGCTATGTTCCTCCTTGCTGTATTTTACCACGGGCAGCAGGTAAGATGATTTTAGCATATTCACTAAT